>NC_064644.1:548607641-549207641 GCF_023864345.2 Schistocerca serialis cubense
CTAAAATTTACCGCAGCGCGCAGTGGCCGCACGGTTTGAGGCTCGATGTCACGGATTGCGCCTGAGGTTCGAGTCCTCCCTCGGGCATGGGTGTGTGTGTTGTTCTTAGCGTAACTTAGTTGAAGTAGTGTGTAAGTCCAGGGACCGATGACCTAAGCAATTTGGTCCCTTGGGAATTCACACACATTTGAACATTTGCTAGACTTTACCCGTTGCCAATTGGTAGTGAGTGTTAGCTATCCGTGGCAAGTTTCACGGGACACTAACTGTTTCAAACAGCATAGTGAGTTGGTACGAAAAGTTCTAGGAGGACGCTTGTTCGCGCAGTGCAAAACTTTCGGACCGACCTCGAGTATGAGAACTCACAAAGGATCATGTGAGGGCAGTGATGTTGCGAAGTCCTTCAAAGTCTACGGTACCTATCGAACTAGTGCTGAATTGGACATTCCTCAGTGTGCAGTGTGAAAATTATTCGTAATCGAATAACACTGAAGTAGTATAAATTGCAGGCCCTGTAAGCCACAACCCATGACAACAAATTGTGCCGTGTGCATTTCTGCACTGATACGCAGAAAACTGCACGGTCCAGTAACATTAATGTGACCACAGCCTATGTTGACGTCAACCTGCAATAATCACTCACAGACTGCAGATGGCAGCACTAAAAGAGGAGGGTATATCCAGCATGCCAGGGCCAGGGGGGGGGGGGGGTGCGGATAACAGTGCAGTCGTTGTTCTATTGCAGAAACGGAACGAGCTATCTGACGTTCAAATGGGCGTGATCATTGGCTTTCCGGCCACGGATGAAGGCATTTCCGAAACGGCTAAGATTAAAAACTGTTGGTGTGCCACCGTGGTCAAAGTATATCGTGCATTGCAAACTTGTGCTATCGAAAACCGGGGCCGAGATAGTTGTGGTGCGCCGGCCGATGTGGCAGAGCGGTTCTAGGCGCTCCAGTCCGGAACCGCGCTGCTGCTACGGTCGCAGGTTCGAATCCTGTCTCAGGGAGGGATGTGTGTGATGTCCTTAGGTTAGTTAGGTTTAATTAGTTCTAAGTCTAGGGGACTGATGACCTCAGATGTTAAGTCCCATAGTGCTTAGAGCCATTTGAACCGTGTATACCACGGGTGATAAATGACAGGGGTGACCGACGTCTGCGGAGATTTGTGTGGCCGAACAGACGTGCAATAACTGTGCAACTGACCGCCCAGATGAACAAAGGAGGCACCAACAGTGTTTCCTCAATGACCTTTCAGCAAACGTTGCTGCGTATGGGACTCTGCAGCAGGGTTTTTGTTCATGCACCCGTACTGACATCCATTGGCGACGAATTCTGGAATTTGCACACCAATACCACATCTAGACGTCTACAGCATGGCAACAAGTGTCCTTTTCAAACGAATTACGCCTCCTGTTCCATCGAACAGATGGCCGTTGCTTGTACGACGTGAAACGACTGAAAGCAAACATCCTGCAAGAATCGTCGGATGGGTTCAGACTCGAGGAACAGCGTTATGGCCTGGAGAATATTTTCGTGATATTCCCTGGGCGATCTTACCATTCTGGAAGGCACACTAGATCAACACAAGTATGAATCTATCCTTGGGCACTATGTCCAGTTCTGCAAGCGGTTTGTTAATCCTCAGCGCAATGGCATCCATCAGTAGGAGAATGCAATATGCGACATGGCTCGCAGCGTAAGTGCATGGTTCTAAGGGCGCTACGATGAGTTTGTCGTATCCTAGGCCATCAAACTCACCGGAATTAAACCCAATCGAGTCTCGTGGATCACATAGACCGGAGTGTACATGTCATGAATCCTCAACCGTCACCTCACTGAAATTGACATGGTTCCACAGCACTTTTGATAACTTTCAGAACCTTACTGACTCTCTTCCTGCAACTCTCGCAGCGGCCTGCACTGCAAAGAGTGGTTCTTCAGGTTTTTGACAACTGGTCACATTAATGTGATTGGAAACTGCACCTTCAAAATGACAAATTCGCAAGCTAATCAATCTTCTGTGACGACCGCGTCTGGGATTCCAATAATGCTTCCGTGTTCTGTGCAGTGTGCAACAAGGTAGTCTATGGAGCGTTCTCCGTCGCTAAATGAACTGTCCATGCTATTATCTGGATCATTATGCTGCAGTTGTGGCACATGCCACAACTTGAAACTGACAGAAGATATTTCACTTCCACATTTTCAGAATTTAGATGCTCAGTTTTAGATAAATGTAAACCACATACTGAGCAATATTAAGATTTGTACGTTTTTCATATCTGTTAGACGTTGGTAAGACACTTGAGGAGTAGAATTTTAAGAGACCAAGAGATGTCAGTACACTCTCTGTTGCTACATATTGCATCAAGACACAGTACGTCATCTCTGTGCTTTAGTGTCTTGCTGGGGGATCAGCGCTAGTTGTTAGGATAAAAAAAGAAAATGCAGTGTGCAATGGATACAGAAACCAATTGTTTTGAGAGTGAGTCCTCTTGCTATGATAAGGTTTTATATGAGTGTTATCAGCTAAATCGGAGTGATCCTGCATCATCATCAAGAGAAACAAGTATTATCAAAACGCAATTATGTGGCACGCCATAATACAGCATGTGAGCCTGTGGTTTATGATGAGCGAAGCACATGTAAGGGTCTTAAATAATCGTAACATTTAATGGAACCTGAAGTATGGGACAATTTCTAAGATATTTATCTAGAGCCGATTAACCATAAACGGTTGTTGTGCTTGGATGTTATTGTGGGTTATCGTGGCATGCCATTGTACAGCTGCTCATTTGCTGTATTGCTTAGAATAGTTTTGTAGGTTCATGCTATTAGTCACTTCCGCATTTTTCTCTTCCATAAGGAACAATAAGAAATACGGCAACTGATGTGCATCCTACGAAGTTTTCAGAACATCTACATCTACATCTACATCTATACTCCGCGAGCCACCTTACGGTGTGTGGCGGAGGGTACTTATTGTACCACTATCTGATCCCCCCCCTTCCCTGTTCCATTCACGAATTGTGCGTGGGAAGAACGACTGCTTGTAAGTCTCCGTATTTGCTCTAATTTCTCGGATCTTTTCGTTGTGATCATTACGCGAGATATATGTGGGCGGTAGTAATATGTTGCCCATCTCTTCCCGGAATGTGTTCAAATTTTTGTCCTTAAATTGTAATTGAGATGTCCTGTAGCCCAATATTTACGGAGATGTGTCACGAATTGTGTGCTTCGTACACAGACAGCATGGAATACGACCTTAACACCAAAATATAGCACGCCTATTTCTGTATAGTACAAGAAACTTACTGACATCATACGCTTGGTTCGCCCCATACACCTGCAATGCATGATGTATATTATTTTTCTTTGAATGTGGAGCTACAGAGAAAGTTGATAGTCCTCAATTAATTAATGGCAGTATCTTAGATTAAGCTGAGAGCAATTTGATTTGTGATCGGTGAAGCCAAAAGTTGACACCTGAACTTCGGTGATGTACAGTGACAAGCTACAAACTTATATGCATTCCTTCTACATAATATCATGTTTCCTTACGTGGAGTAATTAAAAATATTCAGTTTCATGTGACAAGAAACCTTAGTATGTGCAGTACCTTACACTGAGGTGACAAAAGTCATGGGATACCTCCTAATAACGTCTCGAATCTCCTTTTTTCCGGTGTTGTGCAGCAGTTCGACCTGGCATGTACTCAACAAATCGTGGAAAGTTCCCTGCAAAAGTACTGAGTCATGATGCTTCTGTAGCCGTCCATATTTGTGAAAGTGTTGCCGGTGCAGAATTTTGTGCACGAACTGACCTCTCGAGTACGTCCCGTACCGACTGGATTCAAGTTGGGGCGATCTAGATTTAGAATTTTCCAGAATGCTCTCCAAACCACTCACGAACAACTGCGTCCCGGTGACATTGCGCGTTGTCATCCACACATGAATGGCTGCAAATGGTCTCCAAGTTGCCATTGGCTACAGGAGGGGGTAGTGTTCACTGCAGTTGACAAAAATATTGTCTCTGCTGAGGTAGAAGTTGAGTGTGACAGTGATTCGGCTTGGTACAGATTTATAGAGCTGTTGTACTTCATCCTGAGGAACGTCGCGTCAAATTCTGTCCAATTGGCGCATTAAATTATCGAAATCCTGACATGGCTGGAGAGTCCTGTCCGTAATTCTCTAAACGTTCTGAATTAGGGAGAGATCCGGCGACCTTACCTCTGCTGGGTATGGGTTCCAAAGTACGAAGACAAGCAGTAGAAACTCTAGCCGTGTGTGGATGGGCATCGTCTTGCTCGAACATAAGCCCGGGATGGCTGGCCAGGAAGAGCAACAAAAAGCGGCGTATAATATCGTTGATGTACCGCTGTGCTGTAAGGATTCCGCTGATGACAACCAAAAAGATCCTGCTGCGGAAGTAAATAACACCCAAGACGATGACTCCGATTTGTCGGTCCGTATGGTGGGCGAAACTCAGGCTGATATCCCTTCTCTGTCCAAGGCGTCTCCAGACACGTCTTCGGCACGGAAGCTCAGTGACTGGAATTGTCTTCAGTGATGAGTTCCGCTTTCAACTGAGCCCCAATGACGAGCGACAATATTCTAGGTCCCGTGTTGTTGCCTTTCATGGCTAGTCAGGCTGGGTTACATTTCAGCAAGAAAATTCCCGCCAGCGCACGGCGAGTTTCAAGTGAATGTCTTCGTGCTTGCCAAATCCTACCTCGGCCAGCAAGGTGGTCGATCTCTCCCCAGTTGAGAACGTTTGGAGCATTACAGTCAGGGGCCTCCATCTGTCTCCGGATTTTGACAATGCGCCAGTTGGACAGATTGTGGCACGATATTGCTCAAGAGGACATCCAACAACTCTGTGAATCAATGCCAGACCGAATAACTGCCTGTGTAAGGGCCAGAGATGGAGTAACTCGTTATTGACTTACTCAATTTTTTAGCCTCTTTCTCTTGAGTAAATAATCCAATTTTTCTGAAATTGTAATCGTTTGTCTGTCTGTACATGTGCACCTCATCTATCTATTTCCGTTCCATTCGGATAATTCCTTCATGGTGTTCATATTTGTGCTTAGAGTGTATTTCTCTCTGTCAGATTTTTTTTTTCTTTTGCAAGTCTCTATGTTATATACTCTTTACTTCTGCCATCAGCAGTTTCTTTTCTCCCCAAATAGCAAAAGTCCTCTGCTACTTTCCGTGTCTCATTGGTAATCTAATTTGCTCAGCCGTTCTTTGCATATCGCTAGATATAATTCGACAACAGTCTGGTAATTGTATTTTAATTAGCGAATGAGTAGAACAACGGATGAAAACAGTTTTACCCCTACATCCGAGTAGAGGAATCAGTTTACGCCTTTTTCACGCTCTTATGAGCTGAGGTTAGAGGAATTGTGCATCTGTATGTGATAGAAGATTCAGAAACTGCCGGTCCACTCGAATGTAATGGTTGTAATTGTGAATTTTTCTTTGTGTTGTTTGCCTACGTCAGAGAGTGCGATTCAGTAACTAAATTTCGCTGATAAGCCAAATCATTGTGACCTCTACACACCTGGTGCAAGCGGAGTAGACACGTACGTATATCATCCTGGGAGAGATATGGGCTGCAAATGGGGAAATCCATTGAGATAAGCAACTTTGACAAAGGGCAGATTACTATTACATGGAGCCTGTGAACTAGCTCGAAAACGGTGAAGCTGGTCGAACATTCACGTGCTACTGTCGTGAGCATCTACGGAAACGGGTAGAAGGACAGTGAAACTATCACTAGGTGCTAAATGGTTGAACTTCCACGACTCTTCACAGAACTTGGGGTTCGGAGGCTTGTCTGTTCTGTGACTAGGATAGATGGTGATCTGTGGCATCTCTGCCGCAAGAGCACACTGCTGGTGCGCGCACAAGTGTTCACATGATGGCCCAATGACATCAACAATTACGACTGAAGTGGGCACGGGACCATTGGGGTTCGATAGTCGATCAATGGAAATGTGTCGGCTCTTCGGCTGAATCACATTTTTGCCGCACTAGGTCGATGGTCGTCTCCATAATCGACGTCATCAAACTGACGGAGGATCGAAACGTGCAGCGCGCCACGGATGCAGACTAGTGGGAACGGTATAATGGTACGGGAGACATTCTCCTGCGCTTGCATGGGAGCTGTGGTAGTAATCGAAGATACGCCGACAGCTGCGAGCGACCTACAACCTTTCACGCTTGATGTCTTCCCCGACTGCGATGTCATCTTTCAGCCGTATAGTTGTCCGTGTCTCGGAGCCAGAACAGTGTAGCTGTGGTTTGAGTAGCATTACGATGAACTCACGTTGATTCTCTGCTACCAAATTCGCCTGATGTAAATACTATGGAACACATCTTGGTCGCTATTAAGCACCATCGCCGCGTACACAAATCAGTGGTCGGTTATGTACGAGGAATAGGATGGCCGGTTGATTTGGGGGGAGGGTACCAAACCGCGAGGTCATCGGTCCTATCGAATAAGGAAAGGATGGGGAAGAAGTTGGGCGCGCCCTATCAAAGGAACCATCCCAGCATTCAAGGAAATCACTCCGCAGATTGCATGATCTGTGCGTGGACATCTAATGCCACATACCACCACAAACCTAACCAGACATTGTCGAATCCGTGATACGCAGAATCAGTGATGCATTTCGTTCCAAAGACGGACAAACAAGGTATTAAGCAGATACTCATAATGTTTTGGTTCATCAGTGTATATTTCCAGTAACACTACTCTTGGAAGTAAGATCAAGTCATTATGATGAACGGTGCATAGCGATGCCGATTTTGACGACTGGGCGAACATTGTAGATGAACAGCATTGGTTTATAGCCATTGTAATTAATTTTCGGTTGTGCGCGAGTTGTGCACCCAGAGTTGGAAGGCTAGTCTTATAACACTGAATATTGTACATCGCGGAATCTGCGATGTTTTGGGAAGCGCATTTTTATTCTTGGAGTCTGTTTCTAGACGGATAAATGCAGCGCTACTTGTAAATTTTTGAGTGGATGTCGATTTACGAATCTAAATTTTTCTCTTTGGAATGAGGACTTGGAAATTCCACGAGTATGTGAGACACTGAAATTAAATGTTACAAGCTATTCAATGATGGGACTTCATCATTGTAATGTGGGGTTTGTACATTATGTGGAAGTGTGAGAAGTTTAAGTGAAGATAACTAAATGTCAGTGACTTATGCGAATTCGTAACACTGAATAGTTTTTGAGATACGCTGAACTGACTGCTCTCTTCCACTGTGAGGGCAGACCGTTAGTCACGCTTGGATGCTGTGCATTGCCACAAAAGGCAATGTTCCAGATTCGAGTGCCTCTGCGACGGAACATTTAATCCGTCAGGAAGTTTCACTGTAATGTCTTGTCAAGTGTTACAACCAGCGTAAGTATTTTCTAAAATATTTTTGAGAAGGATGTCAACAGTTAAATAGTGTCAGGAGAAAATATTCTTGCTGGATACTACAGTGTGCATCACAATTAAAAGGTTATCTTTCAGAAAAGTTGTAATTGTCTCCCATTGCGACGCAGAAGTTAGCAGTTTGGCTCGAAGGTGCCTACAACCTTCCCCTGTAAAGCTACAAAAGCGCTGCGCCGTACGAACTCACTGCCTGTCTCGGCGACGCTTGTACCAGAGTGTCAACGCATGCAAAAAAGAAGTCAGAGCTCAAAAGTTCATGAGAGGTGTAAGCTGGGTTAATGACGTTACACTGGCACCAAAGTTCATCACAATTGAGCCCAACGCCACCGTGGATGTATCACATGCTGGGACAGTTGTCACACTCCGTCTTATCCATATTTCATCCCTTCTTTTGACACCTCCGAGATGGGGGTCAGAACCGCGACGCTCAGCGTTGAAAACTCCCGGTTTTCTTACTGGTTGTCGACCGAAAAATTTCACACACTCCTCCGCTTATCAGATCGACACGGAAAGGCCTCAGGGGGTGGAAAAGGGGTATCAATGACACCTTGCGGTGTCGATTGCCTCTCATTTCGCGGTCGGAAACGACAGTTCGCAGTGCTATGAGCAACAAGACGACGTTTTGGAGAACCTTGGACACAGTTGACTGCCCTCTCCCTTTTATGAAGAGATCGTGGCTTGAAACCCCATCGAATATGATCACGCCCCTTTGGAGCGAAGCGGGATTGCGGGATTGGAACCACTAGTTACAGTTTAAAACCATTCAACGAAGTTTGAACATGATCCGCAATAGCGAATGGTGATTATGATTTTTCAGCCCTCCTGTGTAGCGCCCTACTGTGACTTGATCACAGGAGAGTGTGATTTTGCCAAACAGGTGAATAAAAGCGCAAAAGTTCCGTTTAAGGCTACCCTTTTCGACAATACCCTCGCTATTAACCGCGCACCTTTTTTGAGCGCTTTATAAATGTATCTACACAGAGATGACAGTGACTGTTGTTGTATTCTCCAACAGTTTATTGAACGTAACTTCTTCTACAATACAATAGCTGGCTGTACAATAGATGTAGACGTCCGTCGATCTAGCCGGAGATGTGGTTCCTCTCGGTCGGCTGGTACTTCGATCGGCGGGGCAGTACAGCGGCTTCGGTGATATCTTCTCGGAGACTCTGCTGTAGCGGTTGCCATTAGCAGCGGACGAAGACTGGTCTGCCTTCGACCGGCCGGGCGTATATAGTGAACTGGAGCCAATGGAAACCCGGCGTAGGAATCCGTGGCCGGATATGTCGCGGCGACCTCTGCAAGGAAAGGTTCCTATTAATCGACTGGAATCTTCGGCGTGTTTACCTGATGTCTTCGCCTGTTTGGCTGTTGGTTTGTTTCCCTCATGGCGTGGCTGTTATGCGTTGCTGCCTGCCATGTAGGAGAACCCGATGGCAGACAGTACAATTGCTTACCAGGGTGCCGGTAAGACATGCGACCATTTCGACACTCTTGAGCAGAGTGGTGCTATGTCACTAAACAAGCCCCTGCTGACTGCATGTGCTATCTACGGGTATCGAAAAGGATGCCTGTCACACCAGCGCCTAATCAACACAGTGACTGTCTCTGTGCAGGCACATTTTGAAAGTATCTCAACAAGGTGAACGGGTGGGACCGATAGTGTTGACGAAATGGGCGTTCTTGGAGGGACACTTTGCCGTTTTATTCACGCATGTGTCAGTGTCTCTCGTCCCCCTCCACCACCACCACAGGCGAAAAAGGAAAAAGGAAGCCTGAAAAAACGTAACACACTTTTCTGCTTCAGACCACGTTCAACATTCGTCAGATGTTTGTCTTTTTTTTCTCATGTGTGACAGTTTGCTGTTTTAAACGTCGGCGCGCCCATGGGAGACGTCGCAGGACGCTGGGCTTTTGCACGATTACAGAGGAAGTTTGTAGTCAAGTTTGAGCCACATTTCAAACTTCTGCGTCGCAACGAGAGACAGTTGCGGTGTTTCGAAACAGTGACCCGTTAATTGTGTTGTGGAGTGCAGCAGTAAATTAACCAACATGCTCTGACTTCCATGCAATAGGGGCGAAGGGGGAGAAAGAAGTTCTGTCTCTTTTTGTTTCTCGTCCTCCCCCCCCCCCCCACCTCTCTTTCTCTCCCTATCTCCCTACCTCTCTCTCTCTCTCTCTCTCTCTCTCTATCTCTCAGTCAGCATTTCTCCACTTATCTTTTCCCGTTTTCCGACGGTCGTGAAGTCCGTACCGACGAACACAGGACGTCCTTCATCCGTTCTCCAGCTAGCCCTTTCACAGTGAACTGCTGACCCACTATCTAACCACGAAGAGCCGCAATCCGACTTGAGATTTCTGTGTGTGTGTGTGTGTGTGTGTGTGTGTGTGTGTTGTGCCGGTGGAGCGCAATCTGTTGCCCGTGTCGGCCTGGCCGCCTCAATTGGGGAAGGGGTGAGCAATCTTCATCAAGGGGCGGTCGGCCGGCGGAACAGCCCCGGCAGCGCCGCGGCAGGCGTTTTGCAGTTTGGGGCCGCGCCGAGTGCGCCCGGCAAATCCCGACCGCCGCCTCCCGCTGTCCCCCTACTGTTCTCCGGGAATCAACGGGACGCCAACTCTGCACGCGGTCAGGGAGAGGCGAGGCTTCGCCTAAGCCGGACGTCTCTTTAACTTCGTTCCGACAGCGCGGCACACAGAGTATTCGACAACACTACGCCTGCTGGGATCACTTCACGTGCCGACTGTTTAAATGTATCTCGGCGGTGGTAAAAGATTTTCTATTACTGCAGTAGTCGATACCAGTGTTTATAGAACCTCTCGATACAAACTAATATCTGAATTACATGTGATCACATATAAGTAATTATTTCATTCTGCATTTGCTACAAGTAATAAAACATTTCGTTCAAACTACAGTCAATTGCAAGACATACACTATGTGATCAAAAGTATCCGGACACTCTCAAAAATATACGTTTTTCATATTAGGTGCACTGTGCTGCCACCTGCTCCCAGGTACTCCATATCAACGACCACAGTAGTCATCAGACATCGTGAGAGAGCAGAATGGTGCGCTCCGCGGAACTCACTGACTTCGAAGGTAGTCAGGTGGTTGGGTGTCACTTGTGTCAGACGCCTGTACCCAAGGTTTCCACACTCCAAAACATCCCTAGGTCCACTGTTTCAGATGTAATAGTGAAGTGGAAACGTGAAGGGACACGTACAGCACCACAGCGTACTGGCCGACCTCGTCTGTTGACTGACAGAGCCCGCCGACAGTTGAAGAGGGTCGTAGTATGTAATAGGCAGACATCTATCCAGACCATAACACAGGAATTCTACAGTGCATCAGGATCCAATACAAGCATTATGATAGTTAGGTTGGAGGTGAGAAAACTTGGATTTCATGGTCAAGCGGCTGCTCATAAGCCACACATCACACTGGTAAAAGCCAAACGACGCCGCGTTTGATGTAAGGAGCGTAAACATTGGACAAATGAACAGTGGAAAAACGTTGTGTGGAGTGACGAATCACGCTACACAATGTGGCGATCCGATGGCAGGGTGTGCGTATGGCGAACGCCCGTGAACTTCATCTGCCAGCGTGTGGCGCCAACAGTAAAATTCGATGACGGTGGTGTTATGGTGTGGTCGTGTTTTTCAGAGAGGGATCTTGCACCCCTTGTTGTTTTGCGTGGCACTATCACAGCACAGACCTACACTGATGTCTTAAGCAACTTCTTGCTTTCCACTGTTGAAGAGCAATTCGGGGATGGCGATTGCATCTTTCAACACAATCGTGCACCTGTTCATAATGCACGGCCTGTGGCGGGGTGGTTACACGACAATAACATCCCTGTAATGGACTGGCCTGCACAGAGTGCTGACCTGAATCCTATAGGACAGGCTCGTCCAGACTGTGCCCCTGGGGCGCTAGCGCCCGCGATCGCCCGCGGCCAGCGCTCCGGGCGAGATATACTTGTTCGCCCGGTTTCCCTTCGGGAGAGGACGTCTCCCAAGTGCTTCAACTAGAGCTTATTGACCTGCAGTGCCATATCCGCCCGAAGGACCGCTTTCTTATGTGTAAAACTTTGGATGACCTTTACAGCTGTCTTCCACGAGAGAAATATCCTCTTTTGCACAAGCACGCGGCCAAAGTTCTCCTAATGTTTGGTTCCACGTATATTTGTGAGCGCTTTTTCTATCTTTTATAGCTTTCTAAAACTAAGAACCGTTCATTCCTTGGCGATAAAAATTTGACCAATTCTTTGAGGTTAGCAGTCTCACAAAAGCCTGGACAAAACCGTTTCCTCGTAAAAGAAAAGCGTGTAAAATGTTAACTGTCTTCTTTAACAATGATGACAAAATTAAAGAGCTTTATAACCTTAATTCTACTTTAATAAGTGTTCAAACTTGGTCGGTTGAAATTATTACGTACAAAACAGCAAACAAAGGATCCGATTTCTAAACTCTGGAAAGGGATACAAAAAATTGTAGTACGAAGTATAACAAAAAATACTTACTTGTAACTACTAACAGTAAGAATGAGACACTTTTTTTTTTTTTGGTCATCAGTCTACTGACTGGTTTGATGCGGACCGCCACAAATTCCTTTCCTGTGCTAACCTCTTCATCTCAGAGTAGCACTTGCAACCTACGTCCTCAATTATTTGCTTGACGTATTCCAATCTCTGTCTTCCTCTACAGTTTTTGCCCTCTTCAGCTCCCTCTAGTACTATGGAAGTCATTCCCTCATGTCTTAGCAGATGTCCTATCATCCTGTCCTTTCTCCTTATCAGTGTTTTCCACATATTCCTTTCCTCTCCGATTCTGCGTAGAACCTCCTCATTCCTTACCTTATCAGTCCACCTAATTTTCAACATTCGTCTATAGCACCACATCTCAAATGCTTCGATTCTCTTCTGTTCCGGTTTTCCCACAGTCCATGTTTCACTACCATACAATGCTGTACTCCAGACGTACATCTCCAGAAATTTCTTCCTCAAATTAAGGCCGGTATTTGATATTAGTAGAGTTCTCTTGGCCAGAAATGCCTTTTTTTGCCATAGCGAGTCTGCTTTTGATATCCTCCTTGCTCCGTCCGTCATTGGTTATTTTACTGCCTAGGTAGCAGAATTCCTTAACTTCATTGACTTCGTGACCATCAATCCTGATGTTAAGTTTCTCGCTGTTCTCATTTCTACTACTTCTCATTACCTTCGTCTTTCTCCGATTTACTCTCAAACCATACTGTGTACTCATTAGACTGTCTATTCCGTTCAGCAGATCATTTAATTCTTCTTCACTTTCACTCAGGATAGCAATGTCATCAGCGAATCGTATCATTGATATCCTTTCACCTTGTATTTTAATTCCACTCCTGAACCTTTCTTTTATTTCCATCATTGCTTCCTCGATGTACAGATTGAAGAGCAGGGGCGAAAGGCTACAGCCTTGTCTTACACCCTTCTTAATACGAGCACTTCGTTCTTGATCGTCCACTCTTATTATGAACGTGTCTTGATTTTTCTTTAGCCTTGCTTCCATTATTAGCCGTAACGTCAGAATTGCCTCTCTCGTGCCTTTACTTTTCCTAAAGCCAAACTGATCGTCACCTAGCGCATTCTCAATTTTCTTTTCCACTCTTCTGTATATTATTCTTGTAAGCAGCTTCGATGCATGAGCTGTTAAGCCGATTGTGCGATAATTCTCGCACTTGTCAGCTCTTGCCGTCTTCGGAATTGTGTGGATGATGCTTTTCCGAAAGTCAGATGGTATGTCGCCAGACTCATATATTCTACACATCTACGTGAATAGTCGTTTTGTTGCCACTTCCCCCAATGATTTTAGAAGTTCTGATGGAATATTATCTATCCCTTCTGCCTTATTTGACCGTAAGTCCTCCAAAGCTCTTTTAAATTCCGATTCTAATACGGGATCCTCTATCTCTTCTAAATCGACTCCTGTTTCTTCTTCTATCACATCAGACAAATCTTCACCCTCATAGAGGCTTTCAATGTATTCTTTCCACCTATCTGCTCTCTCCTCTGCATTTAACAGTGGAATTCCCGTTGCTTTTAATGTCACCAAAGGTTGTTTTGACTTTCCTGTATGCTGAGTCTGTGCTTCCGACAATCATATCTTTTTCGATGTCTTCACATTTTTCCTGCAGCCATTTCGTCTTAGCTTCCATGCACTTCCTATTTATTTCATTCCTCAGCGACTTGTATTTCTGTATTCCTGATTTTCCCGGAACATGTTTGTACTTCCTCCTTTCATCAATCAACTGAAGTATTTCTTCTGTTACCCATGGTTTCTTCGCAGCTACCTTCTTTGTACCTATGGTTTCCTTCCCAACTTCTGTGATGGCCCTTTTTAGAGATGTCCATTCCTCTTCAACTGTACTGCCTCCTGCGCTATTCCTTATTGCTGTATCTATAGCGTTAGAGAACTTCAAATGTATCTCGTCATTCCTTAGTACTTCCGTATCCCACTTCTTTGCGTATTGATTCTTCCTGACTAATGTCTTGAACTTTAGCCTACTCTTCATCACTACTAAATTGTGATCTGCTCCTGGGTACGCCTTACAATCCAGTATCTGATTTCGGAATCTCTGTCTGACCATGATGTAATCTAATTGAAATCTTCCCGTATCTCCCGGCCTTTTCCAAGTATACCTCCTCCTCTTGTGATTCTTGAACAGGGTATTCGCTATTACTAGCTGAAACTTGTGTTACAGAACTCAATTAGTCTTTCTCCTCTTTCATTTCATGTCCCAAGCCCATACTCTCCTGTAACCTTTTCTTCTACTCCTTCCCCTACAACTGCATTCCAGTCGCCCATGACTATTAGATTTTCGTCCCCCTTTACATACTGCATTACCTTTTCAATATCCTCATACACTTTCTCTATCTGTTCATCTTCAGCTTGCGACGTAGGCATGTATACCTGAACTATCGTTGTCGGTGTTGGTCTGCTGTCGATTCTGATTAGAACAACCCGGTCATTGAACTGTTTACAGTAACACACCCTCTGCCCTACCTTCCTATTCATAACGAATCCTACACCTGTTATACCATATTCTGCTGCTGTTGATATTACCCGATACTCTTCTGACCAGAAATCCTTGTCTTCCTTCCACTTCACTTCACTGACCCCTACTGCATCTAGTTTGAGCCTTTGCATTTCCCTTTTCAGATTTTCTAGTTTCCCTACCACGTTCAAGCTTCTGACATTCCACGCCCCGACTGGTAGAACGGTATCCTTTCGTTGATTATTCAATATTTTTCTCATGGTAACCTCCCCCTTGGCAGTCCCCTCCCGGAGATCCGAATGGGGGACTATTCCGGAATCTTTTGCCAATGGAGAGATCATCATGACACTTCTTCAATTACAGGCCACATGTCCTGTGGATACACGTTACGTGTTTTTAATGCAGTAGTTTCCATTGCCTTCTGCATCCTCATGTCGTTGATCATTGCTGATTCTTCCGCCTTTAGGGGCAATTTCCCACCCCTTTTACGTTCTGCATATAATAGATGTATATATAGGCCCTATATATATATATATATATATATATATATATATATATATATATATATATTAAACATATAAGCTATATGTCAGAATGTTCATTAGCTATCATGTAAAAATTTCAAGCAAATCAGTCAAGAGCTTTTTGAGATTTTTGGTTAAAGCGCTTCCCCTTTATATATTAAATATTTCAATGCAGCGTTGTGCCAAAATTTCAATTTAGTAAACTAACTACTTTTTGAGTTTTTCGACTGCAGACATGCGCAGGCTGGATTTTTATACATAAAAATAAAGGAAGTAATTAAAAACAGAAGGGGGAACTAATGATCCAAAGAACACTTTCTATTTCAGCTGCTGGTAAATCTTCCAGATTGTGTGGTTGCGGCCCATGAAACTTTTCCGCTCCCAACGTTTCGCTCAGAGCTGCGCAGCACACATTTAATTTGCTGGTTTTAATACTGTGTTCAGACACTGCAGTTAACAGCACAACTGGTTTTCTTAATCAGCAACGTTGTCTGCTTTTTCGAAGATTGAGAAGACGTTCCCACGCTAGAAACGGAGGCAGTGATACCGGCCGCGCCTGTGGTGTGACGAGCGATGAGTCAGCCAGGAGAGTAAATCCATCTCGGAGATCCTAAACGACAGGAAGTACCTAAGACATTTTTTTTAGCACATATTGATGGTTAAAAGCCGCCTTGAGCATGTTACATGCAATGGGGAGCCGAACTGTCATCAAACCTTTGCTACTACCGTGCCAATATGCAGTTAACTGATGATATCGGGAAACAAATGAAAATATTCTACTGACAACGTTAGAACAGTTCTAAAGTTACATGACGTGTACTAAACATTTGTGTTGCACGCCCAGCTAGTCAGCCGGTGTAAGGAGATGCAATTCAGACCCCATACCTGTGCAAGGTATGCACTCGTTTTTAAGTAATCTTGAGGTTATTTGAGTCTAGCGGTGTGACTTAACTGTTTTACCGTGTTTGTCAATAAATTTTATTTAAAGTAGATTAGCTACTGGTATATCTACTAACAGCAACAGACGAGTAGGTAGGCTTTTTGCATCTCCGAAAGACTCCAATAGCACTACAAGAATTGCTTCATGAGTCTATATCATCCAGAAAAATACGCCAAACAGTCAGAAGGAGTGACAAATTCTACCGTATGTCTCCCATACCACTTTCTACGACTCTTGGCCAGACGAAGACACTCATATGGAGGTTTAGTACAACGGGGGCATCTTGCAACATCTTCGGAGGTGCTCTTTGTTTCGCTGAGTACTGTCGACTGATGATCGAATATCGGAGAGCAACATAAGCGCTGTGGAAATGGGGCCGTGGAACGGTCGAAATTTGCTGGTTGTCCATAGAAATAAGCCCTGTCAGAGATAAAACTTAAGTATAGTTTGTCGTCCGTCAAAGACGCAAATTGTCTATCGCACCATTTGACCTACTGTCCATATACTACTAACTTTCATAGCTTCTTCTTTTCAGTTACAGCCATCCCCCTGTTTATAGTCTTGATGACACGCTATATAGCTGTCGACAACAATTCGTAATTGTAAATAAAATGTTGACATCATGATTTCACGACTAAAAAGCATGGTCCACTAGAGCTAGTTTTTCTATTTCCCTAGTCACAAAAGGCCGGCCAGAGTGGCCGAGCGTTTCTAGGCACAGCAGTCTGGAATCGCGCAACTGCTACAGTCGCAGGTTCGAATGCCTCCGGCATGGATGTGTGTGATGTCCTTATGTTAGTTAGGTTTAAGCAGTTTAAGTTCTATGGGACTGATGACCTCAGAAGTTAAGTCCCATAGTGCTCAGAGCCATTTCGAACCTAGTCGCAAAAGACTTGTATGTTCCTTCAGCAGTGAATACATGGACCACGGCATTACATACGGAAGATTCCCAGCAAGTAACACATCTGATAGTGTACAGTCATAAAGCATCGGCCGCACACTACCCAGCGCAGCGCCGCGAAACGGCATCGAGAAGGCGCTGACCCGAACGCCAATGGAGAGAGCGGGCAGTGCCACACCTCCAGGAAGACAAAAGTTCAGCGCTCCCTGTCAGCGCTGACTTAACCAGCCGGCCATCGTTGCTCGCCCCAGTTCGGTCACAGACATCAATGAGACCTGGTAGTCAAGGGAAGATAGAATTCGGTTACGACTGTGGATGGGGCCGTAACCAGTTACTTACTATTGGTTGCCTTTTACAGTTACAATTTATCTTAAACCAATAATTCCAGAATCAACAATAAATTTAAAAAATACCACACGTTTTTAGTGAAGGAATAAACAACTGTGGAAATAATAGTATTTTCAGTGAGTTACAATTTAACAAATCATTATTAAATACAGATACAACAGATAATGTTTTAGAAGCAAACCACTGTGATCTGGGCAGAAGACCTCACGCGTCAGGAATGGCAATAATTAAGAATGGATTAAAACTCGCTTACAAACTACAGGTATTAAAATATTAAAGGCAAGTCGCCACAAACACAGCAGACGGCATCAGACGCCAGGAATGGCAGTAAATAAGGTTTTAAGACTTACTGCTAAAATACAAATACCAAATTAGAAATTTAAGGCAAATGACCACAACGTGGTGTCACCGACAGACACCACACTTGCTAGGTGGTAGCCTTTAAATCGGCCGAGGTCCGTTAGTATACGTCGGACCCGCGTGTCGCCACTGTCAGTGATTGCAGACCGAGCGCCGCCACACGGCAGGTCTAGAGAGACTCCCTAGCACTCGCCCCAATTGTACAGCCGACTTTGCTAGCGATGGTTCACTGTCTGCATACGCTCTTATTTGCCGAGACGACAGTTTACCATAGCCTTCAGCTACGTCATTTGCTACGACGTAGCAAGGCGCCATATTCAGTTACTATTCTGAACAGATAATATTGTGAATCATGTACCGTCAAGAGCGACGTTGATCATTTTTGGATTAAAGTTAAGTATCAAAATAATTACGTCCGCTTTCTGAATTCTAATTCCTTGTCATGTTCCAGACCTCACGTCAGTAGAGTCCTTCCCTCCTCACGCCAGCCTGCGTGAGCTAAAACGCGTGCATTTCGGCCCCCACTAGTAACACGGTGTTGGCTCTTCTGCCGACACAACACACAATCATGGCTGAAGGCCTTACACGCCAAGCATGGCAATAAATTAAGAATTATTTAAGAACTCGCTGTAATTCACAACTTACAGGTATTGAAATATTAAGGTAAATCACCACAAACACAACAGGAGGCAACAGACGCCAGGAATGGCAGTAAATAAGGTTTTAAGGCTTACTGCTAAAATACAAATACCAAATTAGAAATTTAAGGCAAATGACCACAATCATGGCTGAAGACCTTACACGCCAGGAACAGCAATAATATTTTTAAAAAATCTTTGAAACCTGCTGCAAAACAGCAAATACAATAGCAAAAGTTAGTTAAAAAAAACAAGCAACTGATCTAGACGGTGCTCTAGGAAACGACCTATGAGAAGGTGTGGCAAGAAACACTTTCGCGAGCGATGAAACAGGCAGCCAAGAGTTGCATTCACTTCACAAGATGGTAACTCAGACTAGTGGCAGTCCAACGAATGACTAATGATAATCTTGCTGAAGCTACCTGACGTCCAGTAAACCAAATGCAATGATGGAGCAGTACGCCAAAGCCAGAACTGTCGGTCTGCACTACATCCCCAGAATACTGTGCTTAGAGTACCCAGAACGAGAAAGGAACCACTACCATCAGAGAAGAATAATAAGAAGTCGAGGAATGCTAATCAGATCCGCCTTCGCCAAGCACTAGCTGCTCTTCGTCTCGGCGACACTACGAGCAACAACACGAACCCAAGTCACTGGAGAATCGCGACGTGTCACAATGGTGTAGGTTTCTCTACTTGGATTGCAATGCACTCATCTTAAAGCTTCCTGGATCCGGTTTACGGCGAGGTCGTGCACCTTCCAGCCGGCAGTCCATTCACCTCGCCAGTGGTCCCGGGTGTATTCACACTGCACAGACGTGGCTCCTGAGTCCCCAACCAAACTGGCACACTGACACGACCCGAACAGAACGACGACGTCGCCCCAAAGATAGGGCAACAGTTACTACATATCGATAACCGCCGCACGTGCTTCTCGCGGGCCCCGAGGAATCGCTTCATGACGTCATCAGAAAGGCTGAAAGCCTGATAGCGCTGCCTGGTGACTAGACCTGTAAACAACTCTGTTGACATAAGTGACGTCACACGTTGGCCACAGCGATTGTACAGACTTGCCTTCAGCTGTTGTTTTGGAACGTCAAATCAATCCAGATTGTTTGAATGAAGCTTCCGTTAAAAGAATTAAATCTAAAAATAAGGTTTGAATGTGAATAATCCGGATTATGTTGACATGATAATCCGCAGCGTAGTCAAAATTACATATTAGAGTCTAACGTGATTGATTCAAGACAACTGATAACAAATTGTTGGTCGAAAGGCAGAGTGATTTATAGCATAACACATATTACGCATTGAGGACAATGTGTACAAATGTTTTTAACGCATTAACTGCAGCTTAATAATGTAGGCTAACTACCACTGAGACGTTTGCAGCACGAATTTGTCTTTGAACCCATACCAGCAGTAGAAAATGCGGAAAAACGAATCAAATATGGTAAAGGATACGTAGTGGAACGCCCATTGCATTTTTTCCAGTTTGTGTACGGTATCTGTACGTAATATGCATCAAAGCACGTCGGATGATTGTTCATTTTCTAATATATGTTTTTTGGGGATGCCTTAGTAGTTTTATTTTTTTATTATGAGAAATGTGTCAAATGTGGGAAAGTGCATTTAAATCCGCCGCAAACAAATATTAGGCAAAGCCACACGTCTGTCTGTCACCACAACCTTTATTTCTCATTTGCTGTGTTCCACATCTGTCAACGAAATTATCGCTTTTTAAACTAATGTAGACCTCAGACAATGCTGCAGATAAAGTTATTACTCTAGCCAAGGTTTCTTGGTAAAAGGCGGGGGGGGGGGGGGGGGATGCGAAATCCAGTATAGTGCTCTAGCCCAGATATGTGCTCTTGCCACAGTGTGTGTTACCGATATGCTTAAATTTTGATCGTTGTTTTTCTGTAAGCAAACAGCTATATGCCAATCTCATCTTCCTGTATGTAGTTTCTCAAAAATCCAGTTTATCTGATCTTACGATAAAAAGACCTCAATGAGGGAATATTGATAGATCTAAGCAATACTGGCATCTCCAAATTGTAAGACTGCTATAGATGCAAGTCACTGATTGTCAGAGTGTATCAGTGGGACAAAACATTTGAAGTGAATCACGAAGCTTTAGGTTAGTTCAACTATTACTTCTTAATATAGTAGGCAGTCACAATTTTCTTCCATATTTTGATGTATATATAAAACTACAGAGGCAACCAAATGGTACCCTGTGGTGGGTACCTTGTAGCACTACAAACCATTTTTTTTCCTATTCCACTCTCAAACAGAAATAGGGAAGAAAGGCTATCTACCATCCGAGCCCTGATTTCTCATGCCTTCTAAATTTTCTGAATAGTGTTATACAAAGAGGACATTATTTTCCCTCCAGGGATTCTCACATGAGTTTGCCAAGCATCTTCATTATACTCGCACTTAGTGTGAAACTACTGGTAACCTATCTACCATCCAGCCTCTGAGTTGCTTCAATGTGTTGCTTAAATCTGACCTAGATCTCAAACATTGGAGCAGTATTCATGAACGTGTCACATAAGTGTTCTATGTGGGTGGTGTAAGTGATCTTCCCCTCATTTCCAGTCACAAAACATACTCATCTTCCCAGAGGAAGAAAAAATAGTTCAAATGGCTCTGAGCACTATGAGACTTAACATCTATGGTCATCAGTCCCCTATAACTTAGAACTACGTAAACCTAACTAACCTAAGGACAGCACACAACACCCAGCCATCACGAGGCAGAGAAAATCCCTGACCCCGCCGGGAATCGAACCCGGGAACCCGAGCGTGGGAAGCGAGAACGCTACCGCACGACCACGAGATGCGGGCCAGAGGAAGAAAGTAATGACCCTTAAAGCTAGAAATGTTTTGTTTATTCAAGTGTTGTTTTTCTCTCATACTTCGTGCAAAGCATTTCATAATTTTACAATGAATACCGTCAGCCGTACATATAATGGTAACATTAAAATCCTGTTAATTTGAACTTTAGTGTTAACTAGCATATGCATCCATGAGTCGAAACATTATGTTTACTTATAATTATAGAAGTAGAGGCTAATAACATAATTTTTTACTTTGTATTTTTTTAATACCTTAGGATTTTCAGTTTTCTGCCTGATGTCTAGCAGCAACCTGTTAAATACTTGCGATCAGAATGTGAAATTCCATTCTGGATCATAGGCAGGGATGTGTAGTCTACATGGACATTGTTTTTACTTCCTGTATTTTGCAAATTCATTTCACTGAACAGAATAAAATTATCCCTATTATGAACAACAAATACTATTAGGGAGTAAATGTGTTGACATGTAAGTGAAAGACTCCGAAGGGCCCAGAAGAGACGTCTGTAAGAAGCTGCGCTATTGATTTTACACAATAATTTTACTCGCATGGATAAAAAGTTCTGTTAACTTGCCACATCAGATTTGAATAAAATTGCAAGCTTTTCATAACAGCCTCCATCACCATCACCAGTAATGGTACTAGTATGGTGTACTGTAGCAGCACATTAAAAGTGTTTCAATTGAATTGATTCTGCATTATTTCTCTTCCCCATGTCCTTGACATTAATGCTACCAAGTTGTGTTCTTGTACGGTAATTAGTTTCCATGTTATAACATGCTAAATATAGAAAGTTTAACTATAACCAAGCAGTAGTTTTCTTTGATGACAATATCAGTTCCAGTGCACAACTCAATTTCAAAATCTGTCTTGTGGGGGTGTAAATCCATTACTGCTGCTATCTTGTGCTGACAATGAGAGGACTTTCATAGAAATACTGAATTATTTCATTTGTAATACAGTTTCATAGTTTTTGTAGTTGCTCATGATCTTAACACTTGCATGCAATGGATGTAGCATCAGCATACAGAACTATCCTTGAATTTGGGGAGCAGTATTTTGTCATTTACATAAATCAACAAAAGAAAGTGTCCCAGTACAAAGTTCTGTGTACCTTGTATTACACATCAGTAATGTTAGATCTGTGTGTGTCACTCACCATTCTTATCAGTAAAAATTGATTCCTGTTAGATACGATTGTATAAGACCATGAACAATTATCAGCCTATTTACCCAGACATTTTCTCAGAGTATTTATCATCTGTCTCTGCAAGCATGTGATGGAGATTAACTAGAAAAATGCCTATACTTGCAGATGGAGGACTGTCCATACACACAATTATGTGTTTCCTTTTCCATCTGTAATTCATCACAGAAAGTCCAATGACATATTCAGCAGGTAAAGAACTTACAATATGGGGCAGTAATTCTTCCAACTTTTTGCAAACTTTGAAACATCATCATAAAGCCTGAGTTTCCTACTGAAAGATGAGGACAGATTCTTTGTTAATGGATGCATACTAAGGTTCACCTTTGGTATCCCAGTGCTCAGTAATAACTGAAAAATCTCATTTATTAACGTATGTTAGATGTCCTAAGTACTGTGCTTACTTCCAAGGCTTATAAAATTTTGGTTGATAATCTTGAAACTGTATTTGGATTTGTGGATCATATCTGCAGATTTAACTCCACCTTGTGTATTAACTAAGTTTACAGGCTGCATTGTCACTACCTTTTTCATTTCTTTGTTTGAAGCCGTAAGTATCCTCATTAAGCAAAGCAGATGTACTTGACAAACTGGTAAGAGGCCACACATGTAAAAAGATAATGATGATGACGATAATGATAATAATAATAATAATAATAATAACGAGCATAAACTAGCAAAATACACAAAGCAATCACTCATATAAATACATCGGCTACACCACTGCAATTTCATAACCACTTCTACAACCCTTTAGATCACATAACATCAACAAATACTAAGAAAGTAAATTGGAAAAAAAACACTACATGGCAAGCACCCGTATCATCTAACACAGCCACACATCGATCAAGACGCATCCAACACATGGCTAAGAAAAGGCAATATATTCAGTGAGACGGAAGGATTCATGATTGCAATATAGGATCAAACAAACACCAGATATTACAGCAAACATTATATTATATTATTATAAAAGATCCCAATACCACAACAGATAAATGCAGACTTTGCAAACAACAAATAGAAACACTAGATCACATCGCAAGCGGATGTAAAATACTAGCAAATACAGAATATCCCAGAAGACATGATAACGTAGCAAAAATAATACATCAACAACTTGCCATACAACATAAACTAATAAAACAACACGTTCCCACATACAAGTACGCACCACAAAATGCAATGGAGAATGATGAATACAAATTATACTGGAACAGAACCATTATGACAGATAAAACAACACCGCATAACAAACCTGACATCATACTCACCAATAATAAGAAGAAATTAACACAACTAATCGAAACATCCATACCCAATACAACAAATATACAGAAGAAAACAGGACAAAAAATTGAAAAATACATCCAACTGGCTGAGGAAGTCAACGCAATGCAGCTACATCCAAACTTATATATACAATTACAGAAATCTGTAATTATTGGTACATTTTCAATTACTCGAAAGTTCCTAAACGCAATGTAACATATACCATACAGTTAAAAGGAAATCACGCTTGATCAAGGTCCGCGTCACTTTCCATTTTTGACTAGACATAACGTCTGAGAAAAGAAAGAATGATAATAATAATAACAATAACAATAATTATAGTATGGTTCATACTGTTATCCATTCCTGTCAGAATGTCAACTACTACTACTACTACTACTACTACTACTACTCAATAATAATAATAATAATAATAATAATCCCGTGGAGGCCCGGGAAAAGAATAGGCCTCCGGTATGTTCTGCCAGTCGTAAAAGGCGACGAAAAGAACAAACCACTAATAGTGCTAACCCCCCTTTTAGTGTGATTAGTTGGTTCAGGACAGAACTAATGAAGCCTCGGACAAGCGCCGTCATGGTCGGGGACGACGTTTGAACCCTATGCCCGCCCACAATGGTAACGACACTGCTAGCCAACTGGAAAATGATTTAAATCCAAATAGAGGTGTTTTGCAGGATATGCTTCCTGCAACCACCCTAGAAGGAAAACAAAGACAGAGGATGAGATGGTCAGATGAAGTTAATCGACACCTCATGTTCTGTTATTACCAAGCAACAAACCTAGGAACCAACACAACTGGATACAGATCACAAGTATACACAACATTTATTACCAGATACCCAGAATTAAAATTTTTAACAGAACAACGTCTAGCTGATCAGATCCGTGTAATAATAAAAAATAACAGGATACCCCAGTCAGAATTAGATAACATCAAACAACAAGTACAACAAATACTGGAACAAAATAATGCGCAATCAGAAGAAGAAGAAAATACAGTAATGGACTCAAACATCCCAGAGCAAACAAACAAAGAACAACACGCACCAATTAAACAATCAGAGGAAAACGAAATCTTAAGGCAGCCACCAGAACAAGCACAAATAGAACACAAAGTGACACAGATATTAGATATAGAAGAAAAATTTCACCTAACATATATAGAATACAAAGACACAAATACAGACATTAGACCATTCTTACATAGACCACCAAATAACCCACAAGTCGAAACAACAATAAAAACTATCAACACAATCATACACAACAAAATAAATGAAAACACAACTATGGAACAGTTACAACTACTGGTATATATAGGAGCACTCACTACACTAAATATACACACTAGGCAGAGATCAGAACCAACCAACACACAGAAGAAACCCACAAAACCAGCATGGCAACACAGGCTACAGATCAAAATAGAAAGACTGAGAAAAGACATCAGACAGCTAACACAATTTATAAGAAATGAAATCTCGGAAAAAAAACGAAAAAGGTTAGGGAAAATCTCACAACAAGAAGCGACAGAGCAATTAGACGAAAAGAAGCAGAAATTACAAGCATTCGCCAAACGACTCAGAAGGTACAAAAAAAGTGAAAATAGAAGGAAACAAAACCAAACATTCAACACAAACCAAAAGAAATTTTACCAGACAATAGATAACACACACATTGAAATAAACAATCCACCAAACATAACATACATGGAACACTTCTGGAGCAACATATGGTCAAACCCGGTACAACATAACAGGCATGCACGGTGGATACAAGCAGAAACAGACACATACAAGATGATACCACAAATGCCTGAAGTGACAATTTTGCAACATGAAGTCACCCAAGCAATTAATTCTACTCACAATTGGAAAGCCCCTGGAAATGATAAAATAGCAAATTTCTGCTCAAAGAAGTTCACTGCAACACATTCACATCTAACTGAATTATTTAACAGTTACATTGCAGACCCATACACATTCCCTGATACACTTACACGTGGAATAACTTATCTGAAACCTAAAGATCAAGCAGACACAGCGAACCCAGCTAAATATCGCCCCATAACATGCCTACCAACAATATACAAAATATTAACTTCAGTCATTAAACAGAAACTAGTGACACATACAACACAGAACAAAATTATAAATGAAGAACAAAAAGGCTGTTGCAAAGGAGCACGAGGATGTAAAGAGCAACTGATAATAGATGCAGAGGTGACATATCAAGCTAAAACTAAACAAAGGTCGCTACACTACGCATACATCGATTAGCAAAAAGCTTTTGATAGTGTACCCCACTCATGGTTACTACAAATATTGGAAATATATAAAGTAGATCCTAAATTGATACAGTTCCTAAACATAGTAATGAAAAACTGGAAAACTACACTTAATATCCAAACAAATTCAAATAATATCACATCACAGCCAATACAGATTAAGCGTGGAATATACCAAGGAGATTCATTAAGTCCTTTCTGGTTCTGCCTTGCTCTGAACCCACTATCCAACATGCTAAATAATACAAATTATGGTTACAATATTACTGGAACATACCCACACAAAATCACACATTTGCTATACATGGATGATCTAAAACTACTGGCAGCAACAAATCAACAACTCAACCAATTACTAAAGATAACAGAAGAATTTAGCAATGATATAAATATGGCTTTTGGAACAGACAAATGTAAGAAAAATAGCACAGTCAAGGGAAAACACACTAAACAAGAAGATTACATATTGGATAACCACAGCGACTGCATAGAAGCGATGGAAAAAACAGATGCCTATAAATATCTAGGATACAGACAAAAAATAGGAATAGATGATAGAAATATTAAGGAAGAGCTAAAAGAAAAATATAGACAAAGACTAACAAAAATACTGAAAACAGAATTGACAGCAAGAAACAAGACAAAAGCTATAAATACCTATGCTATACCAATATTGACCTACTCATTTGGAGTAGTGAAATGGAGTAACACAGACCTAGAAGCACTCAATACACTTACACAATCACAATGCCACAAATATAGAATACATCACATACATTCAGCAACAGAAAGATTCACATTAAGCAGAAAGGAAGGAGGAAGGGGATTCATCGACATAAAAAACCTACATTATGGACAGGTAGACAATTTAAGAAAATTCTTTCTAGAACGAGCAGAAACTAGCAAAATACACAAAGCAATCACCCACATAAATACATCGGCTACACCACTACAATTTCATAACCACCTCTACAACCCTTTAGATCACATAACATCAACAGATACAAAGAAAGTAAATTGGAAAAAGAAAACACTACATGGCAAGCACCCGTATCATCTAACACAGCCACACATCGATCAAGACGCATCCAACACATGGCTAAAAAGAGGCAATATATACAGTGAGACAGAAGGATTCATGATTGCAATACAGGATCAAACAATAAACACCAGATATTACAGCAAGCATATTATTAAAGATCCCAATACCACAACAGATAAATGCAGACTTTGCAAACAACAAATAGAAACAGTAGATCACATCACAAGCGGATGTACAATACTAGCAAATACAGAATACCCCAGAAGACATGACAAAGTCGCAAAAATAATACATCAACAGCTTGCCTTACAACATAAACTTTTAAAACAACACGTTCCTACATACAAGTATACACCACAAAATGTACTGGAGAATGATAAATACAAATTATACTGGAACAGAACCATTATAACAGATAAAACAACGCCACATAACAAACCTGACATCATACTCACCAATAAAAAGAAGAAATTAACACAACTAATTGAAATATCCATACCCAATACAGCAAATATACAGAAGAAAACAGGAGAAAAAATTGAAAAATACATCCAACTGGCTGAGGAAGTCAAGGACATGTGGCATCAGGATAAAGTTGACATTATACCAATTATACTTTCAACTACAGGAGTCATACCACGCAATATCCACCAGTACATCAATGCAATACAGCTACATCAAAACTTCTATATACAACTTCAGAAATCCGTAATTATTGATACATGTTCAATTACCCGAAAGTTCCTAAACGCAATGTAGCATATACCGTACAGTTAAAACGAAGTGACGCTTGATCAAGGTCCGCGTCACTTTCATTCCGAACCAGACCTAAGGTCTGAGAAAGGAAAGATAATAATAATAATATTATTATTATTATTATATTATTATTATTATTATTATTGCTTCGTTGATCATAGCAACAAACAAGCCTGAGATAACAGTACTGTGATATTACCTAAGAAGAAATCAATGCACTGGGTGTGAAGTGCACAGTTTACTCTACCAGCAGGTATTCCACAACATGGCTTCACACAGTTCTATACCATCATGAATATCTTTGTAGTAAATACATTACTGATATATTCATCATTGACAGAAAATTGAGTCACATTTTTGCTTAAAGTCCCTATAACGGCAGTTGATCAGACCATATCTGAAGAGACAGCTACCAACCTGCACTTCCCACAGGAGGCAGAACTACCGATTAGCAGAATTCTGAAACGTGGATCTTGTAAACCTAGAGTTGATCTAGCAAAACAAGTCCATGGTGGCATGTGTTCTACATCACAGATGGGAAAAAGAAAAGGTTGGTGTATTAGTTATAGCACACAAATACGCGGTGGCTAGGAAGTGTCTCTAATGACTGTTCAAAGCTATGTAGATTTAATTCATGGTTTAAGTAATTTACATTATTTCATTGTTATGGTTCATACTGTTATCCATTACTGTCAGAATGTCAACTACTACTCTGTTACTTTAAAATCTTCACCAAGTTCACTGTGGTCAACCCAAACCACCAACCCCGTGCTTTCAAGTGTCACCTGCAGTGAACTGTGGATAGAGGGAAAAAAGTTGCAATGTATTGGGAAGTCCTAATTCAGCTTCCTTTTCAGGTATGTTCATTTTGAAATATTAAAACTAAGAAGAGTTTCATTCCTAGGCCCCTAATTTTGAAATCTGGACCACCTCACCATGCCAGCAGTGGAACAAAAAGTACACCATACGCATGACAGGTCCAATGTAAGCTCTCCTCTCCCAGAAATTCACACCACAGAGGTGTTGGGAACACAGGAAACTGCGCCAAATATGTAAATATAATTCCACAGTTCATTTTCCAAGTATTTGAGCAAAACCAGTTCTGGCATGCCATGAAATTTTTATGAAGAGTTCTCTGAATATTCTGTACCTACAGCCAATGGGTGCATAGCCTAGTGTGCCACTTGGAGGGGTTTGCTTGTGTATCAATACAATTGTCATGTTTGATTCTGGGGGTTTCATAAAATGTATTCCCACATCAGTTTTTAAGTATCTATTCTCAGTTGCAAAATATATTATGCACTTGTCAATGCTACTTCAGTGTTAACATTTTAGACCATGCTGGGGAATATACCAATAACACGGTTTGAACATACCTCAGAAATTTTATTTTCTTCAACCACAGAGAACTAGGGACCAAGTTCTGTGTAATAACTGGTTGGCTGGCACAAGGTGCTGGTGGTCACAGCGGATAGCTCTACAGTTACCGGTAGTATTAATTCTCAGCGTTTTTACACTTTAATTGTATTGAGCAAAAATATTTGTATCTGACATTCCTTATCATTTCCACAAGACTTTTGGGATTGCAGTATCTTATAAAATCAAATGATTAAACAATTAGAAAGGTGTCCACAAATTCAGTTTTACACATATTTCAGCACAGGATACCTGGCTGTGTAAAGGGCAATCCTGCAGACAGTATTCATGCTCCAGGTTACTAGGAGCCTGGTTAACACACTGACTGCCATCCTGCTACACCGACAATGGCAGAACCACACACCTTACTTGGTGTGCCCAGCCTGCCAGTGTAACATCTGTCACTAACCAAGTCAGTCAACATGTTAAATATAGAAGATTAAGGCCAGCAATCACTATAATCTAAAAAAAGTAAAATTACAACTGAAAAGGCAATTTACAATTGTGTCAACCAAGTAAATTTTGCTTTGTGTCATTGATTTTTTTGCCACAACTGACTAGTAAACATGCATACTTGAGGACTGCTGAATATTCATACTTTACCTGTGAAAAATAACCAAAGCCATTAGAAACAGCTATGCGCATAGTCCAATTTATGTTGAAATTATTACCTGGGTATTTCAATTAAATTTGGGAACTATAGGTAACAAGATAAAAAACAAAAGAAACAGACAGACACAGAATTAATTTCTTTATTAACAATGCTTGGGTTTCCACATCACATAGAGGTACCAAGCTTGATGCGTTACTCTTTATTTTACATGGCGAGTTTCCCCAGTAGGCCTACAAACCATGAAACACTCACAAATCAAAGGGAGATCAAGTTAGATCTTAGAGTACGTGTGATCGAAACCAGTATGTACTGTCAACACTTCAGATTCAGGTTGTTTCAGTGCACTAGCAATGTTCAACTTCTCGTCAGTAATTAGTTTGGCAAATGTGCTCTTCGGACGGATATTATGCTTATTAGGTATTCGTTGTACTTTCACCTTTTCATTGCTGGCACAATGTCGACCTTCCCTATTGCAGCGAGAGTTAACAAGTAGTAGCAAACTGTCAATTTCTTTTTCCACAGTACCTGCAGTTTCTCTATCCAGTTGGTCTACTTGGCTTAACAGAACTTTCAATTTGGCTTTTAACTGTGTTCCATGAGAGGCAATTTCCTCATTATCACTTTGTTTTTTCATCAAAGAATAAATGTCAGAAGCCTCTTTGATTGAAGTAGTTTCCATCATTTTGCCTGTTTTAATAGACTGTAATCCATACATCATAGAGACAGTGTGAATATGTTTACATATATTCCAATTTATTAAATTGTCTGGGCAACAGCAAGAAAAACTGTGCACACATATCTCACATGCAGAGCACAACAGTTTGCACTTCAGGTCACAGTCCAGGTTTTGCAGGACAACAGTGTATGTCATACCACTTTTTGACTGAGATTTTACCTGAAAATGCTTCCCATCATTACTGGCCGCAATCTGTCCCCTGTCAATATTTTTTGACTCTGTATGTCGTTGTTGAATCTGCTGCAGTCTATAGAAGTGCCCACCATTAAAGAGTTTCACAACTCTCTCAAAAAATTTATCCCTCGTTAGCTTCATAAGTATCAGCAGCAACTTGTCCAGTCTGTTATTAGTCTTTCCGTCCAGATAACAATACTTCAATACTCTATGCATGGCTTCGAGGTGCATATTAGTGTTGATATTTAAACTGCGGCGATGACAGTAAGCCCAATGTTGAGGCCTGAATCCATAAGTATTTGAGAAATATATTTCAAAGTCTTTCGTGTTTTCATCTTCTTGGAGTTCCCTCTCAAACAACTCTAACAGCTCACCGAACTTGTCTACATCAGGTTCTTCCAGCAGCATGCGTAAGGCTTTGTAAACCTGGGTTTGTCTCTGTGGGCCACCACACACTTTCCTTAAGTTTTTTCTCCAGGAACGGTCAACATGCCACGTACATAGCAAATTATTATCTGCTAGGCCCATTACACGCGCCCATGCACATCGGAAAATTTGCGTATCATCTGACGTAAAAACAGATGGTTTTATTAGACCTGCTTTCTCTTTGACACAGGTAAAAAATTGGGTCATTACTGTAGTGATCTCTTTATTTGAAACACAGAAGGCAACTGGAATGCCGCTTCCAAATTCATCAAGAACTAATAGTGTTGTTACTAGTAACTTGTACACATTTGTACAATGTGTTGAATCTACACATACTGTTTTTGGGCCAAACTTCTGAAGCATCTGACACTGTAGATCTGTCATTAGCACAATCATCACATCATTGTCCGATGAATAGTCCACATTACCAATGACATTTTTGTTCATTAGAACACAGTCTTTTATTTGTTCTAAAAAGATGCTCACACTTGTTGCATCATTGGCATGGAACTGGTGACTTAATTCCAAAGTCCCTCTTTATGTTATGGAGATCCTTTCGAGTTAAAAGGTGGAATCTTTCTACCTCTTCGGAATTGATGGACTCTCTCACATCATCCAAAATTCTTTGGAAGGTCACGCCTTCGGCTATTTTACCTGTAACATTTCTACAATTAATAAAGCTAGAAACACATCATTAATCACATACTACTAGCAATACCTAATGTTTCACTGTTTACTTAATTCTACCAGGACATATCTGTGGGGAGGGGTAATAAATGCCCTCAACAGTTAACACAGTGCACAATTGCCATAATTTATAAAGCTTGCTATAATTCATAAAGGACCACAGAAACAGTCATTTCAATTCAAATATACAGGAATTTTATCTTTCCATTGATGTAAACTGTATTTGTATTTTTACTTTACATTTGTAAGGGATCCAGGTAGCACCAATACGTTTGGGTATATATTATGTGCCACATGAAATTTCAGGTCATACACTGGCAAAACAATGGTATGTAGTAAGGCAAATATACTTAGAATGTATCAGACTTTAGCAGCATATTTAATTTCGTCCTTTGTTAGTGTTGCTGCTGTGACTAACACTTTTATGAAAGATCAAAACAAATCATTGTCAAACTGTGATAAATAAGCCTTTGTACATGTAGTTTGCTATAGTAGAGTATGGAAGAGAGGCACAACAGGCAGGGCAAAACTGAGGTGGCAGTGACACCTAATTACTACATGGTAGCCAAATGAAAAATGTCCTGAGGAACTATACTGAGAAGGATGAAAAATATCAACATCTTTTCAGATGAAAGAGTAGGACCATTACTTGCTATAGAATGGTGAGGATACCGATGTGCTAGACATACAGGTAAACCACAAGCAAACTGCAAAATGGTGGTCAGAAGAAACAGATAAAGGAATAACAAGGATAACAAAGAATGGAATATGAGAAAGGACAGATAGTGAACCAGGGAGTATCAATCTGGAGATTTTGAAACATTGTACCAAGATAGTAAAATCAGTACCAGTTATTCAACAAAATGGTATGTGGAAATTTAATATGTGAAGAAATGTCAGTTACATTACTACCAAATGGAGATCACTAAATTTGTTTGAACTATATAGAAATTTGTGTTACATATCATTAAGAAGAATTTAAAGGTAAAAAAGAAAAGACAGGGCTAAACCTAATTTTAAGACTTTACCACATTTTCACACTATAACATTGCAAAAAAAAAAAAAAATAATTGACACCAGCTAAAAGAAAATTGCATAAGTTTTCATAGATTTAGATAACACTTATGATACTATTCCAAGGAATGTACTTTGGAAAGCATTACATATGGTGGGCAGGGAGGACCTCTCCATAAAAATAAACATAGTTATAATTACACCAAACTAGAACTACCCACAGCCCCAAGAACATATTATGAACACACTTTAGTTAATTTATTCTTTAAGAGTCACTATCTACATTCCCCATGTAAGAACCTCATAACCAGGAATGCCAATCAATGTGATACACATCAGTCTGCTATGTTTCCACCAGCAAATTTGTTGCATATGTTATGCACAATTTCTGGTCAAACTATGCACACAATCTGATACAAATACCCTTTCTGTAAATAATACAACACACTGTCCTGACTTAAATGCAGATTCCATACAGCAAGTCAACCTACTTGAATAGCCTTAAATTATTAAAAAAGTTATAACTAATATTAAATAAATCTGTATAAAAGCACTATTTAATACTGTTGCATCTATTCTACGGTTAAGGCAACACTCACCAGCAATGACTTCCCTTTCAGATCTAGGGAGTTGTAGAAACCCTATATTCTTTTCATGTCCAAAATGGGTTTTGAAATAAACAACATTACAAATACCATTTGTATCTTGGCTAACCTCTATGGCAGCAGTGCAATGACCTCCCATTTTGTTACTGCCTTGCGACTTAGGCTGCCTCTGACCTTTTGATTGAGATTTGAATACCCCAGATCTATGACACATGTAAATGGTCTTAGTGGCACCTTTCATAGGCTTAGCACCACCGTGTGTTACAAAGCTACTGCTTTCTTCCTTCTCTTCTCTCGACTTCCACATCAGAAAGTCTGAAACACCCATTACAAAGAAATATTACACTACTCACAAATCTGCTTTCTGTCGCGCAATCCATACCTATTTTACTGCCAAAAAGACTTACTACGGTCAGTGATGTAACTTTGAACCTCAGAAGTTTTCATGTCTGTATGAACATGTTACTGAACACTATTTGAGCGATACTAAACTTAGAATGCAGTTACTACACAATTTCTGATCAACAAATCAGTTCAACATTACATCTGAATACTATAGGCACAAGGATCGAAATTTCGCTAGACATTTTACTTTTCTTGTACATCATAAAATTATTATACGATGATACTTACCGTCCATTGACTGAAATATAAGATTTTCTTTCTCTGTTGGAACCACGTGCTTTTCCTGTACATGTGCTCTCAACTTAGCCAAACCGTTAAACGAAAAACTACAATCGTCCTGTGGGCATTTCACTGTACCATCCGTATTCGGTTCTATATCATGCACTTTATTTATGTGTGCATATAAAGTTTTTCGTAACTGAAATGTCTTATCGCAAACAAAACACGTATTCAAACCCTCCATTTTACGCACCGTATCAGCAAAGGATGCCTTGGTTGGAACTTGAAAGAATATCTACGGTTCGAAAACTACCAGCGATATTGCCTAGCATGAGAGACGACGTCATGTCTCATGATATGACGTCATGATTCTTCGGGGCCCGCGAGACGCTTCTAACCGCCGCAGCTGCCACTAGCGGACAGGCAACACTTGCGAAACCAAGTGGCACCAGTCAACATGAGAAGAAGACAAACAACCGCATCCATGCCAACTAAACGATACCGTCTGGCCTCCAACACAGGGCGAAAACCTACAAATAGCACCAACACGAGCAGCAGCACCGCTCAATCGAGAACATCAGTACTGAGTAATAAGAAGACGATACTTAGCCTGCGTTCTATAAGTAGTAATACTAGCTGAAGTACTTGCAAGTAGATGGCATGCGGGCCACTGCATAAAGAGAAGTTGCGTTTATGATTCTTTTTAAAAAATCAACTGTTATAATAATTAAGATGTGATTCGCGCAGATGATTTTGGGTTCCTGTCACATGCCATCGCTTATTTTCTTCCTTATTTGTGTGAGTGCTGACTCCCACAGTACCCAACACAACGGAGAGTGAAAACCAACAGTTTATATTTCTTTTATACTATCCATAAAATAGGTAATGTGTAAACAGTATGTTCCAGAATATGTCGAAATTTTATTGACGTTCTTTTACATTGAACTTTAGTATCCAGTATTTAGTAATCAATCTCATGATTCTAATAGTTAGTTTTATTAGAAACGTTTTATTTACAATAGATAAATGTGATAAAATTACGATACCTACAAAGTATGTACACAGTAAGACAAAAACGATGCACAACGAAACAATTAAATGAATGGGACGAAAATCGGTAGATGTGATATATATATATATATATATATATATATATATATATATATATATATATATGAACAAAATGATTAAAATTTCGGGAAAATTAGATTGGATGATTTATTGAAGAGATTGAGCTTCACAACTTGAGCAACGCAATAAGGCGTTGGTCCACCTCTAGTCGTTTTGTAAGCAGTTATTCGGCTTGGCATTGTTTGATATTGTTGGATGTCCTCCTGAGGGAAATCGAGACAAATTCTATCCAACTGGCGCGTTAAATCGTCTAAATCCCGACCTCGTTGAAGGGTCCTGCCTGTGTTGCTGCAAACGTTCTCAATTGGGGAAAGACCCAGCGATCTTACTGGCTAATGTAGCGTTTGGCAAGCATGAAGGCAAGCAGTATAAGGCTGGTCGGTTGATTTGCGGGCGAGGCCATCGGTCCCATAGGACTAGGGAAGGATGGGGAAAGAAGTCGGCCGTGTCCTTTCAAAGGAACCATCCCGGCATTTGGCTGGAGCGATTTAGGGAAATCGCGGAAAATCTAAATCAGGATGGCGGGACGCGGGTTTCAACCGTCGGGTTCCCTAATGTCAGTCCAGTGTGGTAACCACTGCACCGCCTCTCTCTGTCAAACGGTAGAAGCCCTTGCCGCGCGGGGGCGACATTGTCTTGCTCAAGGGTAAACCAAGGATGACTTGCCATTAAGGGCAATAAAACAGTGCTTAAAATATGGTCGACCTATCGCTGTGCTGTAAGGCTGCCGCAGATGACAACCCAAGGGGTCATGTTATGAAAAGAAAAGAAATGGCTCCTCAAACAATCACTCCTGGTCGTCAGGTGGGCGACAGGAGACTGGTACCACATTCCTGTCCATGGCATCTCCAGACACGTCTTTACTTGTCGGGGTTCATTTCGAAGCGGGGCTCATAACTGAAGACACTTCTGTTCCAGACAATGAGATTCTAGTCTGCTGAATACGTGTCTGGAGGCGTCCTAGACGGCAGTTAGACATCAACCTATCATCCCCCATATGGTTCCGCAACCAGGAGTGAGAATCTGAGGTTCCATTTGCTTTCATAGCACGACTCCTATTTTTGTCACCCGTGGCACACTTACCACAGAGCGATACGGCGACGATATATTACGGCCCGTTTCTTTGCCCTTCATGGGAACCCATACCGAGGTTTAAATTTCAGTATGGTAATATCCGACTCCGCACAGCAAGAGTTTTGTCTTAGTGCTTGCCAAAACCTACCTTGGCCACCAAGGTCTACATCTACATCCATACTCCGCAAGCCACATGACCCTGTGTGGCGGAGGGTAACTTGAGTACCTCTATCGGTTTTCCCTTCTATTCCAGTCTCGTATTGTCCGTGGAAAGAAGGATTGTCGGTATGCCTCTGTGTGGGCTCTAATCTGTCTGATTTTATCCTCATGGTCTCTTCGCGAGATACACGTAGGAGGGAGCAATGTACTGCTTGACTCTTCGGTGAAGGTATGTTCTCGAAACTTTAACAAAAGCCCATACCGAGCTACTGAGCGTCTCTCCTGCAGAGTCTTCCACTGGAGTTTATCATCTCTGTAACACTTTCGCGATTACTAAATGATCCTGTAACGAAGCGCGCTGCTCTCCGTTGGATCTTCTCTATCTCTTCTATCAACCCTATCTGGTACGGATCCCACACTGCTCAGCAGTATTCAAGCAATTGGCGAACAAGCGTACTGTAGCCTACTTCCTTTGTTTTCGGATTGCATTTCTCCCCAACTGAAAACGTTTTGGAGCGTAATACTCATGGCCGTCCAACAACCTCGGTATTTTGACGATCTAAGTCGCCGGTTGGACAGAATGTGGCATGATATCCCTAAGAAGGACACGTAACAACTCTATCGATCAATGCCAAGCAGAATAACTTGTAGCATAAAGGCCAGAGGTGAACCACTGCATTACTGACTTGCTTAATTCACCTGTTCCTCTGTACATGTACATAACACGTACCGATTTCCGTCCCACTCGGATATTCCTTCTCGGTCTGTCGTAATTTTTTTTTTCTTTTGTCGTAGAGTATATTTGAATAACCTGTTCACTTAAACCTATCTTTCAAGTTTCTTAAAATGTAGCGCCCCGCCGACATCGAAGTCATTAGATACGGAACGCAAGCACGAAATGTGTCAAAGATGGAGACGGGAATAGGTCATGTCTGCCATAGGAAAACTAAATCTGGAGAGCATGGCGCAGATCAGAACCGTCGTCCTCCCGAATGCGAGTCCATTATGCTACCTACTGCTCCATCTCATCCTGTTTTCTGTTTCGAGGAGATCGGCTCTGGAAATGCAAAATTATAAATATGGTCTTTGCGTGTCGATTCTTCGAGTCTCTGCGTATCTTTCCACCTGTAAAGACATTGTACCACTCAGTCTGTAATTAACGTACTGCTTAAATGTTGATTTGTGGACGAAGTTTTTCCTTGTCCGCGTTTTCTTCCTAATATGTAATAAGGAAATGTGTTTCTGCCTTAAGAAAACACAGTTTTTCGTATTTTACTACCCACACATACCGGGTGATCAAAAAGTCAGTATAAATTTGAAAACTGAATAAATCACGGAATAATGTAGATAGAGAGGTACAAATTGACACACATGCTTGGAATGACATGGGGTTTTATTAGAACCAAAAAAATACAAACGTTCAAAAAATGTCCGACAGATGGCGCTTCATCTGCTCAGAATAGCAATAATTAGCACAACAAAGTAAGACAAAGCAAAGATGATGTTCTTTACAGGAAATGCTCAATATGTCCACCATCATTCCTCAACAATAGCTGTAGTCGAGAAATAATGTTGTGAACAGCACTGTAAAGATGTCGGTCGATCACGATACACTTGCGACTTCAGGTAACCCCAAAGCCAACAATCGCACGGACTGAGGTCTGGGACCTGGGAGGCCAAGCATGACGAAAGTGGCGGCTGAGCACACGAACATCACCAAACGATGCGCGAAAGGGATCTTTCACGCGTCCGATAATAGAGCTTCACTAAAAGCGCCTTTTCAGGTAACGTCAACACGCTGCGACTCCTGGCGCATCTGATTCTTTCTCTCATTACAGCTCCTTTTATACACGATTGTCATGCGCAGTCACTGACGTTTTGCTGTCCAGTGCCATCTGTCCGACATTTTGTGAACATTGTTTCTTTGTTGTTGTTCTAATATAACCCCATGTCATTCCAAGCAGCTGTGTCAATTTTTACCTCTCTATCTACATTACTCCGTGGTTTATTAACTTTTCAAATTTATACTGACTTTTCGATCACCCGGTATTTCGGAGATGTTTCTTCGTCTTCAAGGGGTTTTATTTATTATCTGTTGAAAAATATGCGAAGAATTTATATGTTATGATATATAAACAGATTCTGAAATTATAGTATTTGAAACGTCCCCTTGAAAAATTATGAATAACTGTGCTGGTAAACTTCTACGTTATTTGGTTTTCAAATAGACGAGCAAAACTCAAAGTACTCGAACAGTTTTCTCTTTACTTATTCTAATCATCACTAAACTGACACACAATATTTTAGCGCAACGCAATCTGACTTTCAATAATCCCTACAAAAGAATGGCTCTGACTAAGAATAACCTATAATCCACCTACTGCAATACAGCGAGCGCCAATACTGCCAGCTAAATAAAAGATTCTAACTACTGAAGGCACTAACTACTGATAGGCATAGTTAGCAAATGAAAGATTTTGATAGAGAAAAACAATGTATTTACCTTAATAATGTTCAAAAGTCATCATATATATCTATCAATTCATGACAACCATCTTTACAAATTTCCTTTTTCTGGGGGACACACGTCCAGATCGTCCGCTTATAGTAACCTCTCAAAACTCTGGCATCTCACTCTCCACACCCACCACTGCTGGCTGCTCACCTCCAATTGAACAACGCTACGTGCTGTTCACATCCAACTGTCCAACACTACACAAGTGAATATTCCAACAATGAGTCCACATCGGTTGATGGACTCAAGTATAGAGCTGAAGGAACATGGAACTGTCATCAAAGTGCAGTCTGATTCCACGTCCAGCTGCGTTCTACATCTACATGATTCATCGAATGAGCTTCAAGCTATTCCTCTACCATTGCACTCACGAACAGCTCGCGGGAGAAACGAAGTCCTTGTGTGCAAGCTCTGATTTCTCTTATTTTATTATGATGATCATTCCTCCTTATGTACGTGGGCGCCAAGAAAACATTTTCACACTCTGAAAAGAGAGCTAGTGATTGAAAGTTCATGAGAAGATTCGGCAGTAGACGAAAACACCTTTGTTTCTATAACTGGCATATCTGACCGCCACCAACCTCTTATAACCCAAAGTCGATTCATTAATTTTGAAGTAGGTTTAAATTTGGGTAGCTGGTCACAGCTTCACAGCACTTCACACGCTGAGATAGTGATGCACTACAGAAAGAAGTAGCAACGGTAGAATTTAAATAAACAGTTTTCATAGTACTAACCTGATGTTTTTCTTCGTTGTTGTCGGAAGGTGTAGGCTTGTAATCCATGTAGTTGCTAGATTCTGAAATGTAACCTCATATATTGGTCTAGCGGACTCTCGGCTTCATTTTCTTAAATGATATGAACAGTCGTTGAGGTTCTGTTGGAACTTTAAGAAAGGCAACTATTTACTTACAGCTCGTACAAAATAGATACATGTTTCAAAGTTCTACTGACCATCAAAGTGAGCAACATTGTGTATAACCCGTTGCCAGCGATATGGAAGTCGTAGGATACTTTTAGCAGTGTCAGTTGTGTTGACAGTTCGAGCGGCGAGGACTATTGCCGGATGAATTTGTAGTAGTTCAGAAGCGAATGCCGTGAAGTGTTTCCTTCAGTTTAGAAATCGAGTTGAACTCACGAGGGCTTAAGTCAGGGGAGTACAGTAGGTGGTATAGCACTTAACAGCCCGATCAGTCAAACAAAACGAGTAACAGCTTGCACTGTACGTGCTTGAGCATTGTCCTGCAAAATGGTCAGGTCCTGCAGAAAGAGTCATCACTTCTGTCTCTATACTGTTCATTTTAGGAACATAGCTTACGACCAGTACTGGTCACGGCTAGTTACCCTCTGCTGATGGGTGATTCGTAGCTATGTCGAAACAAGCACCCCCCACATTCCGCGTGTCCACGCCGCAATATCTGCGTTAATTAATAGGTAGCGCGAGCGGACGGGCATAAATCGAAGCATTTGCACTTAGATGAGAAGCTAGGGCCATGTGTTAGGGCAATGAAGGCCTCTCTGACGTGACCAGGAAATGAAACGCCATACACATCTGCAGTTGATTTTATCCACTTCCGGCCTGCAAAACGAAACAGTGCGTGACCGTTGGACGTGCGCTGCTACAAAACAACAACCCGAAACACGACACAGAAAACCACTTAAATCTTATTGGAGAACTTTGAATAGAGAGAGGATCAAAAAATAATTCTTACACCCTTTCCTTTAGACTGAATACGTCATTTTTTCGTCGGCACTTGTCCGGTTAGTGTTTAATCCTCATTAATTCCAAAATTTGTACACCTACCGTTTCGCATATCTTTCTACAACTATTTCACCTGCCAATTGGAAGTTTACTCCTAAATTCTTGTGTTGTCTATCCTCTGCAGGTGTTAATTTGAGATGATGTGGAACCGATTTATTTTGTTCTGCTTCCACAAGCAAATAACACAATTTAACATCTTTTCTTTGAGTGGCCACTAGCTGTAGTTTAGAATATTATTTCTGCTCTCTGTATATTTATTTACTTGAAGTTATTTCTGAAAACACCAGCCGCTCTCTCTAATGTAAACGCAGCGGCAGATATATAAAGGCTGATCCTTAAATGTCTTCTTATTTTCTTTTTCAGAGTGTTATACAAGACGCAACATGTATTTCACGGGTCTGAACGCGATTTTTACGTGGATGATTTGACTGGCGTCATGCATGTTGATTTCAACCTCTTCCTCCTGACTACTAAGACGTAACGTGAGCAAAGTAAAATATTTGAAACAGTGTCTGGATTCCGTTGTCGGTATATTTCTTCCATTTTTGAGAACGTCATCAACATAAGACATTTTTCATATTTTTTATTGCCAATGGCTTTGCTGCAGTGGTAACACCGGATCCGTTAGAGCAACGAAATTAAGCGCTGTCAGGCTTGGCTATCGCTTGGATGGGTCACCGTCCGTGCCTGCCGAGAGCTGTTGTCAAGCGGGGTGGACTCAACCCCTGCGAGGCCACTTGCGGGGCTGCTTGACTGAAAAATAGCTGCACTGGTCACGAAAACTGACAACGCTTCGGTGTGATGACCATTCGCTCCTTCGTATATGCAGGGGGTGACGTCAAACGGCTGTGGATAACATGGTGGCCGGTCGGTACCGTTCGGTTTTCACTGCCTGTTCAGACGGTATATTATTTATTAAAAACTGAATTGATTAACTGTTCTGCCTGATGATGGCACAACAGTCGAAACCTGGTTTGTGAAATAAATAATATTACATCAGTGTTGTGTGTGTTTTCATTCATTATTTATAAAAGAAGTTGCTTTGTTGATCACTTTATTAAAAAGCTTGTTTTGTTGGTCACTTTCATCCTACCGATTACAATTTTTTTTATTTATTTTGGAAGGTGCAGTATTTGTGGTTTACTTATTCTAGGATTGAAGGCAACTGTGTAAGTTGAAATGACATGTTTAATGTCGCAATATTATTACAAAAATATACGCTTTTACATAGTTTTCAATGGGACAACAAAAAAACAGTTGTCAGGATAACGCATCTCATCAACATCAAAAAGTGAAATAATCCTAAACACAATAATATTAAATATTAACTCTCAGAAGATTAAATTATCCTAAGCATGACAGTATTAAAGTTTAACTAGAAGTTTCTTTACAAAATTGTTCCTACAGTTACGTTATGATGTTAGTCAATACTACGAAAATCGTCTGATTCCAGTTCAAAGTTCGGTACTGTTATTAGGATGACAAGATGGTTAGTTATGTGACAAATTGAGTAAAAGATTATCCAAGGTCGCTCGAGTTTACAGTGGACGCAAGCTGATGAACCAACAAGATTACACCTCTGCATGCAGTATTTACCTTAAGCTGCAATGAGCTGCCGTCTGCTAGGCCGCTCTCTTCCGCTCAAATTCGTATGAAACTAATTACACCTTTGTTGAATTTTCCAGCAGAAACATTCCCTATGTTTCTCGTTATGCGAGAGAACATGTACTTATTCCTAGTCTTAGAAAGTGGCGATATACACGCGCATGGTTGGAGCAGCGTGCATATTATAATGCCCTCTCAGTTCTCGCAAGAACAATTAACTAATTGGCTGGTTCGTTTCTACACAGTTGGAGCTAAACGATGCTACAGATAATTTCTAGCTAGATATCAGCCTCTGTGAACGCAGTGTTCACACAAGTTACTCTGCGTCATACAGAGCGTTATGCGCTCCATTCTGCACTTGATGCCAGTTCAGGGAAGAGTCCCCGAAAATTTCCCTCTTGTCTTACTCATAGCCGAACTGTCTCACCACCTGGGTTCTTTCGTTCTTCACGCCACGGCTTTTTTCGACCAATAGGAGCGTTCCTCCTATTTTGTGGAAACTCTCTCTACCAATCGGAAGGTCCCTACCATTAAATTGCATCGAAACTTTGGCTCTTTTCTGCTTCCTAGTGTGTGTCCGCCAATCGGACGTTTTGTGCCCATTCCAGAGCCCTAAATGTGTACATTGACTCTCACGTGTGTACCACTCGCTGGACATGTGATCGAAAATGAGTCACTGGTCTTGTTTCGTATCTATTTGTAATTCTGAAATGCTGTTTTCTAAAAGCTTTCTTTCCTGCCCTCCCTCAGATGGGCTGTTATACTTGCTCTCCCCACCTAAGTCACCTGGTCGCTCGTTGACTGTCTGCCTGGGACACCCCTTTAAGTGGTTTCCATGGTACCCCCTGTATGACGGCCCTGCCTCTGCCCTCGTCCCTCTGAATTCCAAACTAAAACGCCTGTCGCTGCTTGTTTCACCTTCCACTCAAACATGCATTACAGGAACGATGTGTTAATTACCGTTGACTGAGTGTCGTCCCTGTTTTGCATTACATACTGGTAGGCAAATTTGCCGAATTAAGTTAGGTGTCATATTCACCTTCCCATTGCTATATATGAGGTTCTCATGTAAGGTGCGAATCTGACCCTCATCTAATCTGCACCCTTACAATTTAACCTTTGCATATTTTTGCCTTTTTTCTGTAAGGAATCTCTGTGCCACTTGATGATTTGGAATGTATATTGTTTTGAAAACTTTTGGTTCTGTTTACTTTGTCAAACTCAAGAACAGAATAACTACTTAGCTGCCATTGGTACAATTTGTTCTCAAAAGAGAGATGTTATTAACGCCTGGTGTATCTCATTTCAAAAAGAAGAGAATTGCTACCAGCTGCTTAGAACAGCCACACACAGTTACAAGTAAATGAGCATTTCATGCAATGACATAGTAATTTAAAACTGTGCTGCAATATAAGAAAATGTTAGACTGAATTATCTATTACTAACACATACATAGTGGAAAACATAGTAACTGTTTATTTAGGGATCAACAAGATTCGTAACATCTCTCAAACAATAGTTTTCCTTGCATGATAGTCACACTATCAAATTCTCTACATCACAGTTCAATGCGATTCCATTAGGATGTTACAAATTTGCTGGGATATTCGAGAAAGCTAAATGTATCAAATTTCGTGTAAGGGGCCATGGTCCGAAAACGACCGAGTGAAAAGTTATAAGCGAAAATCGTCCTGATACCTCAGACAGTAGGACACATGTACTGATGCTGCTGTTGTTAACATTCTAGCATAGACTACTTTAAGCGGTGGCAACATGGACCAAAACAAGAAACAAATGTCTAGTAAACATGGTCTCTAAGATGTGTAGCTTAACAACTGTGACCACTTGCTTGTCTTTGATACCACGAAACGCGTCTCTTCTACTGGAAGCTCTTTCATTTTGGACGAGTTAGTATTGACCGAAACAAGCAAAAAGTCCAGTAAATCTGCGCTCTAAAATGCATAGTTTAAGAGCTATAGCAGCTTCTTCTGTAGAAAATATGTGTTTCACAGTAGCAAAGACGAAGAAGTCTTATAGCTCTTAAGGTACAGATTTTAGAGTCCAAGTTGACTACACAATGTTTTCTTGTTTTGGCCCATACTGATACTTCTTAAAGTAGCCTAACCTACATTCTTAGCAACAGCAGTTCCGGTACTTGTATACCTCTCTCAGAAGTATCGAAACGATTTTCGTTTCTAAATTTCGATAACGTCGTTTAGTGACCGCGGACTCTTACCCCAAATTTGATAGATTTATCCTTCGTCGTCATCCCCGAATGTTAATAACACCATTACCGAGTTACCCCGTACAATATGAAGAAGATTTGTAGTATGTTCGGTTCAGCCGCAATCGTGCTCATATTCAAGTCATTTAATGATCCGAAACCACCAAGTGAACTTAATTTTGCTATACTACATGCGGAAAGACAATTATTACATTCAAGAAAGCGTATCGTATTTACTCGTGAAGATATGCTGATAGCAAGGGTAGACAACATCTTGATGACTCTCAGTGCGGTTTTTCTCATCGTGTTTCTTCGTATCCGATCACAGACACTGTACGATACTCCTACTGCAGACCGAATACAGCAATGTCGGCAGTGTTTGGTTTTCTAAGTGTACATGTCGTGGTATGTTTGTGCACATTCAGTGCTAGCAGACAGCCCTGTACAGTGGCGGCTCGTAGGTGTACATTCTAGGTGGTCAGAAATTTTTAAGTTCAGATAAATATGAGAATGCGAAATTAATAGCATCTGTTGTATACAGTTATGCTTATCAATATATTTATACGAGGGATGCCCACAAAGTAATGCACCACATTTTTTTTTCTCTACCGATAACAATGCTACGAATGCGAAACATTACGTATTTATTATTTCAAGTCTCCCGAGTGAGCTCGCCAAGTTTCCGTTACTTCCGACAGATGGCTTAGCTGCAGGATCGTTTCAAATGTCTGTAGGTGACATATGTTATAAGCAACGTGACGTCATTGAATTTCTCGCTGCAGAGAAAGAAACTATGGTGAACATTCAGAAGCGCTTGTACAAAATCTATGGAGCATCTGCTGTCGACAGAAGTAGAGCTAGTCGCTGGACACGGAGGGTGCGGTCATCAGAAGGCGGTTAGGCCGAGTCCACGATTTGCAGCGGTCGGTGAGGCCATCCACGGCTGTCACATCTGACATTTTGCAGCGAGCTGATGTTGTCATTCACTTGTTTGGGCCATTAAAGGATGCCATTCGTGGAAGACATTTTGAGGACGATGAGGAGGTGATTCACACAGTGAAGCACAGGCTCCGCCACCAGGACAAGGATTGGTACAGACAGGGCATACACGCCCTTATTTCGCGCTCGAGGAAGGCCATAGAACGGGACGGAGATTATGTGTTGTAAGTAGGCTGTTTATGTTTTCTCTATGTAAGTAGGCTGTTTATGTTTTCTTATTGGCAACGTTACGTAGCGCTCAATATGAAAATCACTGGCTGTGCTGTGTGCAGTCTGTGGCTAGTTTGCATTGTTGTAATACTCGCCATTGTAGTGTTGGGCAGCGGCAGCTGCATGTGAACAGCGCATAGCGTTGCGCAGTTGGAGGTGAGCCGCCAGCAGTGGTGAATGTGGGGAGAGAGATGGCGGAGTTTTGAAATTTGTCATGAACTGCTATATTTATATATGATGATATCAAGGTAAATACATTGTTCGTTCTCTATTAATATCTTTCATTTGCTAACTATCCCTATCAGTAGTTAGTGCCTTCAGTAGTTTGAATCTTTTATTTAGCTGGCAGTAGTGGCGCTCGCTGTATTGCAGTAGCTTGAGTAGCGAAGATTTTTGTGAGGTAAGTGATTTGTGAAAGGTATAGTTTACTGTTAGTCAGGGCCCATTCTCTTGTAGGGATTATTGAAAGTCAGATTGCGTTGCGCTAACAAAATATTGTGTGTCAGTTTAAGCACAGTCCTGTATAATTGTTTAAAGGGGACGTTTCATATGTCGACCCTTAGCCGAGGATGCCTCGCTGGGATCTTCTGATTTTTTTCTTGTAGTTTGTGTAATTAGTGTAGCTATTGTTTATTGCTAGTGCGTAATTGTAGAGAAAATCTCCTTTGTAGTTGCAGTCTTTCATTGCTGTACAGTAAAACAGTTGTGGCATGCATGTAGATTTGCAGCAAGTATTTCGCAGCTGCGCTTGCAATTAACTAGATATTATTTTCAATGCTATGTTAATGTGTTCTCTTATTTTTGCTCTTCAAATTGTGCTTTTCTGTGTTGTTGTGTGAAATATTGTGACAATAATGGCGTGATGAAAACGTAACACTAGGCTCCAAAGTAAATTGAGACGAGCGTAGCTTATCAGCACCGCTGTGTAATGAATTAACAGACATTCAAAGTAGTAATTTGGTAACTGTGCATAGGGAAATGGAGAGGGCGTCAAATAATGGTGTAGACAGTGAAACAGGTAGTGAACAGGGAAGCATTATCGATCGATCGGTCGGCAACAGCTCGCCTCAGGAATCGGGAATGACAGAGTACAATATTGCAAATACTGTAGACTCAGGTTTTGGGTTCTCACCGTTTTCTCAAATGAGTCAAGACACATTTTCTGCTTGTCAAAATGTGAATGTTGCCGGTGCAACTTCACTGCCTAAAAGCACTGAGGAACATGTTTTAGACACCAGTGCATTGTTATTACAGTTAATGCAACAAATGGGACAAAAGCTACAAAAGTTAGACACAACACTTGAACAAAATCAGAAACAAATGGGACAAAATCTTCAAAAGTTAGACAGAATGGAACAAAATCAGAGACAAACACAGCAAAAGCTTCAAAAGTTAGACATCACACTTGAAAAAACACGTGAAGATTTAACTACTGAGTTACATAACATTGAATCGAAATGTCAAAAAGTCTGTAATGATGTAAAAACACAAATTTGTGAGCATTTTCAGCCTATTTTTTCGCGGCATGAAAATGCATTACAGAATCACGAAGCAGCCATAAAAGAACTGCAAACCATTGTTCATCAAAATCATGAGACCTTGTCGGCTAAAATTGACTCAGTTGCATCTACCGTTTCAGTTATGCAACTTGCAAAAACTCAGGAAAACTTAAAGGACACAGTAGATTCGATTTCAACACAAACGGACACTCTGAAACTTGGTTCAGAAAAACACATTGAGGAAATGTGTTCACTATCGGAGAAAGTAGCCGAACTTTCGGATCAGTTCACTAACTTATATACGAAGGTAGATGATAATCTGAACGACACAAAACCGGTAGTCTTTAATGACACAGAAGAGTGCAAACAGATTAGGAAATTCAAATAAAATCAGAATCAAATTAATACGCAACACCAAAGAGAAATCCGGGAAGTACAAGATCAGCTGACTCAGGTAATACAAGAATTACGTATTTCAGAGGCCACTCGCGCTCCAATACAGGAAGAGGGACTTAGAAATACGGAACAACCACAAAATAATAACACACGACACTTCGCAAATTATGAAAGAAATTGGCAATGTGCACCGAATTTTGAGATTGAACCGCCGACACGACGTAACAATGACCGACATGCGACTCGCCGACACGATGATTTTCACTATAAGCTGTTCATTACTACACGAAAATTCAAAACGTTTAAGAATTCTGGCAACGACATTCATCCACAAGCATGGCTCCATCAATTCTCTCATTGTTTTCTTCCCAACTGGTCGTTAGAACACAGATTAGAATTTATGTGTGGCTACTTAGAGAATGAACCAGCTGTAAGAATGCGATCGGTCATTCATGATTGTCACAGTGAAGGAGAATTTTATCACGCCTTCCTCTCAGCATATTGGTCTCAAGCCACACAAGACCGAGTAAAACATAGCATCATAATGATGAAACGTTTCGAACAATCTGAATTTTCCAGTCTTACGAAATATTTTGAAGACATGTTGCACAAGAAACAGTACCTGTCAAACCCATACAGCCTCTCAGAACTTATCCGCATTTGCTTAATCAAATTGCCTGAACATTTACGACACATTATTTTGGCAGGACGTTGCAAAGACGACATTGAAGCTTTTCAGGGACTGTTACAAGAATTGGAAATTGACACTGACAATCGCGGAATGCGGAAACAGGAACACAACAATTACAGGTCACATCCGTCACAATTCCGCGATAATAACTGGACGCGACAAGGCTATTCTCACAACACAAATCGTGACCAAAACAGACACCACCCATATGACAACCGTTGGCAGAATAATAGTTACAGAGAAAGATCGCTTTTCCATAGTAATGAATATCACAGAGACAACCAGGGAAACAGACAATATGGGAACCAAAATAATTATTATCAAGGGAGACAGAATAACTTCAGATGCAACAGTCCAGCGCGCAGTTACGATTCAGGGAGAAATTCTCCACCACGTGACCAACAAGGAAGAAACTACGGAATCTACCGACATGACGACAGACGATATATTCGTAACGACAGACCTGAATTGCATCAGAACTGGCGGGATTCAAACAGGGCAGGGCCTTCTCGTCAGAGTGAATTTGTAGAAGTTAGGTCTCCTAATCCCAATAACGACGCACGCCAACAAAGAGACAGACAATGACTCGCACAGCAGGCAGCTGCGTGCGCCTGCTGGCTCCGAGAAAAATAATATAATTTTAGCATTCTTTACCGATGTATACAACATGATAATTGCTTTGAAGTTGAAACTCTGCGTACTAGGAAGAGTAAAGGTTTACACCACATTTCACATGTAAAATCGTTTATTGAAAGATAATCTGCTTTTTAACTTTGTCTTTGCCATAAAACTTTTCACTTCACATTTCTAGTATGCTTTGTCAGACTTAGAATCTGTTAACATACAACAATGTTTGAAGTTAAATATCCAATCAAGATCCAAAAGAACTTATTTAAACAGAAATGACGAATGCATTGTTATAGTGAACAGACGTCACAGCGTTATTGTGTGTGTACATTCTTGCTTGTTAGTTGCACGATCATGGAACGACTATAAGGCTTACATACTTAGAACATTTACCAGTACTGCTAATGAGATTTTGATGCAACATTTTGGTTTACTTGAAAATACATTCTGGATTTAAAGTACTTTCTGTGAGATACCAGACGACACAGTGGTTAGTTTATGTGACAACTACACGATTTTATCACGACGCTACTAATGAGTGACAATTTACAATGTTGCTTTTGCGGTGTATCTGTTTTATATCTGCAAAATTTTTCTGAATTCTTCTGGAAAGCAAAACATGTTTTAGTAGTAACTTTGTGGTATAGCTACAAGGAGACAGCCTTTTCTGTAGCACAACAATACGTTACAGCACAGTACTTTCTTCATCACAGTAATAAGCGTAATAACTAAGATATCTATACGCAAAGCATTTCACTTTTGTTTATCATGAGGTAAGTACATTGACTTCTGCAGAACTTAGATTTCGGAGGACGATAACTACGACACTTCCACAGAGATTATCTTACAGCAAGACGCACATTTAGCGCAACAGGACACGTATTTGAGTGATTAATTTCGCACTTAAAACATGTATTTTTTAAGATATTTGAAGTACAATGATACAAGGGTTTTCCGTGATATATTTCATTCCATTGCTGTAATCTGTAACACCTGAGGGTATAATTACATTAATCCTCAGGGGGGTACATGCTTACTTTGTGTACCATGTGTTTGGCAAGCACAAGGAACCCTAGCTAATATGGTATTTGCTTATACAACTTTACACATCGGTATCATATTTCTCTAAAACATAAATTACACAGCTATCTGATCATTTAACTGAGAGATAAACATGTTTTTTACTACGTCAGTGACACATGTTTACGTAATTACACCGTTGGATAACTTCACACTTACGAAATTGTATTTTGTCTGTACTGTGTGAACTCTTCATATTTTTTCGGAACCATTGTGATACTATGAGAGCTTTGAATGATGTATTTGGTATGAGATCATGATTTTTAAAGTACGTTTGAGGCAGATGACACTATTGAAATGAGCAGAGAATATTTTTTATGGTTTGAAATTATTGCAGAAAGCTACGACCTTTTTGAGATTTGACTGAGGTGTTATGATGTTATTTTTACGACGACGATGTGTATTATGCTGTTGAGGTATGTTTATGTCAATAAGATGATGCTACCATATATGAGGAATGTGATTACGTGTTTATATGTATATGAATAATGAATAGAAGTTAGGGACTCTTGACTTGTGAAACAGGATGTTGGAAACCAAGAATCGTACTTTAAGAGTTATGAAATGTGTGTAAATGCGTGAATGTATCACAATGCCGGCGAAAATTTTTTTGGACACTGTTACATTCATAGGATTTTGTTTCTACACATTTGCAACGTAAATTCTCGACCTGTGAAATTTTTATATGAGACTGTCACTGTAGCGGAAACTGCTGTCGTAAATATTTCCGTAAGAAAGTTAAGTGACCACCTGCACTTGCGTCGTCGGCACACCGCTGTGTCAGACACCTGGAGAACAAGCCATTAGGGTGTGCCTTTCCGGAAGCACAGGTAGAAAAAAAAAGGGGAGGCCATTATCCTCGCTATTGACATTTCCTTGTTGAAAGCATACTGTGGAGCTCGTAATTTATGATATTTACTGAAATGCCTAATGAAATGACGAGAAATATTTTTACCCCTGCACACCTGATTATGACAAGCGTCTTTCTACGAGAGTTGAGAGAATTTCTACTAACTTATGAAATGTCACATTACTATTGAATGATATTTTTATGCTTTGGTTTGCGTAATTGCTTATTTCATTTGATACCTGTTTTCCAGCTGTGTTACAGCATTAGTTTTATAAAATAAACTTAGATGCATTTGCTAATGTGAACACTTTCTGTCAACAGATCTATTAAATGATAATTTTGTAATCCACATTCTTTAAAAAAAAAAAGGAGCACTTGGAAAGGAAAGAACAATAAGAAGGGACTAGTAACAGTAACTGGACACATAATTTTCTTTTCAAGTACATGGTAATATGTTTTTTACAATAAGTTGTTGTGGTGCACCACTTTAATTACATAGACATTAAGATGTGAATATACATTTCCCTTATCTGCATTGTTGTTTTTACTGTAATATTTTTTCTGCTTGAGCTATGTCATGTTTAGGTATAAGTTACTGCTGTTTGCCAGGCATAGTGTTATTGAATTTGACTTTACATTATTCTGTTAAGCCAGTTTTACTAATGATTTATTTTTATTGTTTGCTGCACATTGCCTTAGATTAGTTGTAATATTACAAAAATGGTTCAAATGGCTCTGAGCACTATGGGACTCAACTGCTGTGGTCATAAGTCCCCTAGAACTTAGAACTACTTAAACCTAACTAACCTAAGGACAGCACACAACACCCAGCCATCACGAGGTAGAGAAAATCCCTGACCCCGCCGGGAATCGAACCCGGGAACCCGGGCGTGGGAAGCGAGAACGCTACCGCACGACCACGAGATGCGGGCTGTAATATTACAATTGCATTGCTAATTTCTTAATGCTGCTTGCTTCGCAAATCTGCGTTTTTTTTCATTGCTGTTTATATTAATTGTTTTATGTGATGCTGCATTGCCTCGTCCCTTAGTTTAGCATCTGAGCTCAGTAGATTTAAGTTAGCTTAAGAGGGGTAGAATATATAAGAAACTGACTATGGAGAGTAGGTTAAAAACGCATTGAGAAGATATAAGAAACAGATTTGGCAAAAATGAGTATTGTGCACTGAGAAATAATTATTTTGAAAGAAATATGAATAGAATACAGAAAGCAGGTATAGATAGGACTTTTTGGGAATAATGATGAATGAAGGGAGATCTCCAAGAAGTAAAGAAAGTTTTGTTTGCAAAATACTGCAGTAAAACAAACCTTGTCCTTTCCTTTATATTATTATGCTATGTGTTTGTGTACCCTTGTGTATTTGTGTACTTCCTGTCTTTATGTGTTTATCTGATAAGACTTATGTTTTAGAATTTTTCTAGTACTAAGCTACATTCACTATGATGAGGAATACTGTTATCCTCAAATATGATTTGCATTTATAATATGTTATTTACTATGTAAAGATGTTTAGACATTATTTATTCTGTCCTGTTTTAATTCTCATGTGTAAAGTTGATGTTTCGAAAGTTATTCTGATCTTTTATGTATGTACTTATGTCATAATTCCTGTAACACTGATGTATATGTTTATTTCTACTCTTTTGTAAAGCCCCTATTACTACAAATGTTATCTGTATTGTTACATTCTTTAATGATGTATTTTGTACCTTTGTAATTGTATTTTCATGTTGTAAATTTATAATTGTATAGACACCAGTTCTTCAAATTAAGTTACATTTCACCGTACACGTTTCTGTTGGTAATCGTAATGCACTATATGTGAGAAGTAGGGACTGTTAGTGTTTGCACGTGTTACTAATTCAGCAAGGGACTAGATAACAGCATTGCTGGTTCTAAGGACAATTCCAGAAACTTTGTGAGTGCACAAGTGGTGGTTTATGGGCTTGCTATATTGTCCGCAAGTCTCTTCGATGGTGATTGTGCACCTGCACATTTGCAACAGATGGCTGCTGGCCGTCTCTACAAGGACTACAGTGGATCTGCGTCTTTGCTGACTCACCAGTACCATTATTTCTACAAGGACTGCAGTGGGTCTGCGACTCTGGTGGACCACCAATACCATAATCTCTACCAGGACTACAGTGGGTCTGCTCTGTGATGACCTACCTACCAATATTCATCTAAACGTCGAATGACTCTGCTGTGGGTTTGCTCTGTTGTGGCCCATTACCTGTCTGCATGTCGAGAGTCAGCACTGTCTTTCCGTTGGAAGGACAACACTACTTCTGACTGCATGGAAATCCACTACTTCTGTGTGCAATTTCTTTTACTAATGAGACTTTGTGAAAAAAAACCTGTAATTACTATTATGATGAATGATCAGGACTATCTTTATGGACTGTGAGAAAATTTTAGCTTTTGACCAACATTGTATCAATAAGTTTGTGCATTTGATTTCTTTGTTACTGTAATTATGAAAAATTTTATCAAATCATTATTGGCCACTGCCCAAAAAAAAATTTGTTAAATTTTGTTGTGGGGAGCATGGGGGCTATGTAAGTAGGCTGTTTATGTTTTCTCTATGTAAGTAGGCTGTTTATGTTTTCTTATTGGCAACGTTACGTAGCGCTCAATATGAAAATCACTGGCTGTGCTGTGTGCAGTCTGTGGCTAGTTTGCATTGTTGTAATACTCGCCATTGTAGTGTTGGGCAGCGGCAGCTGCATGTGAACAGCGCATAGCGTTGCGCAGTTGGAGGTGAGCCGCCAGCAGTGGTGGATGTGGGGAGAGAGATGGCGGAGTTTTGAAATTTGTCATGAACTGCTATATTTATATATGATGATATCAAGGTAAATACATTGTTCGTTCTCTATTAATATCTTTCATTTGCTAACTATCCCTATCAGTAGTTAGTGCCTTCATTAGTTTGAATCTTTTATTTAGCTGGCAGTAGTGGCGCTCGCTGTATTGCAGTAGCTTGAGTAGCGAAGATTTTTGTGAGGTAAGTGATTTGTGAAAGGTATAGTTTACTGTTAGTCAGGGCCCATTCTTTTGTAGGGATTATTGAAAGTCAGATTGCGTTGCGCTAACAAAATATTGTGTGTCAAAAATATGGTTCAAATGGCTCTGAGCACTATGGGACTTAACTTCTGTGGTCATCAGTCCCCCAGAACTTAGAACTACTTAAACCTAACTAACCTAAGGACAGCACACACATCCATGCCCGAGGCAGGATTCGAACCTGCGACCGTAGCAGTCCCGCGGTTCCGGACTGCGCGCCTAGAACCACTAGACCACCGCGGCGGGCTATTGTGTGTCAGTTTAAGCACAGTCCTGTATAATTGTTTAAAGGGGACGTTTCAGTGTAAAAGTAGGGTGTGTACATAAAGTATCATTCTTTCATATGTGTAATACTCATTATGTTTAGTAAAGATTGTTGAAGAAAAAACCTCAGTGCTTTACTTTCTGGGCAACCCCCGTACAACTTCAGCAGCTGTCAATAATAATAATAATAATAATAATAATATTGATAACTTACCTGCAAAAAAGGAAGAATTTTTTTTTTTGAATTTTGTTGTTTTGTACATAGTAACTCCGTCTTCAGGCCACGAGTGGCCTACCAGGACCATTCGACCGCCATGTCATCCTTGGTGGAGGATGCGGATAGGAGGGACACGGGGTCAGCACACTGCTCTCCCGGTCGTTATGATGGTGTTCTTGACCGAAGCCGCTACTATTCGGTCGAGTAGCTCGTCAATTGGCGTCACGAGGCTGAGTGCACCCCGAAAAATGACAACAGCACATGGCGGCCTGGATGGTCATCCATCCACGTGCCGACCACGCCCCACAGCGCTTAACTTCGGTGATCTCACGGGAACCGGTGTATCCACTGCGGCAAGGCCGTTGCTGTTTTGTACATAGTTAAGTACAATTTATGGCAAGATGAACTAATGTTTAAGATTTCACTATTCTCCGTTTTCCAATTTTCTGTAAGTGTGAGTTTTCGTGGTTTGAAGTTTTTTGGGACAAATGTAAAAAATCCATTATTCATGTATTACTTACTGAATAAACTTCTGGGCTGAAAATCAGGCATTCTTACTGTTACGTCTGCCACAGATGTCCCCTGCCAGGCAGACTACACTCAAGACACCCATGTGTACCATATAACATACACAAACACTTGCAGGCACAAACAAGAGGAAAACAACTCTTCAAAATAAACAGAATTTGCTAGAGACTAATGCGAACCTTTTTCTCCACTGAAGAATAGTCAGTATTGTAGAACACTCAGTATAATGTCGTTTATTGAAACTGAACTACACTTCTCGAACAATCACTATATACACACAAAAAATCAAATAACTTGTAGACGACCATTCATGAAGAGCATCGGTGAGGTCCGTCGGAGCTGGTCCTAGCTCGGCGAGGAACTGGCTGTAATGCTGCTGCGCTGGTCTTATAAAGCCGGCGGAGGCCGGCGGAGAAATCCAACTTTCCCTCTATCTGTGAGGCGACCTCTGCAGAAAAAGGTTTGCATTAGTCTCTAGCAAGTTCTGTTTATTTTGAAGAATTGTTTTCTTCTTGGTTGCACCTGCAAGTGTTTGTGTATGTTATATGGTACACAGAGGTGTCTTGAGTGTAGCCTGCCTGGCAGGGGCCGTCTGTGGCAGACGTAACACTTGTGTTGCACCCACACACAAAAAAAAAAGGCTTTGAGCACTATGGGACTTAACTTCTGAAGTCGTCAGTCCCCTAGAACTTAGAAGTACTTAAACCTAACTAACCTAAGGACATCACACACATCCATGCCCGAGGCATGATTCGAACCTGCGACCGTAGCGGTCGCGCGGTTCCAGGATGTAGCGCCTAGAACCGCTCGGTCACTCCGTCCGGCGCACCCACACAACATCTTACGTTTAATATACACTTCTTTGTTATATGTTTGCTTGTAGTCACGCTTATTTGATTTCGTCACTTTCTCAGAGAATGGATCTCATATGGAATGCCCTAGCGTTTTTGCAGCTAACTTCACCACTGGTAAGCTTCTTTTGTGTTAGCGCCTAATACAGGTTCAACACAGTTGATTATGACGCTCAACAGGAAAGCTGATTCCAGTACAGTAGACAACTCCAATCAAAGACTACCATTTGCGTAAATGATTAAATTGAAGTAGTACTATTTACCAACAAGATCATTTGATTAGGATACAAATGAGGCGCTGAGAGCCATAAGGACCAAAAGCACATCGTCTTCGACCCGCATATTTAAGTGAATATAAGAGTAACAGATGATACAACTTTTCTTCAAAAAATGGTTCAAATGGCTCTGAGCACTATGGGACTTAACATCTGTGGTCATCAGTCCCCTAGAACTTAGAACTACTTAAACCTAACTAACCTAAGGATATCACACACATCCATGCCCGAGGCAAGATTCGAACCTGCGACCGTAGCAGTCTCGCGGTTCCGGACTGCGCGCCTAGAACCGCTAGACCACCGCGGCCGGCACAACTTTTCTTGAAGTTCATGTTAACGTACAATGTGGACCTACAGTACAGATAAACTTGACCCATCATAAGATCAACAGATCACAATCGATGATGATATGCTTTATGGTTCTCAGCGCCTCAAACGGGTTACTCAAAACTTAATGTACTATGTCTCACTCAGAATCCCATATAACACTTTTTTCTATCAGTATAACTATAACGACTATACTGATATCCAGTCTAATTTTAGTATACAGTGACTGAATTCGCATGTGTGTGCGGTGTGCTACTGTGCTACTGCCTAGCGGGATTTAGCCAAACGAATGCGTGCTGCAGTTTGCTACCACCTCGAGGAATTGCCGTAAACTTGTAGTTGATTGTTAATGCCTAATAGTGCACGCCGTAAACCATGCACGTTGTTTATGAATTCCATATGTATTTGGCCCATAAGACAATTACGTCACACCGGTTGAGTATGCACAGCAGCTCCTTAAAACGTGCACACGTGAAGGTGTGCTCACGACGCTGATCCCAAGTTTCACGAAGTCTAGACTAGCAATTGTAGCACACTGCGGTAGATTTAGTACCGCGTATTTCATAGCATTCAAAGAAAAATAGCCAATACATGCATAAGCTTTCAAAAGTTAGGGTGCTCACATGCTCTTGTGCTGTAACGCAGCAGCCGCCACTGGTCCTTTAGCAATGTCCCTCGCATTTGAGCAATATTCTATGAAGGGACGGCGAGTGCTTAGTACCATACAAATGAAACCAGCACACGTGGACAGTAATGTTTGTATCGGGCTTAAGACATAATTGCGAGAATGTTAACTACAAGCAAAGATTTTAAAGAGGCACTCCCGTACTGCTCACCGCAACCGCTTGAGGATGGATAACATTGGATGTAATAACTTTCTGGAAATTAGTTCCTTCGTTTCACCAAATTTGTCGCGTTCTTCGTTTTTCGGTAAAATACAAGGACGAAACTCTGCAAGTGACAAATATAGTATAAGAAGTAGATGAGGATGATAACTGACGAAATTTTACATCAGTATGAATAGACCTATGAATCGCTCCTCCAGAGGGATTACATTAATAATGTTGTGTCGAATCTTCATATATTCAACTATTTGTGCTTCAGTAATATTTTTAAAAAATCTAAAATTTTTGAAGACATTGATAACTGAAAAAGTTCTCTGGATAATTTTTGAGCTGTTGTTAGAACTGGTGAAAGTATCTGCGGTGTGGGGTCTAGATTCAAAGCGCGGATTCATGCCGCTTTTTTGTCGCGAACGAGCCACTATTATAATCGTCAGACGACGGAGACAATATCGTTTTTACCTCAAATGTGTATGTAAAACTAAACTTTATGCCAGATTAAAACTGTGTGCTGGAACGAGACTGGAACTCAGGACGTTTGCCTTTTTTGAGACCGTTTCGTCTTGTTTGTTGAGTTTGTACTAGGAGGGCGTTCATCGTTGATCCGTTTTCTTTTTTTCTATTATAGGTTGCACCCAACCCCCTGATCGAACACGCTAAACTACCGTGCCATCAGACTGAGCTACCTAAGCACGACTCACGAACCGTCCTCACAGCTTTACTTTCGCCAGTACCACGTCTCCTACATTCTAAACTTCACAGAAGCTCTTATATGAACCTTACCAGATTAGCATTTCTGGAAGAAAGGATATTGCGGAGACATGGCTTAGCCAAAACTTTGGTATTTTTTCAGAATGAAATTTCACTCTGCAGCGAGATGGAAATTTCCTGGAAAAATAAAACTGTGTGACGAACCGAGACTCTAACTCGCTACTGGTAGAGCAGTTGTGCGAGAAAGACAGAGGTCCCGAGTTCGTGTCTCTGTCTGCCGCACAGTTTTAACCTGCCAGGATGTTTCATATCAGCTAATAATAACTTCGTTCTGGAAACGGCATGTAATGCATTTAACTAAGTCAACCAGCGATGTGAACAGCCACAGGGTAATGTCTTCCATCGAGAAGCGAGATGCCTGCTTGACCGGTGAGGTAACAGAGAGAAATGGCACACCATTTTTCTGTCAACAAGAGGGCCTTCCAAGGGAAGTGGAAGTGAAGTTCTACATCTACATCTACATGACTACTCTGTAATTCACATTTAAGTGCTTGGCAGAGGGTTCATCGAACCACAATCATACTATCTCTCTACCATTCCACTGCCGAACAGCGCGCGGGAAAAACGAACACCTAAACCTTTCTGTTCGAGCTCTGATTTCTCTTATTTTATTTTGATGATCATTCCTACCTATGTAGGCTGAGCTCAACAAAATATTTTCGCATTCGGAAGAGAAAGTTGGCGACTGAAATTTCGTAAATAGATCTCGCCGCGACGAAAAACGTCTTTGCTTTAATGACTTTCATCCCAACTCGCGTACCATATCTGCCACACTCTCTCCCCTATTACGTGATAATACAAAACCAGCTGCCCTTTTTTGCACCCTTTCGATGTCCTCTGTCATTCCACCTGGTAAGGATCCCACACCGAACAGCAAAATTCTAACAGATGTAACCTCCCCACCGTAATTTTAAAAGAAAAGACGATACTAATTAGAAATGCTAATGGACATTGCTCTATGCGTAACCTGCCCACAATGAAATGTACTGACAATGGCAACAAAAATGTGAAATTCGCAATCTGACTCAAATACGAATTCCTCACAAAAAATTAAAGTCCATTCAGTGATAAGAAAATTCAATTAAACCGAAACATCGGTCTTTGGCCCTGTGTAAAACAAACAGAATTAAAGTCTTACCTCAGAATAACTGGATGTCAAATTTCTGCTCTTATCTTTGCGCACGGCTTGGAGGAACTGCATTGCAAATAATAATATTCCTTTTTTTCTGTGAATTTACTGAAATTTTTCTTCAAAAGAAGTGGAATGAAATGGGAAGTGCAACGAAATCTTTAGTTCAATAAAAAAATAAAATTTTTTGAAAAATGCTTTTGAAATCAAAATTATTATTGGGGGACTTGTTAGAGATTGATTACAATAAATAAGTTTTACATTGTCTAATGATTATATTAATTAACAGTATACCTCATTCAGCATCTTGACCAGTGTTGCCGACCGCCTACATCACACAACCGCACTGGGCTGCTACTACTGACCGACCGCTCTGCATGACGACTACTCGCGTACTGCACGCGACGACTACTGACAGAGTACTGCCCTCAACTAGACAGAGCTACAGACTCGCAACGACTGAACTGACAGACTCGCAACGACTGACTGACAGACTGAGAACCGCTCGCAACACTCGCGCGGTCAAGCGCAAACTCTCTGGTCACAGATGCTACAATGCCTCGCCATCGCTGCTATGTTACATACGTGTTTCATAACCCTCCACTGGGGGGGCAAAAATTTGGCAGCGATGGTGAGTCATTTGGACTTGCCAAGCGCGGCAAAATTTTTCTTTAATTAACAAAATCCTACAACTTACAGAATATTTAAATGTTGTGCACACGCACTAAGTACAAAATATATCAGACAAAGACAAAATGTGAATACAAAACATAGTAGCAAATCAGAAAAATGTATATACAAATTTTTTGACAGATAACAAAGTGCACAGGCACTGAAAAAATTCTTTAGCATATTCAGAACAAATAAACAGACTAGCAAAAAATATTATGTTGACAAGTGACATGAGTGCACATGCACTGTAGTTCAGAAAATAAAAAAAATGTATATACAATATAAAAGACAAGAGTGTACATATACTGTACTTCAGAACAAATCGAAAAATGTCTTTAGCATTTTCGCAATAAATAAACATAATGGCAAGAAAATCATGTCCAAAGTGCACATGCACTGAAAAATGTCTTTAGCATTTTCACAACAAATAAACATAATGGCAAACATCATGTCGACCAGTGACATAAGTGTATTCGCACTGGAGTTCAGCGAATCGAAAAAAATGTATAACCTACGAACAGAAATGATGTTACCAAAAAAATGATTTTCATTATGTGACAAGAATTAGGATAGGAAAGGGAAGGATTGCATCATGGTTGTAGCACTTTAGATTGCACACAGCTGTTCTGAAAGTCCATATCTTTCCACAGAAGTACAACACCAAGTGACACAACTTGAAGTTCTTTTCCCATCAGAATTTATCAGTGTAGCCAAGACACTGAACTGTCGTAGTAATGTTCCATGTTTTCATTTTGGCAGTACATTAGGTACACCAAACAGTGGGACCATAATAACGTCTTCATTGCTCACGGTGGTGGACAGCATGTCGTGTCAACACCACGCTCTTACAAGGCACACCAACGTAGAATTAGTGCAAAACTAAAGATAGTGCTCCATGATCACTGGGATAAACAGGACAAAATGGACATTGCAGTAATTCAGGGTAGTCAGCTTATGAGGTGAAGGACATCAAGTCACATAATATTGACAATTACAGACTTAATTAGCAGTTTGTGGCATTCATAGCCCAGTTATTGAACATTTCTGTACCAAGTATGTAGTATTACAGAAAAATGTTCATTAATTGTTTTACATAGAATCAGTAGTCTTCTTTTCCTAGTTACAAAATGTAGCATGGTTAATTAATCATTTGTCATTCCAATATAGTAAGAATCATTAGCCTTCTCCTGATTACAAAGCATTATGAAACAATCACATTCTTTTCCAGTTACAGAGTATAATTAAGAATCATTAGCCTTTTCCTAATTACAGTTAATTAATCATTTGTCGTTAATTAATCATTTGTCTAATTACAGTTAATTAATCATTTGTCGTTAATTAATCATTTGTCTAATTACAGTTAATTAATCATTTGTCGTTAATTAATCATTTGTCATTCTAATATAGTAAGAATCATTAGTCTTCTCCTAATTACAAAGCATTATTAAACAGTCACATTCATTTCCAATTACAAAGTATGAACATTGAAAACAAGAGCTAATTAATGGCATAATTAATAACATAATTCGTTGATTGACATTAATTATTGGCACTCAGTGGCCAGCAAGTATTGGATAGAATAAAACATAGTTCATCATTCAGTATTATTCAGATCATTATGAAGTCATTATTAAAAATCAGTTAATTACAGTCATAGTATTAATAATCATGGGCATTATAAGTGGTCTCATTACAATAAACAGTGTTTCTCCTTCAGTAGTATTCAGATCATTACAAAGTCATTATTAAAATCAGTTAATTACAATCACAGCATTAATAATCGTGGGCATTATAAGTAGTCTCATTACAATAAACAGTGTTTCTCCTTCAGTAGTATTTAGATCATTACAAAGTCATTATTAAAATCAGTTAATTACAATCATAGCATTAATAATCGTGGGCATTATAAGTAGTCTCATTACAATAAACAGTGTTTCTCCTTCAGTAGTATTTAGATCATTACAAAGTCATTATTAAAATCAGTTAATTAGTCATAGCATTAATAATCATGGGCATTATAAGTAGTCTCATTACAATAAAACATTGTTCCTCATTCAGTAGTATTCAGATCATTACAAAGTCATTATTAAAATCAGTTAATTACAATCATAGCATTAATAATCGTGGGCATTATAAGTAGTCTCATTACAATAAACAGTGGCAGTTATTAGCTAGTGACAAAGCATTATTTTATATATATATATATTTTTTTTGTCTCATTAGGAAGTCATTACTCAAGTGACATACTATTCAGAGCTAATCAGTATCATTCAGAATTTTCTGAAACTGGTATCACTACTTGGGACTGGTAATACCTCTTTTAGCAATGCATTGCGTTGGGATCGATAATTAATTGCTAAGGCATAACACTTTTTTGCTTTTGACCTATTGCTGCAAATGAGGATAGGTAACGTCATTCGTCATGAGTCAGCTGTAGCAAGATTATGTAACAAGGCAGTATGTGTGATCACATTTATAAATGATAAACACAAATGGGTAAAATACAAAAAAATGCAAGTACTAGAACAGGTATAATAAGTAACAGGTTTAGTAAGTATCATGAAAAACTTCTCCTGGAAAAATTACAAAATGGATTATTAACCTGAAAGAAGAAACGCACACTATGCTGAAAAGTAGTGAACTTCGAATTAACAGGTAGTGAAATGTGTATAAAATGTGTTCCATAGCTGTCCTTTCCAAAACTTTCTGTCATCCTACTATGCAATATAACACCTGCTGTCAAAACAAACTGCAACAAATACTTAAATAATTACATAGCATAAATACATAACTTCAACATTATCCTCATCTGTAAAGAAAAAACTTCATTAACAATCACTTCATTATCCACATTATCATAACTTCATTATTATAATCACCTGTAAAGAAAAACTTCATTATTCATAATACCATATCCTTCATCATTATTCATCAGTATTCATTATCATCTGCAAAAAATCACTTCATTACAATTATTCCTTATCTCTAGCATATTTCATCACTAAAACTAAGATGTGTAGTTTAGTCTGACAGCCTGCATCAATCACCTTGTATTCTGAAAGAAATAATTAGTTAAGACCGCTATTCTGTGATGAGTATAGTATAGTCTTGTTAATGCTTGTTAATCCTGATCCATTTACTCTTCCTCATAAAGTTATTGCATCTCCTTTCGTTTATCCCGTAGGTGAAATTCCCATTTCTGTTGAATTTATTTCTTACATGCATCATTTCTTTCTGAAATTGATGACAGAGATTAATGTCCTGCATTTAAATCATATACCCACTAAATAAGGACTGGTTTATGGTAACATACTTAAGCATACAGCATAACATGACAGAAAACGTAATATGTCAAAGACATTGACAGTGTTCAGATGCAAAAATGTACACAGAATATCACAATGCAGCAGCAAAAGGAAAAATGTAAAACAGTCACGATGTTGAGATATCATAGGGCAAAAAAAAAAAAAAGTCAAAGTCGACTGGTGTGTGTTATATCTTAACTATTTCACAGTGCATATAAACAAAACTGGAATACAATCATACATAAAAAGACAAAATGTGACGTTCGTTGTGTTCAGCTTGTATGTAGTGTAGTTAATCGAGCGAGAATTAAAGACTTTAATGGAGAGAGAATTTGATAAAATTAATACGTCATTACATAGAATTGCATAATTATTCATAAAATACGTAAGTTCATTTGGAAAAATATGCACGGTCTGATGTGTAACGACAAGAAAAGCGACCTGCTAACCTTACCTTGCCGGGCACTTGCCAAGAAAATATACGATAATCATCAGTAATTAGTCACGTGAAATAATTGCATTAGTAAATGGCATCATAGTGTGTTGAATCATACAGTGGTTTCACTCAATAAACGGTTTAATGTTTGAGATATGGTGATTGCCTTTCGATTTTCTAGTTCTCAAAGTTTCGACGTGTACAACATTGGGGTGAGGGATGCTGCGAATCCGATACGGACCTGCGTATAGAAGTTCAAATTTACTGCACTTACCTTTTAATTTGCTGGATAAATAGTGTGTACGTACTAATATCTTCTGTCCAACGTGAAAGTCGCGGCGTGTACAAACCTGTTTTTGCTGTCTTCTCCGGCGCTCTGCGGCACGTTTGATGTTCTTCAGCGCAATGTCAATTATTTCGTGGTGTCTTAGTCGCCTACATTTGGGTAATTTTACTAATTCTTTAATTTTGTTCGGTGGTTCAACGTTTTTCAGTATAACAGTCGGAGATAGCATAGTGGATTCATTTGGAATGGAATTAATTACATCTTGGAATGAGAGTATGTGTGTATCCCAATCAATATGTGTTTTGTGGCAGTATATTCTACACAGTTTACCAATTTCCTTCATTAATCTTTCACAGGGGTTCGAAGAAGCGTGGTACTTGGATATATATATCGGAGAAATGTTTCTAGCTCGTAACATGCGTGTCCATACGCTACTACGAAATTGTGATCCATTGTCAGAAATTACTTTCATCACATGCCCTACATGAAATAGAAAATGTTTTACAAATGCTTTAGAAACAGTTTTAGCAGTAGCTTTGCGTAACGGAGTGAAAGTAACAAATTTTGAAGTGAGCTCAACAGCGACAAAAATGTAGCAAAAACCTCTGTTAGTTCTCGGAATCGGACCAAAAATATCTACTGCGGCCATATGTCTTAATTTAACAGGTACAATGGGATATAAAGGAGGAATATGTGAAGTGGTGTCTGATTTAGCTTTCTGGCAAATTTTACAAGACGCTAAAACTCGTCGTATACGTTTTTCCATGTTAGTAAAATAACAGTTCTGTCTCAGTATAAGAAAACATTTTCGTGCTCCGTAATGTGCGTAGCTTAAATGAGTGTACCAAATTAATTTGTTGACCAGTTCGTCAGGAATGCATAATAACCAATTGTTGCTGTCAGGATGAGAGCGGCGAAACAGAACGTCATTGCGTACAGTGTAATGGTTTCTAATCGTAACATTTTTTCTATCTTGCCAAAGGTGTTTAATTTCTTTCCACACATTGTCTTTATTTTGCTCCTTTGCTATGTCCTGTAATGACGATGAAATAAAGTTTTCAAATGCAACTTGCTGAATGTACATGACACTGAAATTTGTTTTGCAGAAGTTGGTTGCTACGTCTTGCTGATTGTTGCCGAGGGAACGCGATAGTGCGTCTGCTATAACATTTTGTGTGCCGGGAATGTGAACAATTGTAAAATTAAATTCCTGTAAATAAAGTTTCCATCTACTTAACCTGTCGTGAGTAAATTTAGCCGAGAGTAAAAATTGTATCGCTCTGTGGTCTGTGTAAACGGTGGTATGTCTGCCATAAAGAAAGTGCCGAAATCTCGTAAAAGTCCATACAACACATAATGTTTCAAGTTCTGTAACGGAGTAATTTCGCTCAGCAGGTGACAGAATGCGGCTTGCAAATGCGATGTTTTTGATTACTATTGAACCATCTTCTTCAATTTCCTGGAAAATATGTACGCCTAAGGCGGTGTTGGAACTGTCGGTGGCAATGGAAAAATTTCTAGTAAGATCTGGGTGCGATAATAGTGGTGCATTCAACAAAGCATGTTTCAGGTTCATGAATTCAGAGTGTGCTTGCTTATCCCAAGACCAAATAGTGTTTTTACCTGTTAATTGGCATAATCTGGGTGTGTCTAAAGCAGAGTGATGAATAAATTTACGAAAAAAGTTAATTAAGCCCAAAAAACTGCGTAACTGCTTCTTCGTCGTAGGAACAGTAATGTCACGTAGAGCTTGAAGTTTTTCCGGATCAGGTGCAATGCCTTCTGCTGAAATTACGTGTCCAAGAAATTTTATAGAAGTTTTGCCAAAATGCGATTTACTAAGATTAACTGTGAGTCCTTGAGCATGAAAAGTTTGCAACAGTTGTTCAAGAATCATATTGTGTTCAGACCAGTTAGTTTTTGCAATAAGAATGTCGTCTACGTACGTCGTGATTCTGTCTTTAATGCAAACGTGTGTCGGATGGTGTCAAAATTAATAACATTTTCGTGAACAAGATTCTGCGTGCCTAAATTATTGCTTACGTTATTGGAATATGCAATCTGTACTGTGTCTGGTCAAATTCTATCGTACGTGCTGTTATTTACGGGACGATATTGTGGCATATCCACTATATGAACTGCTTTGTTATTTCTTACTGACGTGTTACGCTATGGATGACACCTATTGTCTGTTTCATTCATGATTATTTGTTGTTGCTGATGTTGTTGCTGCTCATAAGATCGACTGTTATTAAATGTACGCTGAAAATTGTGCTCATCATTTTTACGTTGGTCATGATAGTCACTTCCATACGGTGCATTGCGATAAGAATTCAAATACTGTGTTTTCTATACGTAGTTGTTTCCTTGCTGCCATGCGTTACTATTTGTTGGAGCTGGGACTATACGTGCACGCGGCGAAACATTAAAGTTTAGTTGACCTTGTAGACTACATTGTTGGTTACGTATGCTAAGCGGCTGACTTTCATGCTATTGTGGTGAAAAACATCTATTGTTACAAAAATGTAGTTGCGACTGCCGAAAATTTTGTACATACTGATGATTACGATTTTATCTGTTAATAAAGTTACGGCGGTAGTTGTCATTACGGGAGTGCCTACTGAAAATTGTCACATTCGGTAAAATATTTCTCATATCCGGTTTTCATTACTCGTTTCTTAATACTAGGTAGAGCAATAGTTAAAGAGCAGTTTGGATAGATATAAAGGATAGTGGAAGAAAAGGCAGCAGTGCAGAAAACTAAAGATGAAATAGCACTACTACAGCTCGGGGCCCTATGCTCGCTACGGCACATATTCATTAAAGCGTAATGAATCCCCTGAGGTCATTTACGCACTGCAAATAAATTTTAGCTTTTGTGTTACAGGCAATAGCGGTAAAATTTCAAAGGCAAATTGTTGTATCCGTGCTAATTCAAATTTCTTCATTACAGGCAATGCTGTTGTAAATACAAAAATAAATTGTCGCATCTGGTTCAAAGCTAGCTTCTGCATTACAGGCAATAGCGGTGAATGTACAAAGATAAATTGTCGTATACAGTGCAAAGCGTGTGCCTGTACGCTGTCATTATTAAATTCCTTAGATTTTCTTACAAATGCAAATTGCTCGAAATCTACGTTCTCGTCACTTAGTTTGATAATACGTTCAGGTTTGTGTGTGAATTTGTTTGTCTGTGTCGTTTCGGATCTCAAGTTGCACAGCTTTTCAGATTTTAAGTCGCGTGGCCTTTCGGATCCCACGTCTCGTAGTCTCTGTAAACCGCCCACACCACACGCGCTGCGCAAGTCCGACAAATGTTCGCAAAGCAGTGGATTCTGTGACGTATTGGTGACTGAATTAGCCCTCAACTCTGTTACTGTAACACTTTCGTCAATTTGGCCGATCTGTCGTGCAAACCTCTCATCAACCTCCGTATTCGGAGTGTGCGAAACCTCCACCGACTGTAAATTAACTTCGTCGCGAATCTGTACTGCGTTTTTAGGGCATTGTTCAGTGACTGCATTAATTTCGTGTATCTGTGTTTCGTTCGCTGAACATTGTTCAGTGACTGCATTAATCTTGTCTTTATGTGATTCTGTTGTGCCTACACGTGTGCTACTTAATTCTTGTGCAACAGTGCCAACTTCTTCATTACTGTTATTAGCACAAGTCTTCGTATCCACACGTAATTGTACTTTTGTGTCCTGACACTGTATGGTAACAGCTGTAATCTGTTCGCTAGCTTGTTTGTTCTGTTCATTAAGGTTTGCATTAAGTTGTTTATACTGTTCTCTAAGTTGTTTGAAAATGTTGTCTGTTTTCTCACTCTGTTGTTTGATAATTGCACTAAGTTCGTTCTTAAACTGTAGCATTATTGCCCTAAATTGATCCAAACTTAAAGTAGCTGTTGCATTCACAGTACTCTGTGATGGAGTACATGCAATTGTCACGTTTTGTGTGACCATTCGGTCATTCTTTGGTTCACAAAAAGCTTTCCCTGTCAAATGTACACTCTCATTCACTATTTCGGAATTAACAGAATTTGTCTGTACGTTACTTGAGTTTTCCAAATCGGCTGTGTTAAGCTCGGCAGCGCTCATTACTATAGACCGCTCCGCGTCATCAATTGTCGTCAAGTTAACACACGAGACAATTGAGTTCGTTTGTTCATCATTAAGGTAAAAGTCATCATTAGTGGTTGGAATGCACTGATTGTTAGTGAACGCAGGATTGTCATCATTACACTGCGTGTCACATGTCCTATCAGTAAAGTTGTTTGTGTCGGTAATTTCATTCATAATACCTCGCGATACACTATTCACAGTCTTTCGCGGCATTTTAACAATAGTCAAAATTATTCACAAAATAAATAAGCACAATGCAAAAGCAACACACAAATACAACAAAGCAACAAAATGCCGTTGACCTGTAGAAAGAAAGTCACAATATTATTAAAAGCGTTGCGCTAAATCCTAATTATATCTAAGCAAATAAGAGCAGATATCTGACTGTTGTTCAAAAGACTCTCAACGAAATACGATCCTGGACTGGGTGTCGCCAAGTGTAACCTCCCCACCGTAATTTTAAAAGAAAAGACGATACTAATTAGAAATGCTAATGGACATTGCTCTATGCGTAACCTGCCCACAATGAAATGTACTGACAATGGCAACAAAAATGTGAAATTCGCAATCTGACTCAAATACAAATTCCTCACAAAAAATTAAAGTCCATTCAGTGATAAGAAAATTCAATTAAACCGAAACATCGGTCTTTGGCCCTGTGTAAAACAAACAGAATTAAAGTCTTACCTCAGAATAACTGGATGTCAAATTTCTGCTCTTATCTTTGCGCACGGCTTGGAGGAACTGCATTGCAAATAATAATATTCCTTTTTTTCTGTGAATTTACTGAAATTTTTCTTCAAAAGAAGTGGAATGAAATGGGAAGTGCAACGAAATCTTTAGTTCAATAAAAAAATAAAATTTTTTGAAAAATGCTTTTGAAATCAAAATTATTATTGGGGGACTTGTTAGAGATTGATTACAATAAATAAGTTTTACATTGTCTAATGATTATATTAATTAACAGTATACCTCATTCAGCATCTTGACCAGTGTTGCCGACCGCCTACATCACACAACCGCACTGGGCTGCTACTACTGACCGACCGCTCTGCATGACGACTACTCGCGTACTGCACGCGACGACTACTGACAGAGTACTGCCCTCAACTAGACTGAACTGACAGACTCGCAACGACTGACTGACAGACAGAGAACCGCTCGCAACACTCGCGCGGTCAAGCGCAAACTCTCTGGTCACAGATGCTACAATGCCTCGCCATCGCTGCTATGTTACATACGTGTTTCACAGATGACGAACGAGTGTAGTGTAAGCTGTCTCTTTAGTGGACTTGTTGCATCTTCTAAGTGTCCTGCCAATGAAACGCAACCTTTGGCTCGCCTTCCCCACAATATTATCTATGTGGTCTTTCCAACTGAAGTTGTTCGTAATTTTAACACCCAGGTACTTAGTTGAATTGACAGCCTTGAGAATTAAGTTTACAGATTGGCCAAATATGTTTCAGACATACTCTCGGCGCTCGAGTATGGCTTTTTTTGTTTTTGTTTTTTTTGTTTAAAGGTCCGTTCATTTACTTTTAACCGTATTTCTTCTCTCTGTGTTTTCACCCTAATCGGACATCGTGATAAGACAGTACCCGAAGACGACCGTGGACCGGGGTATTACAAGCGAGGGATAGTGAAAAACGTGAAAATAAGTCATGTATCAGTTTCCATCCGGTACTCACGAGGCAGCAGCGGAAATCTTGCAGCTGTGTCAGGTCAACCGAAATAATTGCTTCAGTTGGCTAGTCGCCATGGACGGCCGCTGGGTACATCACTATGGGCCCAAGGGAAAAGAGGAAACCAATCAGTGGTAGCATGTGTTTTCACCACCACTGATGGAGGATAACACCCAAACATCATCAGGCAAGATGATTGCGAATGTTTTTTGGAAGTCCGATGGTGTGGTGTAGTCCTCGTATGCTCTTAAGTAACAAATAGTACAAAACAAGGAAGGCGCATACTACTGAAATCTATTGGCGATTTAATTTTTTTTTTTTTTTTGGCTCACTTGCAACTGGATCGAGACCACACAATTAACTATAGTAATGAATATTAAATATATATCAATTAAGTTCACAGATTGTACAGATTGGCCAAATATGTTTCAGACAGACTCTCGCCGCTCGAGCATGGCCTTTTTTTTTTTTTTTTTTTTTTTTGTTAAAGGTCCGTTCATTTATTTTTAATCGTATTTCTTCTCTCTATGTTTTCACCCTATTCGGACTTCGTGATAAGACAGCACCCGAAGACGACGGTGGATCGAAATGGATCACTTTTTGCTTAAAGGTACGGAACCTTTTGCCATGCAAAGTCACCCAACAATCTTACAATGATTACTGATACAAAATAAAACATACATAAGTTAGTAATAACAATATATTCTGAAATACAAACACAATTTAAAGGACATTTACATTATGTAACTACGCGTGCCGTTTGGTTAGAACTCTTGAACAAAATAATGTAGTATTATTGGCGGCGTTCCATATACGTCCGATGTGGACAACACCTAGAAAACAAAAGGTGCATCTTAATCATTTGACGATCAAAAATCTTCAAATGTTTCCAGCGGCAGCATACAATATTTATACGGCCTTTGACTACATCTATGGCTCATATTATTTCTTTTTTATTACTTATAATTACTTTTTCTGCTAAAAAAGCTCAGCATACAAATGTGAATGTAGTCACATGAGAAACGACGAATGATGGCAGTGGTAGTAGCAGATCTTATAGCATGCAGTTTAACATGCTTGGAGAATAAATCGTAAAATGCAAGAATATATATCACACCACCATTGCTTGTGGGCTGAGCACCACTTATGTCAGAACTTGCAATTTCTAGAGGTTTACTGGGTAGAATAGAATGCAAATCAGTCTTCGTAGACCAGCTCAGTGGTTTAGTTTTTGACAGATCGCACATGGTTTGAGTGTACTGCGGATCTTACGTCTCATATTGCTAAAGTAACAATAGGTATTAGGCTTTGCTAGGGACTTCTTGGTACCATAATGACCCCAAACAAAATGTGTGTGCCAAATTAGGAATAAAAACACACCAAGTAGTGGCTTGAGGATGACGGCGATAAAATAATACGTCATTATGTATCAAATATCGGTTGGACAGAAGATGGCCAGGTTGATTTATGAGTTAAACTCCTACCTTATTCCAGTGAGGATCAGATTTCTGCAACGCTGACTTGTTTGTACATAAGTTGATGTAATACTTATCCTCCATAAGAAGTATTCGGTAGTCATTCACATTCTCCATGTGAGAATTACATTCATTCAAGCCTTGACGCAGACGAGACAAAGCGTAGGCAATGATGTTGTCTTTACCCTTAATATATACAAAAGAATAGTTTTGCAAAGATAAAGCCCAGCGTGATGATCTGGGATGCACCAGCTTACAAGTTAACAGAAATGTGAGACCTTGGTGATCAGTGTAAATTTTAGTGCGCTTACCATACAAATAATAATTGAATTTCTTAAAGGCCCACACTATAGAGAGTGTTTCAAGTTCTGTGGTAGAGTATGTGCGTTCACATTCACTAAGTACGCGGCTCGAAAAACTAATAATTTTCACATGTACTTGTTCTCCAGTCTTTACAACTGGAAGCAAACAACGGCCTAAGCCACAGGACGATGCTTCACATGTCATACAAATATCGAAGTTAAAATCAGGGTGATCCAAAATGTTTGCGTTAACCAAAGCAAGTCTTTCTGACACTGGTCAGACCATTTACATATCTGATTCTTTTTGAGTAAATTCCATAGGTGTTTGCTGTTTAACAGCTGGTGTGGTAAAAATCGTCGAAAGAAAGAACAAAGTCCAAGGAATGATTTCAATTGCTTTCTAGTCCGTGGGCTAAAAAAGTTACTGATTGCTTCTAACTTTCCTGGGCGAGGCCGTATACCTTGAGCATTAAAAATAATCCAAGATACTTAAGCAAATTTAGATTTCTTGAGATTAACTGTCACTCCAGCTTGTGCGAATTTATGTAGAACCTTCTGCAAAGCATCAATGTGTTCAGACCAAGTCTTACTGGCTATGAGCAGGTCATCAATGTAGTGAGTAACCGATTCAAGCAAGTCATCACCACGTACAGTATCCAATGCGGTGATAAACACGCCTGAACTGACGTTCAGGCCGAAGGGAAGGACACAAAATGGATAGATTCTCCCCTCCCCCCTCCCCCGAATAATAATGCAGTATACCTTCTAGAATCTGGCGTGATTGCAACTTGCCAGAACTAATTGGTCAGATCTATCGAAGAAAAATACTTAGAATCTAAAAATTTCTAGATTTACTCCTCTAAATTCTCAGGTTTCGTGCGAACAGGTAAAATAATCTCATTAGCTGCACCAGCATCCAAAACAACTATGATATTCGTGCTGGGTTTCTTTACAACAATAATGGGCTGCAGTAAGGTGGCGTGGAATGTTCGATAATTTTCTACTCTAACGTTTTGTTTCAGCTCGTGCCACACAGCAGGTCGTTGGGATGGTGGCACATTATAGGTTTTGTGAAAGAAGATCTGGTGAAGCTAAACTTCTGTTTCATACACATATGTGTTGATCACACCTGGTTGTTTGCTAAATACTTGTATATACTTGAACAAAACATCATAATGTTCATTACGTTCATCATGTGTGTCAGCTGTGGTTTCTGATAACTTATTACTAATTAAAGTTTTAAGTGCAAACTCGGCATCAGGTGCGTGTGCCTGTGTGTCAACAACATCAATGTCCTGTATTAACTGAATATTTATCGTGCTTCAGAGCCCTAGTACCCAGGTCAATTGAAATTTCACTGCCCTTATCTCTATGTATACATTTACGTTGGGTGAAGTCAATACTGCTGTCCTTCTCGCACAATATATCTAAACCTAAAATACAATTAGTGACCAGGGTTTGGACGACGTGGAATGGCCATTGTAAGATTATCTACCTTGATGACCAGTTTCTCAACCCTAGAAGGCCTATTGCCTACGGCAGTTAAAATTTTACAGTTCTGGACGGGATACTCTGGTATGGGTCCAGACTCCTACATTTTCTTGTAAAAATCATAGGTCAAGACACTAACAGCCGCTCCTGTGTCCAGAATAATAGTAGTGGGGATACCGTCCACAAGTAGTTGAGGCCAAAATAAATTCATTGGATGATGAACGATATTTTTTGTTCTCTTGTAACAGTTCCTGAGACAAGTTTTCGTCATGATTATACGTTATGAATAATAATGGTTGCTGTATACAACTGTCAGGTACATGATCATTGTTCCGTTGCAAAGTGGGTGTGTCAAATAATAAATTTAAATTGAAGCCCCCCCCCCCCCAATTCTTCCATAGTCACGACCTGCGGCACAATAGCACAATAGTGACTGTTTTTAGTTTGACGTCGTCACATTTGTAGTGCGTGCATGCACAGACGAAGGTGGAGTATCACTAATTATTTAGGTAATATTTGCATTTGAATATTATTTATTCCAGTCCTTGAACCGTGGCGGTCGTTTCGTTTTCATGTTTTGAATCACCTGCGGGTTCGTAGATGCATTCCAGTTTTCGGCGGCGGCAATTGCCACTGGCCTATATTATTGTTTTGCTGCGGTGGTCTCCAGTGTTTTGACACTGCGCAGCGGAGTAGTTGGTGTTACATCAGCTCTTTTACTGGTTTTGTGAGTACTGATAGTGATTTTTGTTTCTCTTAAAATTTTGGTACCATTCTGATAATTATTATTACCGCTGTAGTTGTTGCTGTTGCCGTTGCGCTGTCTCTTATTTGGATTGCCGCCAATAGAATAAGAAGTGTTATAATTTGCTGTTTGTGCTGTGTTGAGCATGGTAGTTCTGTTATATATATACATTAGACATTTGAAACGGTTGATTCTTTTGGCTTGGGTTTCCGACGGCAGCCGCACACTGGACTCGCATTCGGGAGGGCAACGGTTCAATCCCGTCTCCGGCCATCCTGATTTAGGTTTTCCGTGATTTCCCTAAATCGCTTCAGGCAAATGGCGGGATGGTTCCTTTGAAAGGGCACGGCCGATTTCCTTCCCCATCCTTCCCTCACCCGAGGGAATGACCTCGTTGTCGACGGGACGTTAAACACTAATCTCCTCCTCCTCCTCCTCCGACGGCAGCCGGCGTACCGGCATTGGGTTGGCTACCCTGTGTATTTTGCATGGTGCGGATGTAAACATTGTAGACATCGCTTTGCCTACCGAACGCTGGTCCTGGTAAAACATATCAGCAGAATCGAGCACTTTGTGTCTGGGATATGCAGAAGTTTTTCTTTGATATTAAACGGCAATCTTGCCTTCAATGCGCGGGGGATGTCGCGCGTTGCACCGGCTCGTCAAGGAAATGTTTCGTATTTAAATATTTCTGAAAATACCGGCACAAATTGCCGTGCTTAGGATTGAATGGTTCAGGATCCAGAATCTGCCTAAGAACTCGTTCCTGTACAGATTGTGACCAAAATTTAGATAAAAAGGTTCTCTCAAATTGTTCGTACGTGACGCATTTGTCTGCTTCAATATACGCCCATACAGTTGCGTCGCCTTGGATATAACCGACAACATAAGATACCCTCTTATGGTCACTCCACGTACGAGGAAATACATTTCTGAAAGCTTTAAGAAAGATGACAGGATGTACGGTCCTTTTTTAGGTATAAATAGCTGAAATTGTCTGTGTTTTATGAGACTCTCCTATTCCTTGGCATTATAGTAATGTTTAGTTTCAGAACGATTACTGTAAGGTTCAACTGGCGAATGGCAAGGAAAATGATGGTAATTATCACGACTGCAATGCAGTGTGTCATGACGAGGTGCGTGCTGTTGTTGTGAGTACGTAGTGTGCAGCGTGTATGCGTCATAAATGTACTTTTATTCATTGCCAAACTGTGTGTTTTGGTTACAATTACCGTTACTGCACCCTGGTTGCACGTAATTGTCAAACAGTTTCGATTGTGCAGCGGCAGATTATGCTGCTTGATTGATTATGTGTTTGTTGTTATTTACAAATTCCGCGACAGTGTCGTGGACAACAGCAGGCAGTTTTTCTTGTAAGCACGCCCCAAAATATTTGCCTTTTTGCTCTATCCAATTGTGAAATTCTCTATTGATGCATGAGAAATTGTTGTCAGTGCGTAGTCTTATTTACCAGAAAGCTGTTTGTCAATTGTGTCAACCTTGTTTTCGACATCAGCAATAGTGGATTTTATATCATCATGAACTGCCGGATAAGATATAATCTAAGTAACTACAGGCTCACATGATTTACTGAGATTGTACAATTGTTCCGCCCCGCCACGTCGTTAAACATGACGTCACACCAAAATCGGTTCGGAACTGTATTTAAGCATATTACTGGTAGACGGTCTATTTTCTAAATTTGCGTCACCAGCTTAGTCAATAATATGTCGCTCGTTAGTATTATAGTCAACCGTAACGTCACCTTCATTATTAAATGGGATGTAAGAGTCGGATTGCGTTTGTGTTTGCAGTCTCTGGTTCTCCATCTTTGCCAATTGTTTTCTGGTCAGCACCATGTCACACATAACGTATGACACAATAAAAATTTAAACTCGTATGAGTAATCAGAATAAATGTAAAAATAAATCTCACTGTGCGACAATGTCTGAACAAGAAAATTAAGTGTCGAAAGTGATGGTGGAATTTTGAATACTAATGCTGCACGCCATATTACGTCGCACAGAACTAAAGTCGGCCATATTGGGAACTGATAATACTGTATTGTCGCACTGTACGAATAATGTAAATAATTTTGGAAGCCGCTATCTAGCTTAAACTCACGGCTACGGAAACGGAAAATTGTGATATATCTACCAAGAAAGCTACGATAATACAAAGCGCTTGGGAAAGATTGCTGATGTAGTAAAGATGCGGTGCCTTACCTTGTATCCGCGATTGCAGCGTAAATTCAGGTGTCGACATACAGTTCAGTAATTTGTCTTGCTTCAATGTATTCCGGTCTCGTATTCCGTTTGTAGTTCCCAATAAACATGTAACAAAAGGAAGGCAATATAGTACATATAACAATGCGTCCAGACACGAAATCGCAAATTAATTTTTTTTTTTTTTTTGCTCATTCGTAACCGGATCGACACCATACAATGAATTATAGCAATGAATATTAAATATGTATCAATTAAATTTACGGATTGGCAAAATATCTTTCATACACACTCTCGGCGCCTGAGTAGGGCTTTTTTTGTTAAAGGTCCGTTCATTTATTTTTAACCGTGTTTTTTCTCTCTGTGTTTTCACCCTGGTCGGATTTCGTAATAAGACAGCAACCGAAGACGACGGTGGGACGAGCTGGATGGCCTTTTGCTTAGAAGTACGGAACCTTTTGCCATGCCAAGTCACCCAACAATCTTACAATGACTAAAGACACAAAATGAAACATACATAGGTTAGTAATAACAATATATTCTGAAATAAAAACACAATTTATAGGACACTTACATTATGTAATTACGCGTCCGTGTGGTTATAATTCTTGAATAAAATAATGAAATAATGTAGTATTGATGACGGTGTGCCATATAGTCCTATCTGGACAAGACCAAGGAAACAAAAGGTGCCTCTTAATCATCTGACGATCAAAAATCTTCAAATTTTTCCAACGGCTGCATACAATATTTATACGGCCGAGGACTATATCTATGGCTCAAATTATTTCTTTTTTCATTACTTACAATTATGTTTTATGTTAAATAAGCTCAGCATGCAAATGTGCCTTTAAAGCGAGGTTCCAGGAAGTTCTCAGTACCAAGCGTCGTGGGCAACTGTCCGACGGGGACACTTCAGACCCACGGCAAGGCGCCACCTGATGCTGAACCTGACGCAAACACAAATGCTGCTTCTTTGAACTATTAAATTTTTCCTCAGCCCCTTACCATCCTGCCCTGCCATCCACTGATTTCTTCCTCTTTCTTTGGATAAGGAAACCGTTGCACGGCACGTATTTCCAGAGGGACGGGACGACGAGATTGTTTCTGAGCTGAAAATGTCAAAACGCAGAGTTCTATAGCCGAGGTCTCTTCCAAGTCACCCACCATTTGGAAAAATGTGGATCTGTTTAGAAGGTCTAACACAATATAAGATTTTTTTCGAAGTGATAATCAAAACTTTGACAATGCCCTTGTATTGATTAAGCTGTTGCTGTTAAACAACTAACTAAAAGGTACACAGAATTCAGTCCAGCTATTGACATCGCATTTACACACTTCCCAGATCGATTGAAGGCAAAATCTCCATGCTAGATACTTCAAGAACACGAATATTAGAAACACATTATAAGCACAAGTACCTAATTATATAACAACATCAAACGGGTGACTGACCAGACAAATTTAAGTGGTGAAAACATAATTACGTATCAACTGTCTCACTGGACCTCAGCTTCCATCCTACGTTTTTTAACAGATGTCTAGGCGATGTTTTGGAAAAGTCCAAAAGACTGTCAACACGTAAAGTACAAAAAACTGATAAGAAGACATTACATACACTCATATCTGCTGATGGTCTTTTAGTTGTACATAACACAGAAGGCATGAATCAATTCGACATTCGTAAACTGAAACAAATCTTTTCTGACTAATATTTATGTCATACAATGGGTGTCAGGTTACAACTCGTAACAAAAGACCCACGTAGATCAGAAATAACTGTTTGTACGTGTGTATGTTCGTTTAGAACAGTATTCAGGTCTTCTTTCTCGTGAGTAAGGATTTCTATTTCTTCGACTGCGTTAAGATATCTGCGTTTATCAGCTGTGTGTAAGACTGGCAGGCACTAAATAGACATGCAAAACAAGAATAGAGTCGACAATTTCACCAGTATCCTCCAAGATGAAGTAAGTGTCAAAAGATGAAATGGCCTCACATATTACACACAACATAATTTATACTAATTGTATTTTATAGTGTTTACTTTTACATCAACGAAATTTTATGTCGTTTACATTCAATAAACAAAATAATCAAAGTAATCAAATAAAACGCATATGCACATAGCTTAAGCCACAGGAAACAACAATCACATTATGAAAAATAGAGATAGTACAATAGCGATATCTTTGGCGACAAAGTACACCACTGGTAACGTACAGCATGCTGACTCATCTCAATCAAGACGAGGACATGCTGAAAAGCAACCAGAAGTTAAATTTCCATATAAATCTAAGGAAATTCTATGAGAGCGAAATAGTAAATTATACGTAAGTACTTCAGAATAAAAGCAAAACTGTGATCCGGGACGCGATCACAGTTTTGCTTTGTCGTCAAAAATATAGCTATTGTATTGTCTCTATTTTTGCATAACGTGTTTATTGTTTCTGTGACGTAGTCGATGTGTATATTCGTTTTATTTGTTTACTTCCGTTGTTTTGTTTATTGAATGTAAAATACATGGAAGTTCATTAATGAAAAAATAAACTCTATAAAATACAATTAGTATAAATTTTGTTGTGTGTATTATGTGAGGCCGTTTCATCTCTTGACACTTTCTTTATCTTGGTGGACATTCGTGAAATTTTCGACTCGTTTCGTAGGACTATTTAGCACATATCACGGTGCCCGCCAGTTTTATGCACACCTGAAAAACGCAGATATCTTAATGCAGTCGAAGAAAAGATCTGACTACTCTAAATGAACAAACAAACGTGCAAACAGTCATTTCTGATCTACGTGTGTGTTTTGTTAAAATTATCATTACCTGACATCCATTGTATGAGATATATATTAGTCAGAGATGATTTGTTTCAGTTTACGAATGTCGAATTAATCCATGCCTTCTATGTCATGTAGAACTAAATACCATCAGCAGATACGAGTGTCTATAATGTCCTCTTATCAGTTTTTTGTACTTTGCGTATTGACAATCTTTTGGACTTATCTAAAGCATCGCCTAGACATCTGTTGAAAAACGTAGGATTGAAACTGAAGTCCAGTGAGACACTTGATACGTAATTAAGTGTTCAAGACTTAAATTTGGCTGGTGAGTCACCAGTTTGGTGTTGTTATATAATTCGGTACTAATGGCCGGTCGGAGTGGCCGTGCGGTTCTAGGCGCTACAGTCTGGAGCCGAGCGACCGCTACGGTCGCAGGTTCGAATCCTGCCTCCGGCATGGATGTGTGTGATGTCCTTAGGTTAGTTAGGTTTAATTAGTTCTAAGTTCTAGGCGACTGATGACCTCAGAAGTTAAGTCGCATAGTGCTCAGAGCCATTTGAACCAACCATTTTTTTCGGTACTAGTGCTTTAATGTGTTTCTAATATTCGTGTTCTTGAAGTATCTAGCATGGAAATTTTGCCTTCAATCGATCTGAGAAATGTGTAAATACTATGTGAATAGCTGGACTGAATTCTGTGCACCTTTTAGTTAGTTGTTTAACAGCAACAGCTTTATCAATACGAAGGAGTTGTCAAACTTTTATTACTTCGAAAAAATCGTGTATTGTGTTAGACCTTCTAAACAGATCCACATTTTTCCAAATAATGGGTGACTTGAAAGAGACCTCGGCTATAGAGGTCTGCGTTTTGACATTTTCAGCTCAAAAACCATCTCGTCGACCCGTCCCTCTGGAAATATATGGCACGGAATGGTTTCTTTATCAAAAGAAAGAGGAAGAGGTCAGTGGGTGCCAGGATAGGATGGTAAGGGCTGAGGCAAAATTTAATAGTTCAAAGAAGCAGCATTTGTGACTGTGTCAGATTCGGCATCAGCTGGGGCGTTGCCGCTGGGGTAAAGTGCCCCCTTGGGAAACTTCCCATGACGCTTGGTATTGAGAACCTCCCGTAATCTCGCCAAGAGATTTCGGTAATGTGCTCCTGGTACTGTTTGTCGCTTGCGAGCATGATCTGTTACCACAACATCACACCACCGGACTTCCAAAAAAACATTCGCAGTTATCTTGTAGGGTGATGGTTGGGTGTTCCACTTCTTCGGTTGTGGTGAACGTACATGTTTCCAGTGCTTGGTTTCCCCCTTTCTTTTGGGCTCGTAGTAACGCACACAGCAGCCGTCCATGGTGATTGAGCGGCTGAATCAGTTATCTCGGTTGGCCTGAGACAGCTGCAAGAGTACCGCTGCTGCCCCGTGAGTAGCAGATGGATACTGATCCATGACTTATTTCTCGTTTTTCGCTATCCCCTCGCCTGTGATATGCCAAACTTTACTTCCTCTTCCCTTGGAATTCCCTCTTGTTGACAGAGAGGGATGGTCTGTCATTTGTCATCTCACCGGTCAAGCAGGCATCTCGCTTCTCGATCGAAGCAATTACCCTGTGGCTGTTCGCCTCGCTAGTTGACTGCATTACATGCCGTGTCCAGAATGTAATTTTCACCCTGAAGCTGTTAGCTGATATGAAACATCCTTGTAGCTTAAAACTGTGGGGTACCTCTGTCTTTCGCGGGCAACTACTCTACCAGTCCTGAGTTCGAGTTTCAGTCAGTCACACACTTTTATTCTGCCAGAAGGTTCCATATCAGCAAACATCTCGCTGCAGAGCGAAACTTTCATTTTGGAATCATACCACAAGCTGTGGCTAATCTGTGTCTCCGCAATATTCTCTCTTCCAGGAGTGCTAGTCTGGCAAGTTTCGCAGGAGAACTTCTGTGAATTTTAGAAGGTAGGAGACGAGGTTCTGGCGGAAGTAAAGCTGAGGGGACGGGGCCTGAGTCGTACTTATGTAGCTGAGCCTGCTGGCATGGTAGCTCAGCGTGTTCGGTCAGAGGGTTGGCTGCCCTCTGTAATAAAAAACGGATGAACTATGAACTTAAGAGGGTGTCATGGGACGTCCTCCCCCAATAAATGCAACGAACAAGAGACTTTTTTAAAGAGGCAATGATCTTGAGTTTCACTCTCTTTCCAGTACACAGTTTTAATATGGCAGGGAGTTTCATTTGACACTTAGTGTGCTTGAAGTAAACTCTCTCCATCGTCTGGCGACTGTAATAGTGGGTCTTTCGCGACAAAAATGTGGTTATTGACAACGAGAAAGAAGAAGCGTGATGGATGCGCCCTTTGAATCTAGACCGCAGGTACTTTCACCATTTCCAACAACAGCTCAAAAATTACCCAGAGGACTTTTCCAGGCAGTTATCAATATCGTAACATATTTTAGAGTTTATTTTAAGTATTACTGAAGCACAAATAGTTAAACATATGAGCATTCGTCCCAACATTATAAATGCAGTCCCTGTGGGTAAGCGATTTGTTGGACTATTCACGCTGACGCAATATTTCGTCAGTTTTCATCCTCAACTACTTTTTATACTTTATCAGTTGCAGAGTTTCGTCCTGTTATTTTACCGAAAAAAAAAAGAAAACGATAAATTTGGCGAAACAAAGGAACAAATTTTCAGAAAATTATTACATCTAATGTTACCCATCATGAAGCGGATGCGATGATCAGTACGCAAGTGCCTCTATGAAATCGTCACTTGTAGTTCAAATTTTCGGAATTAAGTCTTAAACTCGCTACAAACATTATTGCCCATGTAGGCTGGTTTCATTTGAATAATACTGATAAAATACAGTCGGTGTGCAAAGGAGATTACTTACGAAACACTCATGCGACCCATCGTAGAATATTGCTACAGCACTGTCTACTGGTAATGAATGTACACAAACACACCGCAAAACGTGCAGTTAGTAAAACAAACACGGCCCACGGCGCTGTATTCGGACTGCGGTAGGACTATACTATACTGAAGAACCAAAGAAACTTGTACACCCACCTAATATTGTGTAGGGCTCTCGCTAGCATGCAGAAGTACCGCAACACGATGCGGCATGGACTCGACTAACGTCTGAAGTAGTACTGTAGGAAACTGACACCATGAATCTCGCAGAGCTGTCCATAAAACCGTAAGAGAGGTGGACATCTCTTTTGAACAATACGTTGTAAGGCATACCAGATATGTTCAATAATATTCATGTCGGGGGATTTGGTGGCTAGTGGAAGTGTTCCTGGAGCCACTGTGTAGTAATTCGGAACGTGTGGAGTGTCGCATTGTCCTGCCGGAATTTCCGAGGACCCTCGAAATTTACAATAGATATGAATGGAAGCAAGTGATCAGGCAGGATGCTTTCGTAAGTGTCACCTGTCGGAGTCGTATGTAGACGTATCAGGGGTCCCATATCACTCCAACTGCACACACCCCACACGATTACAGAGCCTCCCCCAACTTGAATAGCCCTCTGGTGATATGCATGAACCATCGATTCATGAGGTTGTCCCCATATCCGTTAACTTCCATCCGATCGATACAATTTCAAACGAGATTCATCCAACCAGGCAAGAGGTTTCTGGTCGTCAACAGTGCAATGTTGGTATTGACGGGCAAAGGCGAGGCGTAAAGCTTTGTGTCGTGTAGTCATCAAGCGTACACGAGTGTGCCTTCGGATCCGAAAGCCCATATCGATGATGTTTCGTTGAATGGTTCGTACGCTGACACTTGATGGCCCAACATTGAAATCTGCAGCAATTTGCGGGAGGGTTGCACTTCTCTGACGTTGAACGCTTCTCTTCAGTCGTCGTTGGTCCCGTTCTTGCAAGATCTTTTTTCGGCCTCGGCGATGTCGGAGATTTGATGTTTTACCAGATTCCAGATATTCACGGTACACTCGTGAAATGGTCATACGGGAAAATCCCCTGTTCATCGCTACCTCGGACATGCTATGTCCCATCGCTCGTGCGTCGACAATGTCACCACATTCACACTCACTTAAGTCTTGATTACCTGTCATTGTAGCAGCAGTAACCGATCTAACAACTGCGCCAGACACTTGTTGTATTATATATGCGTTGCCAACCGCAGTACCGTATTCTGCCAGTTTACATGTCTCTGCAGTTGAACATGCATGCTTATGCCAGTTTCTTTGGCGCTTCAGTGTTTGATGAACATCTTCACATAGTTTTATATACGTTGAACATATGCTTCATGCTGTAGCACTCTCCATTCTTGTAAGTACACTGTGCCTTAACCTGAATTCGTTTACCTGTAGCTGTCGTTCGAATTTCTGGCTGTGTGTTCTCTTTGGCTGCATTGTAACATACGTTACAATTTGCAGAATGTATTATCGTGGGAGTGCAAGGTCCTCTTCGCACACACCGCAGCGGTGTTTTCGCTGCCCATGCATGCTTGGGTGGTCGAACCGACAGTACATAAGGTTTTAGCTCGCATTTTGTTCCAAGCAACCTTATGTATTTGTGGTAGTGTCTGTTCATCGACAGTCAGAATACAAGTTTAATTCCAGTATGTTTTGACGTTATCGTGGCAAACGGGTTGAATGAGTTTTCGTGTCCCAAAGACTCATCCGTGACCTCACTTCTTGTAGTATATTCTCAACTTTTACGTGTATATGCGCATTGCGAATGATGCTCTGTCTGTGAACAGTAATATACCGAATTTATGGTTCAAATTTCATCTCTGTCGCTAGCGTAGATAACATGATGCTGTCTGCTGCTCTCCACAGAACTGGTTTCAGTTTTTATTTTGTTATTTCCTGTTTGATTTCCATTAATAATCTGGCCGCCAGTTTCTGACATATTTCGGTGTAGTAATTTTCCAAGCGTAATTGGGAGTACATTTCCCATATTCGTGTCTAGTTCTTCTACAAAGGCAACTTACGGATCGCTGGCTGTCATTTAATATAGCGGCGTCTGTATTGCATCACTACTGGCAACATAATTTTGATTCAGAGCACCGTGAAGGCTTTGCATCTATTGGGACTCAGCTTTATCTTTTTTTGAGTATTTGCGTTTCTCCATTTAGGCATGGATAAAGACAGACAGATGGATACAGTATTGCTTGATCTCCGAAAAGCAGAGCAACGAATATCTAAAAAAAAAAAAAGTTGCATAGTGTGGAGTATCAAATAATGTTTGTGACTGGATACGCGATATCTTGATGGGGAAGATGTATCATGTTATCTTGGATGGAATACCATCGGCAGAAATAAGAGTAACTATTTGGATTTCCCCAGGAAAGTGTGTTGAGACCCTTGCTATTCGTGTTGTGTATTAATGATATGGAAGAGAAAAACTGAAAGCAACCTTATACAGGATGACAATTTATGAACTACACTCCTGGAAATGGAAAAAAGAACACATTGACACCGGTGTGTCAGACCCACCATACTTGCTCCGGACACTGCGAGAGTGCTGTACAAGCAATGATCACACGCACGGCACAGCGGACACACCAGGAACCGCGGTGTTGGCCGTCGAATGGCGCTAGCTGCGCAGCATTTGTGCACCGCCGCCGTCAGTGTCAGCCAGTTTGCCGTGGCATACGGAGCTCCATCGCAGTCTTTAACACTGGTAGCATGCCGCGACAGTGTGGACGTGAACCGTATGTGCAGTTGACGGATTTTGAGCGAGGGCGTATAGTGGGCATGCGGGAGGCCGGGTGGACGTACCACCGAATTGCTCAACACGTGGGGCGTGAGGTCTCCACAGTACATCGATGTTGTCGCCAGTGGTCGGCGGAAGGTGCACGTGCCCGTCGACCTGAGACCGGACCGCAGCGACGCACGGATGCACGCCAAGACCGTAGGATCCTACGCAGTGCCGTAGGGGACCGCACCGCCACTTCCCAGCAAATTAGGGACACTGTTGCTCCTGGGGTATCGGCGAGGACCATTCGCAACCGTCTCCATGAAGCTGGGCTACGGTCCCGCACACCGTTAGGCCGTCTTCCGCTCACGCCCCAACATCGTGCAGCCCGCCTCCAGTGGTGTCGCGACAGGCGTGAATGGAGGGACGAATGGAGACGTGTCGTCTTCAGCGATGAGAGTCGCTTCTGCCTTGGTGCCAATGATGGTCGTATGCGTGTTTGGCGCCGTGCAGGTGAGCGCCACAATCAGGACTGCATACGACCGAGGCACACAGGGCCAACACCCGGCATCATGGTGTGGGGAGCGATCTCCTACACTGGCCGTACACCACTGGTGATCGTCGAGGGGACACTGAATAGTGCACGGTACATCCAAACCGTCATCGAACCCATCGTTCTACCATTCCTAGACCGGCAAGGGAACTTGCTGTTCCAACAGGACAATGCACGTCCGCATGTATCCCGTGCCACCCAACGTGCTCTAGAAGGTGTAAGTCAACTACCCTGGCCAGCAAGATTTCCGGATCTGTCCCCCATTGAGCATGTTTGGGACTGGATGAAGCGTCGTCTCACGCGGTCTGCACGTCCAGCACGAACGCTGGTCCAACTGAGGCGCCAGGTGGAAATGGCATGGCAAGCCGTTCCACAGGACTACATCCAGCATCTCTACGATCGTCTCCATGGGAGAATAGCAGCCTGCATTGCTGCGAAAGGTGGATATACACTGTACTAATGCCGACATTGTGCATGCTCTGTTGTCTGTGTCTATGTGCCTGTGGTTCGGTCAGTGTGATCATGTGATGTATCTGACCCCAGGAATGTGTCAATAAAGTTTCCCCTTCCTGGGACAAGAAATTCACCGTGTTCTTATTTCAGTTTCCAGGAGTGTATATCTAATGAACCATGGACCTTGCCGTTGTTGGGGAGGTTTGCGTGCCTCAGCAATACAGATAGCCGTACCGTAGGTGAAAAACACAATGGAGGAGTATACGTTGAGAGGCCAGACAAACGTGTGGTTGCTGAAGAGGGGCAGCAGCCTTTTCAGGAGTTGCAGGATCAGCAGTCTGGATGATTGACTAATCTGGCCTTGTCACACTAACCAAAACGGCCTTGCTGTGCTGGTACTGCGAACAGCTGAAAGCAAGGGGAAACTACAGCCGTAATTTTTCCCGAGGGCATGCAGCTTTACTGTATGGTAAAATGATAATGGCGTCCTCTTGGGTAAAATATTCCGGAGGTAAAATAGTCACCCCGGGTGAGGACTACTCAGGAGGACGTTGTTATCAGGAAAAAGAAAACTGGCGTTCTACGGATCGGAGTGTGGAATGTCAGATCCCTTAATCTGACAGGTAGGTTAGAAAAATTAAAAAGGGAAATGCATAGGTTAAAGTTACATATAGTGGGAATTAGTGAAATTCGGTGGCAGGAGGAACGACTTCTGGTCAGGGTAATACAGGGTTATAAATACAAAATAAAATAGTGGTAATGCAGGAGTAGGTTTAATAATGAATAAAAATAGGAGTGCTGGTAAGCTACTAAAAACAGCATAGTGCAAGCATTATTGTGGCCCACGCCTACCACAGTAGTACAAATTTATATGCCAAATAGCTGCGGAGATGACGACGAGATTGATGAAATGTATATTGAGATAAAAGAAATTATTCAGGTAGTGAAGGGAGACGAGATTTGATAGTCATGGGGGACTGGAATTCGTCAGTGGGAAAAGGTACAGAAGGAAACGTAGTAGGTGAATATGGAATGGAGGCAAGGAATGAAAGAGGCAGCCGCCTGGTAGAATTTTGTACAGAGCATAACTTAATCATAGCTATCACTTGGTTCAAAAATCATGAAGGAAGGTTGTATACACGGAAGAAGCCTGGAGATACTGGAAGGTTTCAGAAGGTTTCAGATAGATTATATAATGGTACGACAGAGATTTAGGAACCAGGTTTTAAATTGTAAGACATTTCCAGGGGCAAATGTGGACTCTGACCACAATCAATTGGTCATGAGCTGTAGATTAAAATTGAAGAAACTGCAAAAAGGTGGGAATTTAAGGAGATGGGACCTGCATAAACTGACAGAACCAGAGGTTGTAGAGAGTTCCAGGGAGAGAATTAGGGAACGATTGACAAGAATGGGGGAAAGAAATGCAGTACAAGAAGAATGGATAGATGAAATATTGAAGGCAGCAGAGGGTTAAATAGGTAAAAAGACGAGGGCTAACAGAAATACTTGGGTAACAGAAGATATATTGAACTTAATTGATGAAAGGAGAAAATACAAAAATGCAGTAAATGAAGCAGGCAAAAAGGAATACAAACGTCTCAAAAATGAGGTCGACAGGAAATGCAAAGTGGCTAAGCAGGGATGGCTAGAGAACAAATGTAAGGATGTAGAGGCATATATCACTAGTGGTAAGATAGATACTGCATATAGAAAAATTAAACAGAACCACTTGCATGAATATCAAGAGCTCAGATGGAAACCCAGTTCTAAGTAAAGACGGGAAAACAGAAAGGTGGAAGGAGTAAATAGAAGGTCTATACAAGGGCGATGTACTTGAGGACAATATTATGGAAATGGAAGAGGATGTAGATGAAGATGAATTGGGGGATACGATACTGCGTGAAGAGTTTGACAGAGCACTGAAAGACCTGAGTCCAAACAAGGCCCCGGGAGTAGACAACATTCCATTTGAACTACTGACGGCCTTGGAAGAGCCAGTCCTGACAAAACTCTACCATCTGGTGAGCAAGATGTATGAGACAGGCGAAATACGCTCAGACTTCAAGAAGAATACAATAATTCCAATCCCAAAGAAAGCAGGTGTCGACAGATGCGAAAATTACCGAACTATCAGTTAAATAAGTCACAGCTGCAAAACACTAACGCGATTTCTTTACAGACGAATGGAAAGACTGGTGGAAGCTGACCTCGGGGAAGATCAGTTTGGATTCCGTAGAAATGTTGGAACACGTGAGGCAATACTGACCTTACGACTTATCTTAGAAGAAAGATTAAGGAAAGGCAAACCTACGTTTTTAGCATTTGTAGACTTAGAGAAACCTTTTGACAATGTTGACTGGAATACTCTCTTTCAAATTCTAAAGGTGGCAGGGGTAAAATACAGGGAGCGATAGGCTATTTACAATTTTTAAAGAAACCAGATGGCAGTTATAAGGGTGGAGGGGCATGAAAGGGAAGCAGTGGTTGGGAAGGGAGTGAGACACGGTTGTAGCCTCTCCCCGATGTTATTCAATCTGTATATTGAGCAAGCAGTTAAGTAAACAAAAGAAAAAATCGTAGTAGGTATTAAAATCCATGGAGAAGAAATAAAAACTTTGAGGTTCGCCGATGACATTATAATTCTGTCAGAGACAGCAAAGGACTTGGAAGAGAAGTTGAACGGAATGACAGTGTCTTGAAAGGAGGATATAAGATGAACATTAACAAAAGCAAAACGAGGATAATGGAATGTAGTCGAATTAAGTCGGGTGATGCTGAGGGAATTAGATTAGGAAATGAGACACTTAAAGTAATAAAAGAGTCTTGCTATTTGGGGAGCAAAATAACTGATGATGGTCGAAGTAGAGAGGATATAAAATGTAGACTGGCAATGGCAAGGAAATCGTTTCTGAAGAAGAAAAATTTGTTAACATCGAGTATAGATTTAAGTGTCAGGAAGCCGTTTCTGAAAGTATTTGTATGGAGTGTAGCCATGTATTGAAGTGAAACATGGACAATAAATAGTTTGGACAAGAAGAGAATGGAAGCTTTCGAAATGTGTAAGTTCGCAAATAATGCAGGTATCTACAGTATGTTCCACAATTCTTGTTTCAGGTTCCTTGGGATGGTAGAGAGGACGTAGTAGATGAAGATTTTGTAAAGGCGATGTAATAGGTGAGGTTTTCATAACGAACTCATGTCCATTAATGTACAGTTTGGATGTTTCAAGACTGAATGAGTTTCAGACCACTACCACAGTACTCACACAGCAGGGACAATGACCTTTGACCTGTTTGCTCTACAGGACCGCATGCAGTGGGCAATGTTACGAGTTCTCGTCGTCGGTATCTCTTCTACGTGACGAAGGACGCCCTCTTCAAAGTCGAGAGTGCAGCGCGTCCGTGGAGCACCAAAGTCGATCTTCGCAGTTAAGAACGTACCAGTTTCTCGCAACCGCTGTTGTGGTCCGACGTAGGTGTCATGTGACGTCATAAGTACAAAAGGGACTGATGACGGCTCTCACTTCTCAGTTTGTGTGCGTATCGCCAGGCGGGAGATTTGAAACTGATCCGATCTTCAAATGTGATTTATATTCAAAGCGGATGTTTCCGTACATGTGATATCCCTATCAAAACTTCGCAAACGTGTAATAGGAATTACGGGAGGTACTGATAAGACCTTGGCTTTTCCTAGTTAAATTTTATGTAGATTAATTCTGACGTTTTGGCATTAAATCTTGTTATGTAAATGGAAGGTGGAGTGGGGAGAAAGGTACGGAACGGGAATGAACTAATAGTAAGAGCTGCAGCGGGACTTTCTGCGGAGTCGGCGGCGACGTGTGAAAATGTGTGGTGGACCGCGACTCGAACCCAGGATTTCTTGCTTACTAGGTAGTTGGTTAACCACTGATCCATCCGGACACGAATGTGCGCGCTGTCACGATATGCTCGCCGGCCGACACACATTTCCATCTAACACCGCCTATCTGCATTTCTATAATTAAACCTTGTTCTTTGCATTATACGTGATTGTAACTACGTAGCAATAACATTCGTTAATTTTGTTGTGGAGATTTGACGTGAACATGGCATAAGAAAATAGAGACTTCACAATGAAAGAATGTCGTGCTGGGATTAAGTATCTTTCTTTAAAACAGAACACGGTCAAACAAATTTACGATGATATGTCTGGCACATTGGATGGTAACTTCCCTTCCTACTCCACTATCAACAATTGGGTTGTTAAATTTAAAATAGGGTGCTTCTGGACTAAAGACGAAGAGTGTCCTGGAAGGCCAACACAAATCAGAATTCCGGAAACTGTGGATTCTGTTCATTCCACGATCTCGGATGATCGAGGGTGACTACTAATAGTATAGTCGCTGTGCATATCCCGAGAACGTGAGGGTCATTTCGTTCTTGAGATTTTAGGCTCCCAGTCTAATGTGTTTACAAATTTCTCAATACAGACCAAAAGCGTGAACGAGTCGTTGTTCCACATTCCATTTTAGTCCAACTTCGCAGGAATGAAACATGGATGTACACTTATGACCAGAAACTAAAGAACAGTCCAAAGAAGGGGGACACCGTGGTTCCCCACGTCCAAAGAAGTTAAAAACACAAAGATAAGCAAACAGGTTGCTCGCATCTGTATTGTCGGATAAAAGTGGAATTCTACTTGTTGACTACCTACAAAATGGTAAAATTGTCCGGCCGGTGTGGCCGAGCGGTTCTAGGCGCTTCAGTCTGGAACCGCGCGTCCGCTACGGTCGCAGGTTCGAATCCTGCCTCGGACATGGATGTCTGTGGTGTCCTTAGGTTAGTTAGGTTTAAGTAGTTCTAAATTCTAGGGGGCTGATGACCTCAGATGTTAAGTCCCATAGTGCTCAGAACCATTTGAACAGTCCAAGGAACGTGGAGAAAAGGAATATTTTTCTTGCAAGGCAGTACCCCTCCTCACAAGGGGGCCATCACGCAGCAAAAACTGGCAAATCTTCACTTTCAAATCCTTAAACATTCACTCTGGACCCCGCCCGCTCTAAGTGTTTCCAAACGTCAAGAATCAAGGGAAAAGGATTTCTAAATAGTAAGGAAGACCGCGGATCTCTGGTTCGCACACAGTGATTTTTTTTGTAATGGATTAAAGAAGTTGGAATAAAGTTACCACGTATGTGCTGAGCTCAAGGAGCAGTAAATAAATTTTTCAAGCTCATTACAGTATTTTTTCTTTATAATGCCATGCACTTTTCAGCACACCTTCGTACGAAACACTGTGGAATATGAGGTACTGAACAAGTAACGTTACATAAATATCCAGTCAGATCTTAATAGTATATCAAAACCGTGCATACACTGGAAACTTATTTTAAGTGTTTAGAAACGTGAATCTCTGAACAAATATTCTACAACGTCAATGAGTCACAATTGGAATCTGTTACCCAATACAAATACCAGGTTGTAACAATTTGTACGGATGTGGAATGGAATGAACACACTGTCTCAGTCGTAGGTAAAGCGGGTAGCAGACTTCACTGGCAGGATACTGGGAAAGTGCAGGCAGTCTACAATTGAGACTCTTTATAAATCGTTTGTGCAGATCGTCGCAGGATATTGGGCAACTTTCGGAGGACCTATACTATATGGAATTAAGTGGGCATATGGAACGTATTCAAAGAAGGGCAGCAGGATTGATCACAGGTTTGTTGAATTCGGCGGAGACCGTCACGGAAATGCTGGAACGTCAGATTGGGTTGACCGTTGAAAATAGGCACCAATTACCCCACCAGAGGGGAAATTATTCCATGATACAGCGTATACTGAAAACTTTAATCTATTTTTGAGCCCTTTACTTATCGCTTCCGCGGGCATCGGGTATCTACAGCACGCACAGAGGAAAGTAAAGGTTATTTCAGGGGTACCCCAAGGGAGCCTGAGAGGTCTGTTACTGTTTACAGTGTATGTAAACGATGCAGGAGAATGATTAGGAAGCTGTTTAAGGCTGTCAGCAGATGATATGCTTGTATGAAAGAAGATAGCACCGCCAAGAGACAGTAAATATTTGCGGAAGGAGCTACAAAGTATCGATGAATGGTGTTGGGGCTGGCAGCTGACCCATGCCGTAAATGTATGTAACATATAGTGCCTACAAAGGAAAACACAGCCACTGCTGTACAACTACAGTATTGGTGACAAACTGCTCGAATCAGTAACCATCGTGAAAGATCCAGCAGTATTTTCCATCTAAAGTGGCCTTAAGTGGAGTGAACACATACAAGAAACAGTAGGAAAACAGATGTCACACTGAAATTTATTGGAAGAATCTTAAGGAAATGTAGTTCATCCACCAAAGAAATGATTCACAAGACGCTTCTTCGACTTATTCTTGAGCATTGCTAATCAGTCTGGCATCCTTAAGAAGACGGGCTGATAGGAGAGATAGAGAAGATCCAAAGAAGAGCGGAGCATTTCGCCACGGGGTCGATTACTCGGCGCGAAAGCGTTACAGAGATGCTCAACAAGCTCCACTGGCAGACGCTCAAGGGAGGCTCTCGGGCATCACAGACAGGTTTACTATTGGAGGTTCGAGACAACGCTTTCCGGGAAGAGTCGGACAACATGTTTCTTCCTCCAACGTACAACTCGCGGTATGACCACAACGAAAAACTACCAGGAATTAGACCTAATACAGAGGTTTACCGGCAATCATTCATCCCACGCGCCAGTCACGAACGGAACAGGAAAGGCTGCATCAGTTAGTGGCGCCAGACGTACCCTCCGCCGCTTACCGTCAGTTGGCTTGCAGAGTACTGATGTAGATATAGATGTAGACATATTTAGGCAGTCATTCTTTGTGGGTCCCATATGCGATTGGACGGAGGAAACCCTAGCATGTGATAGCATTCTAAGTACATCTCCCACGCACTTCATAGTGGTTATGTATGTTTATGTATGTGTAGATGCAGGTACTGCCAACAAATTTTCTCGGCTCATAGTCGTTGCCAGGTCACCTGCCCTTGTGCTACCCGTGAATCTCAAGGCCCGTCGCATCATCTTCCACCGAGTCGCCGCTGAGCATCCTTATACAGCTCGTGCGGCAGCGTCTGCCCCTATTGGTGTCTGTGGCGGTCCACTTGCAACCTCCCGTTGTGCCGGCTGTAGAACTCTTAGCTCGGCGTGCTGGCCGCCATGCAGTGGTAACTGATACAGTAGGGCCGAGATGAAGATGCTGCTCTCCAGTTCCGATGCTGTGCACTCTCTCCAGTGGTAAACAGAAGACTAACATCGAGTTTAGAACTGTCTCGCAATAATCTCTAATGCCAACGGCTAAAAAGAACATCCAGTTTCAGCTGCAAGTTGCGTATTTAACGCCGGCCGGAGTGGCCGAGCGGTTCTAGGCACTATGGTCTGGAACCGCGCGTCCGCCACGGTCACAGGTTCGAATCCTGCCTCGGGCATGGATGTGTGTGATGTCCTTAGGTTAGTTAGGTTTAAGTAGTTCTAAGTTCTAGGGTACTGACGACCTCAGCAGTTAAGTTTCATAGTGCTCAGAGCCATTTGATATTTTTTTTTTTTTTCTTTGCGTGTTTAACAGCATTCAGAGGTAACAAAAAAGTGATTTCAATCGTTCGTATGATCATAGGCCTAATATGAAAATTTAAAATGGTGTCATCACCTGCTCATGAAAAGATTACGTAAAAGGTTTACCACGATAAGTCAAGTACCAGTTAGCAGCCTTAGACACTGGTACGTCTTGAGACAGGTTGACTCGCGGCGCACAAACTACCCACTCTATAGTGATCCAGTATTTGAGAATCAGAGCACTTAACGACTTCACACAAATTCTGCACATAATTTCAGATCTTTCCGAAATGCTTTGACGCTCCTCCTGTCCCCCTTCCCACCCCCCCACCCCACCCCCCCCCCCCACCCCCCCACACACAAAATAATGGAAGGATAAAAGCTTATCGCTTACCACATTTTTACTGTTCATGCTGCAAAACTTCAGCATCAGACGTAAATTAATTACCTCCTTATTAGTTACTGTAACCGCAACATTTTTTGGAGACAGTTTCACATGTAGCATTGAATGTATCCGCAAAATTATGTCATTCTACGACACACAGTTTAGGAGGTGTGATGTTTGATAGTGTAAAATGCTATGAGGAATCAATGAATTATAGTCATGATTCTTCATGAAAGAAACGCGAATAAAAAGTTTTATGTGGTCAGGCAACAACTCTAGGGCGGTGGTAGGGCGCTTTGCTGATGTGGGGGGCTGGGGTGGAGAATAGGAATAGTCTTTCATGCAGATATTTACGTGTGTGTGAAATTAATTCACAAGCGTCGACATAGTTTATACCTTGCACAAGCAAGTAGGATCTCCTTGCCTTTGTTTCCTGTAATTTTGCTGGTATTGGATTTCCTGTTTATCGTAAATTTCAAGGGATAAGGAATCTTCTTCCTGCCGTCGTTGCTCAACACAGTACAAAATTATATTTATGAGAGACAAAAACAATTAAAGTAATTCTGGTAGTGTACAAGTAAACTGTCTTTTGCATGCTGCGCATATTTTTTAAAAATTTTTTTACGAACTCAGATGCGTCTCACCTTTTTAACAAAGCGTCTTCAGTGCGTATCCTGGAGTATTACACTGTCCTTTTGTTGCCACCTATCAGTTATGAAACGTTTTTTTTTAGTAAAATGGAAAAGTGCTTACAGGTCTGCATCTAATTCATTATTTATAAAACAAGCACCTGTTCCTCATGTGGAAAATCGATTGAAATGTTCTGATTTTTCTGACAGTCACTGTGTTTTCCTAAAAAAACACTTTAACTTCTAATTCCTTTGTCTAATTTGTTTTTGTAAGTGTCGGCATCTTTTCTTGCTTTTGCTGTCATTTGTTTTTTCCTTGACTGTGTGTGTGTTGGTGTAATGTATGCGTGTGTGTGTGTGTGTGTGTGTGTGTGTGTGTGTGTGTGTGTGTGTGTGTGTGTGTGTAGGTGGGTGGGTGGGTGGGTGGGTGGGTTGCTGTCTGTTCAGTGTCGCCCACGTGAATCAATGCTGCCGTGTAGAAAATGATAGGAAAAGCCGTCCATCACGTATTTATTTCCTCATGAGCACATGTGGGTGGGGATGGCAAGGGATATTTTCTACTTAATTGCCGAGACCAGATATAGGCTATTAGAATGATTTATAGGCATTTGCAGCAGAAGGGAGAAGCGATAGCCGAGAATGTTGTGAGAGTACCTCATCTCACCGGAGACATTCTCTTCAGGGAATGCAGTAAACAAGGCCTAATGGATTCCGCTACATTTCTTTGCTTAATGTCGCAGGAATGAAATATTTTGTTCCGTTCTGTAGCTTCCAAAGGTCCATAGAAAGGTGAAAGTTCGGTAAACTGCAAATGAAACATTGGCCTCTGACGTGACATGTAAATCATTTCTATCAGAACACACGTGTAATATTTTTGCAGCACGAGAGAAACGTGTGAACAAGTAATTAGTCTACTAAATTGTGGCAACAACAAACCTTCCATTTTTAAAGTCATCACTCTTGACAGCGGCTTACTGCGCCCTCCACCCCTGTTCTCTTAGTTCTAAGCTTTACGTCTCTGTCTACGTACTGCACCCAATATCCTTGCCAGTCTACATTTCCGTATCTACGTCTACATACATACTCGTAACCCAGTAGGACGCGCATGACAGAAGGTGCAACTTGGTGCCGTACAGCATTGTAGGATTTCTTCGACGAGGTTGGGAAGAATGACTGTCTATATTGTAAGTAGGCTGTTTAGGTTTTCATGTTGGTAACGTCACGTAGCGCTCTGTATGAAAATCACTGACTGTGCTGTGTGCAGTCTGTGGCTGGTTGGCATTGTTGGAATTCGCTATTGTAGTGTTGGGCGGTTGGAGGTGAACAGCACGTAGCGTTGCACAGTTGGAGGTGAGCCGCCAGCAGTGGTGGATGTGGGGAGAGAGATGGAAGAATTTTGAGAGCGGACGATCTGGACGTGTGTCCATCAGAACGAGTAAATTATATATATATTATCACTTTTGAACATTATTGAGGTGAATACATTGTTTGTTCTTTGTCAAAATCTTTCATTTGCTGACTATGCCTATCAGTAGTTAGTGCCTTTAGTAGTTAGAATCTTTTATTTAGCTGGCAGAAATCCTGCCCGGATTTAAAAAAGAAGAGGAACACAAACAGACATTTCCCTTCATAGGAATTGCATAAATAATTTTTTAACGATTTGGTAACTTGTTTGCTAGAGTAAGTTATCGTGATGCATCACTCTACTGTTAAAATGTGACATAGGTATTAGACATGGCCATCTTTACTGTAATATTTTTTCTGCTTGAGCTTTGTCATGTTTAGGTATAAGTTATAGCATCTGCTGCTGCTGTTTGCCAGGTATAGTGCCACTGAATTTCACTTTGTATTACTCTGTTAAGCCAGTTTTACTACTGATTTATTTTTCTTGTTGCTGCACATTGGCTCATATTAGTTGTAATGTTGCATTTGCTTTGCTAATTTATATTTATTGCTGCTTGATTTGCCAATTTGCATTTTTTGTCATTGCTGTTTGTGTTAATTGTTTTGTGCTGCTGCATTGCCTTGTCCCTTAGTTTATACATCTGAGCTCAGTGGATTTAAGTTAGCTTATGAGAGGTTAGGTTATATAACAGAATAGGTTGCGATGAATTGGAAGAAATGCATTGAGAAGTTATACGAAAAACGTTATTTTTTTAAAAAAAGGGTACTGTACAATGAAGAATAATTATTTTGGAAGAGGATATGAACAGATTACAGAAAGCAGGTATAGATAGGACTTTTTGAGAATAATGATAAATGCAGGGAGATCTCCTAGAAGTAAAGAAAGTTTTGTTTGCTAAATACTGCAGTAAAACAAACCCTGTCCTTTCCTTTTGTGTTATTCCACTATGTGTTTGTGTACCCTTGTATATTTGTGTTCTTCATGTCTTTATGTGTTTATTTGATAAGAGTTGTGTTGTAGAATTTTTCTAATAATGTGTTATTTACTTTGTAAATGTGTTTAGACACTATTTATTCTGTTCTGTTTTAATGCTCATGTGTGAAGTTGATGTTTCGAAAGTTATTCTGATCTTTTATGTATTTACTTATGTCATAATTCCTGCAACTCTGATGTATGTGAAACTTCCTGGCAAATTAAAACTGCGTGCCGGACCGAGACTCGAACTCGGGACCTTTGCCTTTCGCGGGCAAGTGCTCTACCAACTGAGCTACCCAAGCTCGACTCACGCCCCGTCCTCACAGCTTTAATTCCGCCAGTACCTCGTCTCCTATGTACGTATATGTTTATTTCGATTCTTTTGTAAAGCCTGTATTACTACAAATGCTATCTGTATTATTATGTTTTCTAATGATGTTTTCTGTACCTTTGTAATTGTATTCTCATGTTATAAAATTGTAATTCACACCAGTTCATCAAATTAAGTAACTTTTAAGCATTCATTTCACTGCACACATTTCTGTTGGTCATGGTATATGTACAATATGTGAGAAGATGGGACTGTTATTGTTTGCACGTGTGTTAATAATTCAGCAAGGGACTGGTTAACAGCATTGCTGGTTCTAAGGACAATTCCAGAAACTTTGTGAGTGCACAAGTGGTGGTTTATGGACTTGCTATTTTGTCTCCAAGACGCTTCGATGGTGATTGTGCACCTGCACAGTCGCAACAGATGGCTGCTGGCCGTCTCTACAAGGACTGCAGTGGGTCTGCACCTTTGATGGCCCACCAATACCATACTCTCTACCAGGAGTACAGTGGGTCTGCTCTGTGATGACCTACCTACCAATATTCTTCAAAACTTCGACTGACTCTGCTGTGGGTTTGCTCTGTTTGGGACCATTACCTGTCTGCATGTCAAGAGTCAGCATTGTCTTTCCGTTGGAAGGACAACACTACTTCTTCAAGACTGCATAGAAATCCACTACTTCCGTGTGCATTTTCTTTTTCTAATCAGACTTTGTGCAATGCAATCACTATTGTGATAAATGATCAGGACTGTCTTTATGGACTGTGAGAAAATTTTAGCCTTTGACCAACATTGTATCAATAAACATGTGCATTTGATTTCTTTGTTATTGTAATTATGAAATTTTTTTTCAAATCTGTATTGGCCACTGCCCAAAACAATTTGTAAAATTTTTTGTGGGGAGCATGGGGGCTATGTAAGTAGGCTGTTTAGGTTTTTATGTTGGTAATGGCACGTAGCGCTCTGTATGAAAATCACTGACTGTGCTGTGTGCAGTCAGTGGCTGGTTAGCATTGTTGGAATTCGCTTTTGTAGTGTTGGGCGGTTGGATGTGAACAGCACATACCGTTGCGCCGTTGGAGGTGAGCCGCCAGCAGTGGTGGATGTGGGGAGAGAGATGGCAGAATTTTGAGAGCGGACGATGTGGACGTGTGTCCATCAGAAAGAGAAAATTTGTAATACTGGATATCATGAACTGATACATATATTATCACTTTTGAACATTATTGAGGTAAATACATTGTTTGTTCTCTATCAAAATCTTTCATTTGCTGACAATGCCTATCAGTAGTTAGTGCCTTTAGTAGTTAGAATCTTTCATTTAGCTGGCAGTAGTGGCACTCGCTGTATTGCAGTAGTTCGAGTAACGAAGATTTTTGTGAGGTAAGGGATTCATGAAAGGTGTAGGTTATTGTTAGTCAGGGCCATTCTTTTGTAGGGATTATTGAAAGTCAGATTGCGTTGCGCTAAAAATATTGTGTGTCAGTTTAGTGTTGATCAGAATAAGTAAAGAGAGAAATGTCTGAGTACGTTCAGTTCTGCTCAGCTGTTTGAATACAAATAACGTAAGAGGTTTATCAGCACAGTAATTAATTTTTCTAAGGGGACGTTTCAATATGCCTCTGTGGGTGCTGTAATTAGTTAAGCCTAGTCTTTACGGACTCACGGGAGTTACACGCACGGGGATGAGCAATAGGTACCGATTCTTCATATACTACTGGTTCTCGAAAATCTGTATGCAGTATTTCTCGAGATTACTGACGTCTATCTACAAGCATCCGCCATTTCGGGTTTTTCAACGTCTTTGTGACACTCTTCCGTGTGTCAAACGAACCTGTGAACATTAGTACCACTCTACTTTGTATGCGTTCAGTACACCTTGTTATCCCTATTTAGCATGAGTTCCATACCTTTCAGTAATACCGTAAGATGTGTTTCACAGGTTATTTGTAAGCAGTCTGCTTTGTGGACTGAGTGCATTTTCCAAGCAAGCTGACAACAAACCGCAGTCTGCCATCCGCTTTACGTACGACTGAGACTCATTCCATTTCATATCTCTCCAGAATGTTATATCCTCGTGTTTGTGCGAATCGACTGATTCCAGTTGTAGTTCACTGATGTTTTATTTAATGGATGCTACTTTTCTGTGTCTATGGACAGCCTTGCAGCATTCATGGTGTCAGTTTCGTCCAGCACTACTTCAGACATTAGTCGAGTCCATGCCATGTCATACTTTTGCGTACCCTACATGATATTAGGCAAGTGTACCAGTTTCTTTGGGTCTTCAGTGTATAGTTGCTCTTAAATGATTAAACTGTCATTCAATTCGGAGCCTATTTTCTGCATTAGCATCAGTATGATGTATAGACCCCAAGGGCACAAGTACAATCTTCTGTTCGTTGTGGCATGTAAGGTAACAACCTCAGTACCATTTATCTGGAGGAATGTACTGCGATTCCTGAGACACCTGTAGCAGTTAATGGAGACTGAAAGCTGGAGACTGGTATGGAAGTATACACCTTACCGTCACAACGCAACCCAGACGTACTCTGTGGGTGACAGGTCAGGAAACTGCCCAGGAGAGACAGGGACACGTCAGTTCCTCAAGACGTTCGTTGTGTGGTGGGGTGAACTGCAGTGCAGAGTACTGCGTACCCTTGTGGAATATACCATTTGGTTCCCGTGTCATGCAGGGTACGACAACACGGTTTAACGTTATTGCCACATACTGGCGAGCAACATTCAAAAAGTGGCATATCATTCGTCAGCTCCTCAAATGACGAGTCCAAGTGTTGATCTGCAGAATCACTGCTTCCTGTGGTGCCTCACAGGGTGTCGATCTTACTGCTACAATAAGAAGTAAGCCTAATACTTCTTTTGTTTATTTAAATATATAGTCACACTGGCCAACAGAATTAAGAATCAGTTTTTCGAAACCCCTTTATTGCCATCCATTGCGATGTATCAGTTTGAAATTTGACTCAAAGATGACTACAACCTCCCTCTGTTGCGGAGCAAAAGTATGGTAAACCGTGACGTCACCCTCGGTCTCCACGACGCTTCGTGTGTGGTGGATTAATGATGTTACAATAACACCAAATTTCACCACAGTTCTTCCCAGTGCCACAGTGGACGTGTCATGAGATAGGAAGGTCGTCACAGCCCGTCTTATTGACATTGAACCCCTTATTTTGACGTCTTTGCGATGGAGGTCAGAACCGCGACGCCCACACGTTGAACTCATGCGGTTTTCTTACGAGTAACGGAGGGAAACATTATAGACAATCCGCCGCTCAAAGTGGGCACGTAAAGGCCGCAGGGGATGGCATAAATGGCGTCAGTGACACTGTTCCTAGTGGTTCCAATACGCACACGAGAGCAAAAACTGCGGTCGCTCTGCGTTTCAAGCGGGTGTGATCATGTTCGGAGGGGGTGGAGGCCCACAATGTCCTAAGAGTAGAGTTGAGACAACCAAGTGTATCAGCAGTGCCAAAGGTTGCGAAAAACGTCTTCCTGCGAACTGTCGTTTTGGACCACGAAATTTGTGGGAATCAACCCCACGTGGAATGGATGGTTTCATTGACGCCCCTTAAGCCGCCCACTGTGGCCGTTAGGTGCCGATTTTGAGAGGTGGCGTGTTTGGGATATTTTCCTCGGGCACTCATGTGAAAACCGTGTGATTTCAACGCCGTGCATCGTGATTCTGACCTACATTGCAGAGACGTTGAAACAATGGTTGAAATGTCGGTAAGAGGGGCTGTGACGACCTTCACGGTGGCAATGGACAATCTTCTGGAGAAATTAGGTGACAACGCGATACCTTTAACCCTCATCACACGCCATATGAACTTCTGAGCTGTGACTTTTCTCCGCAAGCGTCGTCCAGCCCAAGAGTGACGTCGCAGGACGCGAAGCTTCTGCACCATTACAGACGTAGGTTGTGCGCACCTTTGAGCCAAATTTAAATCTTACACGTCGCAATGGGTGGGAATTACTAGGTTTCGAAAAAGTGGACCTTTAGTTCTGTTGTGCAGTGTAGGTGTTCCAGGGAGTTTGTCACTACGCAAACTGTGCATACCTTCCCATTCTGACCAGTATGTAAAACAGTGCCTGGTCCGTTCTCAACTCTACCGATGTTATATAGTAATTAAAAGGCAAACCTTGTCAACTGGACTCCGTTACTAGTCTCAGCTCTGCCGGTATTTCCCCCTGCACTTATCTCAACACTGACAGATACTAATCTCGCGACAACAAGACAGGACTCAACTGCTCAGTACAATGCGTGATGAAAAGCCTTTTGTAAACTCGTCATATCCTCTGTAGCATCCCAGTCGCTGTCCGCTAGCGAATGTAGCAGTCTTGTCTTGGGTCCAGCACACACACTCGTGCCTCTATGATCCCCAGATCTCGGTTCACCATTTCCTCCGATGCCATTGTGTACCCTATCACCTTGCTTGTTAGCTTCCCAAGCATACGCATGTTGTTCAACACTCTGCTCTCCAAACTCGCTATCTGCGAGGTGTGCCAATTCACCGCTGATTTATCATCCTCTGCCAACTCCTTCACTCCCCTCAATGTCTCATTCAGTTCGCTTACGTCACTGTTTTCCGCTGCTCTAAATACAGTCTTCAAAATATTTCCCCTCGTGTGTATCTAACCTCTCTTCCGTTACGGTGCGAACGCGGCACAACCTCCACTGCTTATTGCATTTGTTCTCGCAATTGATTATATGACTTACGTTATTCTCACGCTCCAGGGGAAACAGCCCCACGAACTCCCTCGCATTCAAAACTAGACTCAGCGTCGATTGGCTAGTAATCACGACATTTTCTTGTCTGGCAAACAGAATTCCTCCACCCAGGATTTGGTTGCACGGCACTCCCACTCCATCCCAGGTGATGAGATACAGCAGTCCACGACTAGCGTCAGTATCATCCTCACCTTCATTGTAAAGCAACCTGAGGACGGGGAGTCCCAACATTCTCCATCCCTCCTCACAAAACAGCTGTCATTAGTCAGCACTTCACATAAAAAATTGAACAACTCTTTGTTTTCGCATAAAACTTATTCGTTCACCCTTAAGATATTACAACTCGATACCTCTCACGTAATAACTTCCACTATGTCTTGCCATAAAAATAAAAAACTTCCGACTTTTGCAACTGAAATTTGTTCTTGAGCCGGCCGAAGTGGCCGTGCGGTTCTAGGCGCTGCAGTCTGGAACCGCAAGACCACTACGGTCGCAGGTTCGAATCCTGCCTCGGGCATGGATGTGTGTGATGTCCTTAGGTTAGTTAGGTTTAACTAGTTCTAAGTTCTAGGGGACTAATGACCTCAGAAGTTGAGTCCCATAGTGCTCAGAGCCAACCATTTGTTCTTGACTACCGCACATGTTTCACCTGTTCATGTTAGCCGTCTTCAGTGGTAAACATTCTTCCGCGCTGTTGGTGCATTTGTTGTTCTATATCTGCTAAATGCATATGGTATACGTAAATATTACTTTGCGTATAACCTATATTCAGTGACGGCGCGTTGTGTGTGTCCAGTGGTTCATTGAACTCCAGCAAAAAAGTTGATTGTGCCAATCATAAACGTATATTTTTAAACAAACATTCTTCCTTTCTCCTGGTGTTACACTGAAGCGCAAAAGAAACTGATACAGGCATGCATATTAAATACAGGGTTACGTATACAGGCAGAATACTGTAAGTAGGCTGTTTATGTTTTTTTATTGGTAACGCCACGTAGCGCTCTGTGTGAGAATCACTGGCTGTGCTGTGTGCAGTCTATGGCTAGTTTGCATTGTTGTCTGCCGTTGTAGTGTTGGGCAGCGGCGGCTGGATGTGAACAGCGCGTAGCGTTGCGCAGTTGGAGGTGAGCCGCCAGCAGTGGTGGATGTGGGGAGAGAGATGGCGGAGTTTTGTAATTTGTGATGAACTGCTATATACACTCCTGGAAATTGAAATAAGAACACCGTGAATTCATTGTCCCAGGAAGGGGAAACTTTATTGACACATTCCTGGGGTCAGATACGTCACATGATCACACTGACAGAACCACAGGCACATAGACACAGGCAACAGAGCATGCACAATGTCGGCACTAGTACAGTGTATATCCACGTTTCGCAGCAATGCAGGCTGCTATTCTCTCATGGAGACGATCGTAGAGATGCTGGATGTAGTCCTGTGGAACGGCTTGCCATGCCATTTCCACCTGGCGCCTCAGTTGGACCCGCGTTCGTGCTGGACGTGCAGAGCGCGTGAGACGACGCTTCATCCAGTCCCAAACATGCTCAATTGGGGACAGATCCGGAGATCTTGCTGGCCAGGGTAGTTGACTTACACCTTCTAGAGCACGTTGGGTGGCACGGGATACATGCGGACGTGCATTGTCCTGTTGGAACAGTAAGTTCCCTTGCCGGTCTAGGAATGGTAGAATGATGGGTTCGATGACGGTTTGGATGTACCGTGCACTATTCAGTGTCCCCTCGACGATCACCAGTGGTGTACGGCCAGTGTAGGAGATCGCTCCCCACACCATGATGCCGGGTGTTGGCCCTGTGTGCCTCGGTCGTATGCAGTCCTGATTGTGGCGCTCACCTGCACGGCGCCAAACACGCATACGACCATCATTGGCATCAAGGCAGAAGCGACTCTCATCGCTGAAGACGACACGTCTCCATTCGTCCCTCCATTCACGCCTGTCGCGACACCACTGGAGGCGGGCTGCACGATGTTGGGACGTGAGCGGAAGACGGCCTAACGGTGTGCGGGACCGCAGCCCAGCTTCATGGAGACGGTTGCGAATGGTCCTCGCCGATACCCCAGGAGCAACAGTGTCCCTAATTTGCTGGGAAGTGGCGGTGCGGTCCCCTACGGCACTGCGTAGGATCCTACGGTCTTGGAGTGCATCCGTGCGTCGCTGCGGTCCGGTCCCAGGTCGACGGGCACGTGCACCTTCCGCCGACCACTGGCGACGACATCGATGTACTGTGGAGACCTCACGCCCCACGTGTTGAGCAATTCGGCGGTACGTCCACACGACCTCCCGCATGCCCACTATACACCCTCGCTCAAAGTCCGTCAACTGCACATACGGTTCACGTCCACGCTGTCGCGGCATGCTACCAGTGTTAAAGACTGCGATGGAGCTCCGTATGCCACGGCAAACTGGCTGACACTGACGGCGGCGGTTCACAAATGCTGCGCAGCTAGCGCCATTCGACGGCCAACACCGCGGTTCCTGGTGTGTCCGCTGTGCCGTGCGTGTGATCATTGCTTGTACAGCCCTCTCGCAGTGTCCGGAGCAAGTATGGTGGGACTGACACACCGGTGTCAATGTGTTCTTTTTTCCATTTCCAGGAGTGTATATTATGACTTTTTATGATATTAAGGTAAATACACTGTTTGTTCTCTATTAATATCTTTCATTTGCTAACTATCCCTATCAGTAGCAATTACCTTCCATAGTTTGAATCTTTTATTTAGCTGGCAGTAGTGGCGCTCGCTGCATTGCAGTAGTTCGAGTAACCAAGATTTTTGTGAGGTAAGCGATTTGTGAAATGCATAGGTTAATGTTAGTCAGGGCCATTCTTTTGTAGGGATTTCTGAAAGTCAGATTGCGTTGCGCTAAAAATATTGTGTGTCAGGTTAAGCACAGTCCTATACAATTGTTCAAAGGGGACGTTTCAATACGACACTACGGTCGGCAACGCCTGTATAAGACAAGTGTGTGTCCCAGTTCTTAGATCGGTTACTGCTGCTACAATGACAGGTTATCAAGATTTAAGTGAGTTTGAAAGTGGTGTTATAGTCGGCGCACAAGCGGTGGCACACATCTCCGCGGTAGCGATGAAGTGGGGATTTTCCCGGAACAACATTTTCACGAGTGTACCGTGAATATCAGGAATCCGATAAACCATCAAATCTCCGACAGCGCTGCGGCCGGAAAAAGATCCCGCAAGAACATTACCAACGATGACTGAAGAGAATCGTTCAACGTGAGAGAAGTGCAACCTTTTTTTTATCTTGCCCACTCGTCTAATATAGGGTGCCTAGGAAGCTGTTTTCTCGGATCGCTAGACAACAATTCAAGCAATTCGTATTAATGAATATTTAACTCTGAGTATCCACAAAGATGTGTAGCAATCAAATGGCGACATGCAAGTAATCGATGTCCTTCGGTATATACAATTTCAATGCAAGCAACAAAATTCAGTTCATAAGTGACCGCTATAGCGTTTGTATGACGGCTTGTCGTCCACTCCGGCTGCGTCTATGCTGCGCGGCGCTTATATTCTCTTCATGTAGAGGCCGCTCCTGTCTTGGTGTCGTTCTAATCACTGTACTATTGGCTGATGTCGTCTCACAGCACTCTGTGCTCTTCCGTTCTTGATCGTGGTACCAGCACACAACCCTTCCGCAAATTGCTACCGATTTCAGTGCTGACCCATCAACAAGAGTCAGCGTGCGAACCATTCAACTAAACATCATCGGTATGGGTTTTCGGAGCCTAAGGCCCACTCGAGTACCCTTGACGTTTGCACGAGACAAAGCTTAACGCCTCGCCTGGGGCCGCCAACACTGCATTGGACCGCTGATGACTGTAGACATGTTGTCTGCTCGGACGAGTCTCGTTTCAAGTTGTATCGAGCGGATAGAGACAACCACATGAAACCATGATCCTTGCATGTCAGCAGGGGACTGTTAAAGCTGGTGGAGGCTCTGTAATGGTGTGTGGCGTGTCCAGTAGGAGTGATATGGGATCCCTGATACGTCAAGATAACACGTACGTAAGCGTTCTGTGTGATCGCCTGCATCCATTCGTGTCTGAACCGTGAATTTACTTTCAAAACTTCTGTTAAGAATTTACTTTATTTATTAGCGATTCACCGAGAACATTAACACATTTAATCACACTATGTAAGCGTGGAAGTTGTTGCCAGTGGGTAACTGATGAAATCAAATCAAATTTCTTTCAACAAATGGAAACTTTATTCCTAAAAGCCTGATTTTAAGCCGTAGTCACGACCGCCCACAACAACATCTGAAAGATTACACAGGTGCAAATCTGCAACACACCAGATTAAACTAAAAATTTTAACAACTCACACTAGCACATAAACTATGCACCACGTAGGAGGGATAGAAATGGTACAAAACACTAACATTAAAAGATTAACTTGCCACCGAAAGTGCAACTTGATTAAAAAAAAAACTCTTACAGTGGAAGGGTGGCAACTTTATACACTAAAATGACCATTTAAGTAAAAGCCCATGAAATGCAGTCTTACATAAAATATACAAGGTTGGCCAAACATGCTCTACATTACACATGTACCGCCTCTCAAAATGATAGGCAAGATAAAAACATTTTACAGGAATTCGGCTGTTATACTTCAAGCAATAAATTCGTTAGCATCGAATCCGACAAATATGACAGAGGCAGCTATTAACGTATGGCAAATTGACAGGGAGATTCCCGAACAACCCGAACCTCAAGTTGCTCTAACCCGCCCCTACTCCACAAGCGAAAAACGGACCACCCAATTCATAAATAACCACCTTCCCGCGGGTGGGCAAACGGAGAAGAATGGTGGGACGACCCCGAAACAAAGCGGCTCGTGACCTCGCCAAGAAAACAAGTAGAATTTAAGAAGTAAATGAAACAACATATCTCCAATCACTTGTAATAAACTACGATTTCTGGCGAAGACCTCGCGCAGCACCCCCAACGTTCTCCCGAACCGTCTGCTGCCAGCCGCTTCAACGGACGCAGGAAGGCGCGCCGATCTTCCGTCTCACGGCGTCGCAGCTCGCACCGGCCAGACTGATGTCGTGGGTTGACTCCTGCTGCTCTCGTGTAGGCCGCTAAGCCACTACCCCTCGCTATACGGCGCGGCTCACTGGACTCACGTGGCGACCTCACATGCGCCGACGCTCAAGACGGACAAGTCATCTTGTGTCTCAGTGCGCGACCGACCAACCAATCGATCCAATCGCCAATGACCGTTGCCTGAGCAACTCGAGCAGACTGGCGACCTAACGCGCAGACTCAGATGCAGGAACTCAGCCCCGACCGGGCGACCACTAGCTGAGTTCTGTTATTGGCGGAGTGGCAAGACTCTCATTTTTCCGGCTTTAAAGTTTGATCCAAACGGCAGACATACTAGCACTCCGAACGACAGACAGACACTAACTGCCGCACAAATGCGAAGGAGAGACAGACCAGCAACTGGTGACGAGTGACTGACCCAGACTCACTCCGACTGACCAACTGACCCCCTGGCGAGCTCATAGCTCCCCTTAAATGCACGTGAACAGGCAACCTTTCCCCTTTTCCACCAGAGGGAGACACCAAAGCTGCGATTGCCACAGCGGCGCCACCGCCAGAAACGGAGGGCGGCTGCTTCACACAACGCGCCGCGGCACGCTCTTCAAAGCAGCAACTTTTTTCACGCCTGAGTGTCCATTGTGCATTTCAACGGAGTTGGGTAATTCCAGCATGACAATGCGACACTCGACGCTTCCATAATTGCTAAAGAGTGGCTCCAGGAGCACTCTTCTGAGTTTAAACACTTCCGTTGCCACCAAACTCGCCAGACATGAACATATTGAGCATATCTTGGATGCCTTGCAACGTGCTGTTCAGAAGAGATCTCCATCCCCTCGTACTCTTACTCATTTATGGACAGCCCTACTTCAGACATTAGCCGAGTCCATGCGACGTCATGTAGCGGGACTTACGCGACCTCGCGAGGGGGGGGGGGGGGGGCAAAATGATATTAGACAGATGTACCAGTTTCAAAAATGGTTCAAATGGCTCTGAGCACTATGGGACTTAACATCTATGGTCATCACTCCCCTAGAACTTAGAACTACTTAAACCTAACTAACCTAAGGACATCACACAACACCCAGTCATCACGGTACCAGTTTCTTTGGCTCTTCAGCGTAGATCATTTTATCTACATTTTGAAAGTAGTTTTAAAGTACGAAAAAATGTTTATTTATTCAGATAGGAAGCATATGTGCCAAAGCGTTGCCCATGTATTACCGAGGTTCATTTTCTCTTCAGAACCTCCTTGAGTTACCTTATGAGTGACTATTCGTCAGGGAGAGCCAAAGGAAACATCGCTGGTAATACGCGCATTTGCGCTGGTTGACGGATCGGATAAAATGCGAATCTGACTCTGACGGAAACACACGAATTGACACGAAGCAGTTAGCACGTGAGCCTTCACTGTAATGGGGTGATTTTCTTAAAATCGCTCCACAGTGTGCTCAGTAATTTCTTGTGCTTTAGTATTCGTATGCGTCTTCATCTGTTCTTGGAGTTTGTATTTAAAGCAGAAAACAGTGTTCAGTATCCTTTAGTTACACTCAGCTTTAAGCTTGGAAGAGAAGTGTGAAATAAAGGGTCTTGATAGAGCAATGCCTCAAATCGAATTAAAAGAGGCACAAAAACGCAGAGGTAAATATTCTTCATGTATTTTAATGTAAACACATGTAAAGGAGGCAACTGGATATCAGATGAAACTTCCGATGTGTCTTCCACACTTCAGTTGATTGTAATATTTTGTTATGCTCATAACGATGCTTCGTCTTTAGCAGCTTTCATTAAAGATATCCTCGTCGATGTGTACAGCAAGAGAAAGAAAAAGTAACATCTCAGTGTTATGATGGTTCTTGCGTCATGTGCGGTCAATATGCAAGGGCCCAAACAATTGTAAGAGTATCATTTTGCGTATTATGCGTGTTGTTATCTACACCAAATGAACTTAATTCTTGCCCAAGCTATAAGTCAAAACAAACAAGTCAAACCGTTTTTCAGTACTATTGCATAACTACCAATATTCTTCTCTCATGGACCTTAACGAGTGACCTAGATGTAACTGCGAAACGAAGAATCCCTCATGGATCAACCACAAGATGGAAATTTAAATCCAGAACGGTCCTTACAGCTCATCAGAATATCATTGATATCAGCAACCAGACAAGAACTGTGTGTCAAGCATATGGTCTAAGGTTGAAACTGCAACAACCGCAATTTTCTTTCTGATTAGATGTATTTTATAGAATCATACACCATCTAGATCTCTTGTATATCCAGTTACAAAAGTGCACCACCGATCGCATTTCAAGAAAGAAGCAATAGCATCATGACATTTTGAAAATTAGAGACAAGGTTGATAACATGGTGATCGAGGAAGAATCAGCCGGCCGCGGTGGTCTCGCGGTTCTAGGCGCGCAGTCCGGAACCGTGAGACTGCTACGGTCGCAGGTTCGAATCCTGCCTCGGGCATGGATGTGTGTGATGTCCTTAGGTTAGTTAGGTTTAAGTAGTTCTAAGTTCTAGGGGGCTGATGACCTCAGTAGTTAAGTCCCATAGTGCTCAGAGCCATTTGAACCATTTGAAAATGCGACGACATAGACACTGATCAACCACAAAATTATGACAACTGACCTACTATCGATATAAACCCATCCAGGCGATAGCTATGTCACGTGGGGAGGAATGACTCCTAGTCAGATACAAGAATGGTGCGAGTAGTATAAGTGAGCGTCCTGTCCGTTTGTATAATTGGGAAAGCGCACGGCCTATCTGAGTTTGGTCGAGGGCAGACGGTGATGGCTCGGAGGCTCGGCACGAGCATTCGGGAGCTATACGATTTGTCTGGAGTTCGAGGAGTGGTGTGGTGAGTGTCTTCAACATGTGGAAAAACTAAGGTGAAATCACGTCCGTACTTCGTGGGGTTGGGCGGCCGCCGCTCGTTACACACGTCGGACGTGGTAGATTGGGCAGAGTGGCATAGCAGGACAGGCGGAGAACTGTGGCGGAACTAACAACAGACGTTAATGCCGGGCGGAGTGCAAGTGTGTCTGAACACTCCGAACGATGGTCCCCCGCATACATGTGCCAACGTTCACACCGCGACATCGGCTACTTCGAATGACATGGGCAAGTGACCATCGGCATTGGACGTTGGCATTATGGCAGGGCGTTTCGTGGTCTGATGAATCCCGATACCTTTTTCATCATGCCAATGGAAGGGCATGAATCCGCCGTCTTCCAGGGGAACAGTTCCTTGACACCTGTACTGTCAGACGGAGACGAGCTGACGGCGGCTCCAGCTCGCTCTCAGGAACGTTCACGTGCGCATCCATATGTCCAGCGGAACTCGTGCAAGGCACCGTGGCGGCCAAGGAGTATGGTACACTGGTTGCAGCCCACGTACTCCTCTCCATGACGATCATGTTTCCCGACGTCAGTGGCATTTTTCAACTAGACAATGCGCCATGTCACAAGGCAATGAGTGGAGTCATTGAATGGTTCAAGGAACACAGTGGCGAGTTCTAATTGATGTGCTGGCCACCCAGTTCGCTAGAGCTGGGCCCGATCGAACACTTTGATTGAACGTGGCGTCAGAGCTCGCCGATCCCCTCCCCGGTATTTACGGGAATTAGGTGACATGTGTGCAGGTTTGGTGCCTGCTCTCTTCAGCGACATACCAAGGCCTCATTGCTTCCATGGCACGCCGGCTTGTCGCTGTTATCCGTGCCAAAGGCAGATACACCGTCTGTTAGGTAGGTGCTCATAATGTTTTGGCTGATAAATGTATATAATAAGGATGTTTGCAGAATGAGATTTTCACTCTGCAGCGGAGTGTGCGCTGATATGAAACTTCCTGGCAGATTAAAACTGTGTGCCAGGCCGAACTCGGGACTCAACATCTGTGGTCATCAGTCCCCTAGAACTTAGAACTAGTTAAACCTAACTAACCTAAGGACATCACACACATCCATGTCCGAGGCAGGATTCGAACCTGCGACCGTTGCGGTCACGCGGTTCCAGACTGACGCTCCTAGAACCGCATGGCCACACCGGCCGGCCGAGGAATATCCCAGTCAACAAGGCTATACGACATTTAATTTAATTTAGGTGCGAGAAAGGGAGGAATAGCTCTGACACGTGAAATAAGAACTCTTTAAGAACACAGACTAAAACACAGAATCTTCCATAGACTACCATTCCATCACTAACAAGAAAGTATCTCAGCTCTAACAGTTAAAATATAATAAAATAGAGCAGAAATTAATTTTAAAATACGGAGAAGGGACTGTTCTACAACCCATAAAGGTTATTTATCTGTTAAACTCTGTATTTGTGTAAACTGATGTTTGAGGCCGGCCTGAGTGGCCGAGCGGTTCTATGCGCGACAGTCTGGAACCGCGCGACCCCTACGGTCGCAGGTTCGAATCCTGCCTCGGGCATGGATGTGTGTGATGTCCTTAGGTTAGTTAGGTTTAAGTAGTTCTAAGTTCTAGGGGACTGATGACCTCAGAAGTTAAGTCCCATAGTGCTCAGAGCCATTTTTTTTTATGTTTGAGGATTTATTAATCCAAAGATTAGTTAATCAAAATCACTGAAGAAACAACACAATTTCTCTGTATCCAAACATCGATAGGCATGTGGTTGTAAACCAAAATCAGAAGCCAAATCATCACATCTTTGCTACATGGTGTCTTATTTCGCTGTGTTCGAATCACTGCTCCGCATTTGAACTTCTTCGGCTGAAAAGGAAGAAAGTAGGACAACAAAGAACCCTCTGTTTCGGAAAATGAGGCGTTATCAGTACTGCATGTATTAACGTATTGTCTGGAGCGAATTTTAACTTTTCGTCCAGCAATACCTCATTTACGACTAGTGTGCTTTTGCTGGTCATAATTGTTTGTTACATGTTACTGTTTCTTCTGCGACTTCTATTTCTTTACTCAGATTAGTTAATATTCAAACATCAACCGTATACAAAAATAAAGTTTTACGAATAAAGTCGCCTTCGTGAGTAATGGAACAGTAAAACTTCGGTATTTTGAGTCATTCTTATTCAGTTTTGACAATTCAAGCTTTCGTTGTAGGGGAGTAGAATGTCGAAGGTGTACTTGTGGTGTAGGTTTACTCAGTTTGTAGGATTGTAAGAGATTCATCTTTTACAGTCTTTTCTGTGTTGAAAGCGTTATGCGGAGAGATATCTCCGGAGATCATCTTGTTGTTTGTAAATATTGTTAATGTTGCAGTCTTCATTCCAAACTGTTCAAACTGGTTTGTACCCTACGGCTCTTCTCTTGAAGTCGTCTTATTGTTTGTATATATTGTTATTGCTGTAGTCCTCATTCCATAGCCGGCCGCTGGTGGCCGAGCGGTTCTGGCGCTACAGTCTGGAACCGCGCGACCGCTACGGTCGCAGGTTCGAATCCTGCCTCGGGCATGGATGTGTGTGTTGCTCTTAGGTTAGTTAGGTTTAAGTAGTTGTAAGTTCTAGGGGACTTATGACCTCAGCAGTTGAGTCCCATAGTGCTCAGTGCCATTTGAACCATTTGAACTCATTCCATAAGACGCAACTGTTCAAACTGCTTTGTACCGAACAACACTCTCCGTTTCCGCATAACTGCTGCAACGTAAATCCATCTGAACCGGCTTGTTGTATTCATGCTTTAAGCTCTCCCTACAATTAGCCCCCACCACCCTCACCCTACACGTATACACCTGTCTGCAATATTGTGTCCTATCAGTGCATGCTTCTTAAGGATATGTCTTACCAACCTATCAGTTCTTCTGGCCAAGATGTGCCACAAAGACCTTTTCTCTTCGATACCATTCTGTATCCATCCATTGGTTAGCCAATTTACCCACCTAATCTTCGGCGTTCTGCAAAAATACTACATTTAAGAGGTTTTCATTCTTTTCTTGTCTGTTTTCAGTCAGCTTCGAAACATTCCAGGTTTGTAAATATTCTGAGGGAAAAATATCGCAACACCAAAAAATAATTGATGCAGAGTAACGAAATTTCAAGAATACATTTGTCTTGGTAACATACACTACTGGCCATTAAAATTGCTACACCACGAAGATGTCATGCTACAGACCGACAGGAACAAGATGCTGTCATATGCAAATGGTTAGCTTTACAGAGCATTCACACAAAGTTGGCGCCGGTGACGACACCTACACCGTGCTGACGTGAGGAAAGTTTCCAACCGATTTCTCATACACAAACAGCAGTTGACCGGCGTTGCCTGGTGAAAAGTTGTTGTGATGCCTCGTGTAAGGAGGAAAATGCGTACCATCACGTTTCCGACTGTACTAAAGCTCGGATTGCAGCCTATCGCGATTGCGGTTTATCGTATCGCGACATTGCTGTTCGCGTTGGTCGAGATCCAATGACTGTCAGCAGAATATGGAATCGGTGGGTTCAGGAGGGTAATACGGAACGCCGTGCTGGATCCCAACGGCCTCGTATCACTAGCGGTCGAGATGACAGGCATCATATCCGCATGGCTGTAACGTATCGTGCAGCCACGTCTCGACCCCTGAGTCAACAGATGGGGACGTTTGCAAGACAACAGCCATCTGCACGAACAGTTCGACGACGTTTGCAGCAGCTTGGGCTATCAGCTCGGAGACCATGGCTGCGGCTACCCTTGACGCTGCATCACAGACGGGAGCGCCTGCGATGGTGTACTCAACGACGAACCTGGGTACACTAACGTCGAACGTCAATTTTTCGGATGAATGCAGGTTCTGTTTACAGCATCATGATGGTCGTATCCGTGTTTGTCGACATCGCGGTGAACTTACATTGGAAGCGTGTATTCATCATCGTCATACTGGCGTATCACCCAGTGTGATGGTATGGGGTGCCATTGATTACACGTCTCGGTCACCTCTTGTTCGCATTGACGCCACTTTGAACAGTCGACGTTACGTTTCAGATGTGTTACGACCCGTGACTCTACCCTTCATTCGATCCCTGTGAAACCCTACATTTCAGCAGGATAATCCACGACCGCATGTTGCAGGTCCTGTACGGGACTTTCTGGATATAGAAAATGTTCGACTGCTGCCCTGGCCAGCGCATTCTCCAGATCTCTCACCATGTGAAAACGTCTGGTCATTGGTGGCCGAGCAACTGGATTGATCAACTGTGGTATCGTGTTGTAGCTGCATGGGCAGCTGTACCTGTTCACGCCATCCAAGCTCTGTTTGACTCAATGCCCAGGCGTATCAAGGCCGTTATTACGGCCACAGGTGGTTGTGCTGGGTACTGACTTCTCCCTATCTATGTACCCAAATTGCGTGAAAATGTAATCACATGTCAGTTCTAGTATAATATATTTGTCCAATGAATAAACGTTTATCATCTGCATTTCTCCTTGGTGTAGCAATTTTAATGGCCGGTTGTGTATGTAAGTGGCAAACTTGCAACGTCACGGGTTAATGTAAGCACGAAATATGCCATTGCAGATAAGAAATTTAGGTACATGTTGAATGAAACCATGCAAACGCGAATGCATTGTTTCATAGCTGCTAGTTGTCAGTTTGCGGAACAGAGTTCCATGCTTGTTGCACTTGACAGATCAATACAGAGACGGTTAATGCTGGTTGTAGATGACCCTGAAGTAGTCGTCCGATGATTTCCCATATGCGCTCGACTGGACTGAGGGCTGGTGATCGAGAGGGCCAAGGCAATATGTCGACACTATGTAGGGTATGTTGGCGAGCGTTACCCAGTTCCAAAACACTCCCTGGAATACTGTTCACGAATGGCAGCACAACAGGTCGAACCACCAGATTAACATACAAATTTGCAGTGGAGGTGCGTGGGATAACCGAGAGAGTGCCCCTAGTGTCATACTGTACGACATCGCTCCCCAGTCCATAGCTCCAGGTGTAGGTCCAGTGTGTCTAGCACGCAGTCAGGTTGATTAAAGGCCCTCAACTGGCCACCTCCCAACCAACACAACGGACCTCCAACCTGATCCCCAATGAGTTTTCGCATGACACTACTCAGTTAGCAGAAAGAGGTGGTATGGGGCCATTGGAATGCACGTTACAGGGTGTCTGCTTCTGAGCTGTCCTCGATGAAACAGATTTGTAACACTCCGCTGTGTCATTGTGGTGCCAACTGTTGCTAAAATGGCTGCTGCAAATTGTACAGCTACAATGCGCCAGAGCCTTACGTCGAAAACGATGGTCTTCCGTCTCGGTAAGTCCACGTGGCCGTCCGGATCCCGGTCTTCTTGCGACCGTACATTCTCGTTATCAACACTGTCTGCAGTCATTTACAGTGACTACATTCTTGATAGGTCTTTCTGCAATATCACGGAAGGAACATCCAGCTTCTCGTAGCCCTACTACACGTCCTCGTTCCCACTCACTAAGATGCTGATAATGGCGTCTTTGTTGCCTTAAAGGCATTCTTGACTAACATCAACTCACCACAAAAAAATGGTTCAAATGGCTCTGAGCACTATGTGACTTATAATCTGTGGTCATCAGTCCCCTAGAACTTAGAACTACTTAAACCTAACTAACCTAAGGACATCACACACATCCATGCCCGAGGCAGGATTCGAACATGCGACCGTAGCGGTCACGCGGTTCCAGACTGACGCGCCTAGAACCTCACGGCCACACCAGCCGGCAACTCACCACGCCCAGTCTTAAAGGTAACTAACACTTACGATCGTTACAGCGTGTATCTGGAGCAAAGCTGATTCTCATCCTTATAGTGGCGCTACTGGTGACACTCTTACGCGACTGGTGCGAAATTTCAAAACCCATTACCTTTCGAATGTAGAACCACCCCTACCAACATTCGTTTATATCGCACAAGTTCTTGTCGGAGTTGCGATTTTTTTTTTCAGTCAGTTTATTTCGTCTTCGAGGCGGTCGAAATTAAATTTTTTCGCCATATCACCGACTAATGTCATCCATGCATCCACATTTAATCCGAGATTATATTCTGTCCCTAGATGGTATTCAAACCCTGATCCCATCCATGATCAAGAAGGTCTCAGATACCCTTACGAATACCTACCTTATGCCAACCTCTTCATCTCAGAATAGCACCGGCACCCTTCGTCCTCAGCTATTTTTGGATGCATTCCAGTCTCTTTCTTCTTTCACAAACCTCCAATATCAAAATGTTTTTCCATCATACACTATGTGATCAAAACTATCCGGACACATGGCTGAAAATGACTTACAAGTTCGTGGCGCCCTCCATCGGTAATGCTGGAATTCAATATGGTCTTGACACATCCTTAGCCTTCATGACAGCTTCCACTCTCGCAGGGATTAGGTGCTGGAAGGTTTCTTGGGGAATGGCAGCCCATTCTTCACGGAGTGCTGCACTGAGGAGAGGTATCGATGTCGGTCGGTGAGGCCTGGCACTAAGTCAGCACTCCAAAACATCCCAACCGTGTTCTATAAGATACAGGTCAGGACTCTGTGCACGCCAGTCCCATACACGGGTGTTATTGTCGAGTAACCACTCCGCCACAGGCCGTGCATTATGAACAGGTGCCCGATCGTGTTGAAACATGCAATCGCCATCCTCGAACTGCTCTTCAACAGTGGGAAGCAAGAAAGTGGTTAAAACATCAGTGTAGGCCTGTGCTATGATAGTGCCACGCAAAACAACAAGGATTGCAAGCCCTTCCATGAAAAACACGACCACACCATAACACTACAGCCTCCGAATTTTACTGTTGGCACTACACGCGCTGGCAGATGTTCACCGGGCATTCGCCATACCCACAACCTGACATCGGATCGCCACATTGTGTACCGTGATTCGTCTCTCCACACAACGTTTTTCCACTGCTCAGTAGTCGAATGTTAACGCTCCTTACACCAAGCGAGGCGTCGTTTGGTATTTACCAGCGTGATGTGTGGCTTTTGATCAACCAATCAACCATGAAATCCAAGTTTTCTCACTTCCCTCCAAACTGTCATAGTACTTGCAGTGGATCCTGATGCAGTTTGGAATTCCTGTGTGATGGTTTGGATAGACGTCTGCCTATTAAACATTACGACCTTCTTCAACTGTCGCCGATCTCTGTCAGTCAGCAGACAAGGTCGGCCTGAACGCTTTTGTGCTGTACGTGTCCCTTCACGTTTCCACTTCACTACCACATCGGAAACAGTGGACCTATGGATGTTTAGAAGCGTGGGAATCTCGCGCACAGACGTTTGACACAAGTGACACCCAATGACCTGACCACGTTCGAAGTCCGTCAGTTCTGCGTAGCGCCCCATTCTGCTCTCTCACGATGTCTAATGATTACTGAGGTCGCTGATATGGAGTACCTGTCAGTAAGTGGCAACACAATGCACCTAATATGAAAAACGTATGTTTTTGGTGATGTTCGGATACTTTTGATCACATAGTGTTAACACATGTCCGCTCATCCTGTCCCATATTCTTGTCAATGTTTTGCTTATGTTCCTTTGTTCGCCGATTGTGTGGAGTACCTCCTCACCCGTTTCAGTTCACCCACTTGTCAAGAATCTTCTGTAACGCCACATTTCGTATGCTCCGATAATCTTCTTTCTGGTTTTCCCCACAGTCCATGATACACTACGATAAAATGCTGTGCTCTCAGCAATTTCTTCCTCAAATTAAAGTCTATGTTAGATACTAGTAGACTGCTTTCGGCCAGAAATATACTGCATTTTTATGTCGTTCTTGCTTCATCCCCCATGTGTTATTTTGCTTACAAGGTAGCAGAGTACGTTAACTTCGTCTGCTTTGTTAAGATAGGTTGATAGCTAATTCATTTCTGCTGCTCTTCATTACTTTCGCCATATTTGGGTTATTCTCAATCCATATTCTGTACTAATTCAACAGGCACACTAATTCTTCTCGACTTTTGCTCAGGAGAGAAATGTCGTCAGCGAAATTCATCACTGGTATCCTGTTTCGCTGAATTTTTATTCCCTCTCGTCATACTACCTTTTATTACCGTCATTGTTTTTTCGAATTACAGATCGAACAGTAAGAGCAAAAGGTTGCTTCCCTGTATAACATCTTTTTTTAATCCTTTCATGGTTAAACATTGTTTTGCATATATTTTAAAAATCAGAGTCAAAAATTTTCCTATGTCATAAATAATACATTTTCGCAACAAATAATTTTTGTAGCTAAGCGAATTTGAAAGTAGGTGAAGTGGGACAGATGTGTCTTGCGAATCGAACTAGATCCATGTTTTACGTAAAACTAGAATTTCCAGAGTGACATCTGTAATTTTGAAATGATTTCATCTTGATGGCGATTATGAAAATGAAAGCAAAGAAGTATGAAAACACATTTCTTCTCCTGACAATAAAAAACATGAAATGTCGCAGAGAAGAGTACAACTTAACATTTGAAAATGGCAACTGACATATCGCACACCCATTTTTTCTACACTGTATAAAATTTTCTGCACCGCCCAATGTGGCCGAGCGGTTCTAGGCGCTTCAGTCCGGAACCGCGCTGCTCCTACAGTCGCAGGTTCGAATCCTGCCTCGGGCATGGATGTGTGTGATCTCCTTAGGTTGGTTAGATTTAAGTAGTTCTAAGTCTACGGCACTGATGACCTCAGATGTTAAGTCCCATCGTCCTTAGATCCATTTGAAGTTTTCTTCGACATATATTCCTACTGCACACGAATTATATGCAAACCAGCTAAATTACTGAGGCGTGTAGTTATGTTTCAAAACAATGTAGATGACCAGAATGAGATTTTCACTCTGCAGCGGAGTGTGCGCTGATATGAAACTTCCTGGCAGATTAAAACTGTGTGCCCGACCGAGACTCGAACTCGGGACCTTTGCCTTTCGCGGGCAAGTGCTCTACCAGGAGTGCAAGTTCTGCAAGGTTCGCAGGAGAGCTTCTGTAAAGTTTGGAAGGCAGGAGACGAGGTACTGGCAGAAGTAAAGCTGTGAGTACCGCGCGTGAGTCGTGCTTCGGTAGCTCAGGTGGTAGAGCACTTGCCCGCGAAGGGCAAAGGTCCTGAGTTCGAGTCTCGCTCGGGCACACAGTTTTAATCTGCCAGGAAGTTTCATATCAGCGCACACTCCGCTGCAGAGTGAAAATCTCATTCTGGAAACATCCCCCAGGCTGTGGCTAAGCCATGTCTCCGCAATATCCTTTCTTTCAGGAGTACTATTTCTGCAAGGTTCGCAGGAGAGCTTCTGTAAAGTTTGGAAGTTAGGAGACGAGGTACTGGCAGAAGTAAAGCTGTGAGTACCGGGCGTGAGTGATGCTTCGGTAGCTCAGTTGGTAGAGCACTTGCCCGCGAAAGGCAAAGGTCCCGAGTTCGAGTCTCGGTCGGGCACACAGTTTTAATCTGCCAGGAAGTTTCATATCAGCGCACACTCCGCTGCAGAGTGAAAATCTCATTCTGGAAACATCTCCCAGGCTGTGGCTAAGCCATGTCTCCGCAATATCCTTTCTTTCAGGAGTGCTATTTCTGCAAGGTTCGCAGGAGAGCTTCTGTAAAGTTTGGAAGGTAGGAGACGAGGTCTTGGCGGAAGGTGGTGTGAGCTGATTTTCGTGAAACAGACTCAACTGTGCCACCTATAAACATACGCCACTACATATGATCGCTCACAGCCTTCTACATATATCCATCCCATAGCCGGTTGTCTTGAAAGGAGGATATAAGATGAACATCAACAAAAGCAAAACGAGGCTAATGGAATGTAGTCGAAATACGTCGGTGAAGGTGAGGGAATTAGATTAGGAAATGAGACACTTAAAGTGGTAATGGAGTTTTGCTATTTGGGGAGCAAAATAACTGATGATGGTCGAAGTAGAGCGGATATAAAATCTAGGGTGGCAATGGCAAGGAAAGCATTTCTGAAGAAGAGAAATTTGTTAACATCGAGTATAGATTTAAGTGTCAGGAAGTCGTTTCTTAAAGTATTTCTATGGAGTGTAGCCATGTATGGAAGTGAAACATGGACGATAACTAGTTTGGACAAGAAGAGAATAGAAGCTTTCGAAATGTGGTGCTACAGAAAAATGCTGAAGATTAGATGGGTAGATCACATAACTAATGAGGAGGTATTGAATAGAATTGGGGAGAAGAGAAATTTGTGGCACAACTTGACTAGAAAAAGGGATCGGTTGGTAGGGCCTATTATGAGGCATCGAAGGATCACCAATTTAGTATTGGAGGGCAGCGTGGAGGGTAAAAATCGCAGAGGGAGATCAAGAGATGAATACACTAAACAGATTTAGAAGTATGTAGGTTGCAGTACGTACTGGGAGATGAAGAACCTTTGACAGGATAGAGTAGCATGGAGAGCTGCATCAGAACATTCTCAGGACTGAAGACCACAACAACAACAGCCCGTAGTATTTTTCTCCAAGTTCCGAAAGCCTGTCGCTATATAGGAATACTACACAGACTTTAGGTATAGGCGTCACAGCGCACAAAACAGCATATTACTTTAGTAAGAAATGTGTGTCCCATCGGCGGCCGGAGTGGCCGAGCGGTTCTAGGCGCTACAGTCTGGGACCGCGCGATCGCTACGGTCGCAGGTTCGAATCCTGCCTCGGGCATGGATGTGTGTGATGTCCTTAGGTTAGTTAGGTTTAAGTAGTTCTACGTTCTAGGGGACTGATGACCTCAGATGTTAAGTCCCATAGCGCTTAGAGCCATTTGAACTATTTGAAGTTTTCTGCGACATATATTCCCACTGCACACGAATTATATGCGAACCATTTAAATTACTGAGGCGTGGAGTAATGTTTCAAAACAATGTCGATGACATATATGACAACCCAGTTAGATAGTTCATACATTCTTGGGGAGGAGAAGAAGGCGATCTGAGCTGATTCTCGTGAAATAGACTCAAAAATGGTGGTTCAAATGGCTCTGAGCACTATGGGACTCAACTGCTGAGGTCATTAGTCCCCTAGAACTTAGAACTAGATAAACCTAACTAACCTAAGGACATCACAAACATCCATGCCCGAGGCAGGATTCGAACCTGCGACCGTAGCGGTCTTGCGGTTCCAGACTGCAGCGCCTTTAACCGCACGGCCACTTCGGCCGGCGAAATAGACTCAACTGCGTTACCTATAAACGTACGCCACCACATTTGACCGCTCACAACCTTCTAGGTATATCCATCCCATAGCCCGTAGTATTTTTATCCAAGTTCCGAAAGCATCTCGCTACATAGTAATACTACACAGACTTGAGATACGGGCGTCACAGAGCTCAAAACAGCGTATTACTTAAGACATACGTGTCCTATCGACCACAAGAGAATTAAACCGAACACTTCGTTCTGACTTACATTCTTATTGTTCCCTCCTGGCTGATGTACAGATTGTGTATTACTCGTTATGACAACCGAGTTAGATAGTTCATACATTCTTTTCTCAGAATTTCGAACATTTTGCTCCATTTTACATTTTGGAAAGCTTTTTTAAGGTCGACATATTCTATGATCGTGTCTTGGTTTTTCCTGAGTCTTTCTTGTGTTATCGAGCGCCACGTCAGAAGGGGTTCTCTGGTGCGTTTACCTTCCCGGAAACCAAAGTGACCGCCATGTAACAGATGGTCAGTTTCCTTCCCACGTTGCTGTACGGAGACGTAAACGACGCTGCCGATTCGCGGCGCCGCTCGCAGGTCAGATGTGTGTAACAGTCGTGGCCGCAGCCGCCTTGCGGAGACCTGTGTGTGTGGGTGTGGTTCTGGGAGCTGTGGCGGGCCCATACGTCAGCGGCGCGCCTTTCCCTCTCACGGCGCGACAATGTGCGCTGAGCTCCTTCCGCGCCATTGGGCGTGGGTGGGCCACTCGATGGTCGCCCCTCCCGCCGACAATTATCGTAAATCTGAGCGCGCGAGAGGCCACAACTCTCGCCTAACTAACTGCCCGCCCTCACCCGCGGCCGCTGTAAAAAGAACCTAAGCAGGCGCCTGAGAGCCAGCTGCCAAAGGGTGATCTGTGCGCGCGCAGACGGAATTCAGCTGATGCACGGTGCTAAAACAGAGAACAATTGTGATGAAAGATTGCATCATGAATCGCACCGAGTCCACTGTCGTTATTGTCCTGTAATCTTTCGTTACACCTCAGGTTCACTGCTCCACAAAAATTAAGGATAAGCTAGGTAAAGTAACATATTGTAGTAACTACTCGGTGGAGACGAATAAAAATGCGGGAGTATCTCTGCGAATTTTGCACAGATATGGCGTGAGTTGAGAGAGGCTGTAGTGCCAATGGAACTGGCTTTACAACGCGAGGCAGCTGAAGGAACGAGAAAATATGATGTGGGTCAGTCAGCGAGCAGTTGCCGTGCACTGTGCAGACGTTCTTCGTTAGACATGGCCCAGAGACAACATATGGACGATTTCAAACGGGAAAGAATGATCGCGAAACTAAAAGGCGTAGGAAATGTGACGAGTGTAGCCCAGAAGTTTGCTAATGCTCAGAACATTGTTTGATGTGTGTGGGTAGCGTTCAGAAACTGCTGTCTGAAGAAGAAGAGGTGAACACCTGAAATCCAGCATCACATCGCCGCTACATTATGCAACAAACAAAAAGGAATCCACGTCAATTAGTTCGTCCAAGCGCAGCCATACTTAACAGGAGTGCAAGGGACGTAATCTTATGCCCCACAGTGGCACGGCGAATGCCTAAGGGTGCTCTCTTTGCCCAACAACAAGTCCATTGCGTTCCGCGGACTTCCGCACATCGGCGAAATCGTGTGTGGGCGTATGGACTGGACCAACATGAAGCAGGGTCGTGTGCTCTTCTCGGATGGGAGTGGATTCATACTCAGTAGTGATTCTGGATGTATCCTCATATGGCGACAGGTGAGAGCACATAATGCATCAGGGACACTGACGAGCATGGTCCAGGTGTTTTTGTAAGGAGGTGGGGGGCATAATGCTGCACTCCAAATCTTTAAAGACGGTACGCCCACTGGTCAACGTTATTGCGTCATTGTACTCCATCCCCATGTGCTTCATTTGAAGGGTGCATTCAGGCTTGACTGGGAAAGAACTGAAGCGTCATACCACGAGAACTTCTTACAAACTGTGTGGCCAGCTTGCGAGTACACTGTCGGCCATGGTGATCACAAATAGAATAAAAAAATATGTCTTCCCAATGACGTCATCTAAGATGGCGGCCACGACGTGAGCTGATGACACGAGTACCGTTATCCAAGATGGCGCCCTGTAGACTTGGCAACAGTGCCCCTGACTGTAAGTTTGAATTTTGGCGGGATATTGAATTATGTGCTTCTATGGGTCACCCTTCCCCTTTCCGACTATTTTGCATGATGGTACGTCATCGTCTCGGAAAGTGGGCGGGAATTCCGAATTTTTGTGGGAATTTTGCTCTAAGAGCTTACTCCTGCAGCTGAGGGGAGTTTGTATGGCAGGAATATCGAATTTTGGAGGGAATTTTGCTCTAAGAGTTTAATGTTGCAGCTGAGGGGACTTATTGAAGTGTTGCCCCCACTAGAGACTGCTCACTACGTCATTCAGTTCGAATATAATTTGTATAAATTTGCAGAAATTTATTGAAATTTATTATCCACCTACACCATTAAGGACTTAGTCTGGTGTTACCATAATAAGAGGCTGAGATATCAGTGCTTGTTGAGCTGTCAGTGTGGAAGGAGCATGAGGAAATGCCGATACCAGACGGGACGAGTTTTAATAGCTGTATTATGTGCTCTCATTCAGCCGAGGAGTGCGTCAACAGCTCACTGCATGAATAATGCTTGAACATATAAAGAGGAAGAATACGGTCCCACAAATAAATGCAATGCAATAAAGATGCATTACACAATGCGTGGAAACATCTGCCTCTACTGGAATTGTCTGTCATTCCTAAAACCTACGTATAATCTCCCACCGCACAAGAGACAATGACTCCGATCTACCAGACCAAAAGAGCTGACATAGTTTGCATAGTTTGCAAGTTCACCGTTAGAGGGTGCCGCGAAGGTCACCTGATACTGCAATTCAGTCCTTAGGAGCACAGCATCATGATGCAATCATATTTGTTTCTCAACCCCCCCCCCCCTCCGGCGGTCTGCATGGCGAAATTGGTAGGAAAAGGAATCAGTCTGTTCTGGGCTGCTGGAGAGAGGAAGGAGTTTATTTATTTTTGGAACAATTTATTTACGTACGGATTTCACGTAGGTTATTTATTACACTGATACAAATACTCACCCTGACATGCTCGAGATCACAATATACAGTTTACAGACCTGGAAACTACTCGTGAATAATGCAGTACACTGATATACAGAGATGGAGACAACTCGAAAATTACTGAAATAATGCAGTACACAGCATACAGAAGTGCAAACTAGTCCTAGATCAGCGAAATAACGCAAACAAACATGCTCACCACTCTTAAACACCCGAAAATAATGCAGTGCAGAAACACTCAGTGCTCCTAAGAAAAAGTGCAACATATCAGCGACTCGAGCCTCGATTCTACTGGATGGAAAGCCTAAGTGCACCCCCTAACACATGGAAACTGTCCAAATGCGGGAGAGGTAGGTTAGCTTAGTGTATTGATTTATTTTGGTCTGGCAACTGACTCAGATATCGAGCCTAATTACGTAATTAATCACAAAGATCAGTCCTAATTACACAGCTACACATGTACGCCTTGAAATCGCAATATAGCGCAAAAACTGACCATACTATACAACTGGTCTTAACCTGAAGGGTAAAAATTTCGCAATACCACTCCAAACTTACGCAAATATCTATCCTAATTCTGTAATTTATCACAAAGATCGGTCCTAATTACACAACTATATGCATAGCGCTACACAAAGACGGCAATACTCTACAAACACTGACCATGCCATACAACTGGTGTCCTACTGCTGGGAAAAAATTTCGCAATACCACTCGAAGCCAGTGACAGAAACACTCAAACTCTACCCTACATCTATAAGCTGGGGGGGGGGGGGGGGAGAGAGGGGGAAGGTTGGGTTGTAAGGTACAGTCCTTATTCTTTTTGGTGGAGAATACGTTCAACTGACTATATGCTGGTGTTGGACAGAGAGGAGTTTAAAAAGTGTATTACCTGTAAGCATACAGCATCTATCGCTGTTTGACGTCAGACTTCACTACACACGCCTACTAAAAATCACACTACAGCCCATTTAACAGAAGTCAATACACGCTATCACAGCTGATCGAAAACATACGTCACAGTTCTAATTACACCTCGAAATTGTCGTGAAAAAATAAACAGCTCTCGTATTGAATGGTTCATAATACAACACACTGTGGGCATTCAAAAAAAACTAATGGTGGCCCTCAACTACTTACCGACAGACTCGTAGTTGAAATATTGAAAGTTTTCAAAAAAAAAATGGTTCAAATGGCTCGGAGCACTATGGGACTTAACTTCTCAGGTCATCAGTCCCCTAGAACTTAGAACTATTTACACCGAACTAAGCCAAGGACATCACACACATCCATGCCCGAGGCAGGATTCGAACCTGCGACCGTAGCGGTCGCGCGGTTCCAGACTGTAGCGCCTAGAACCGCTCGGCCACTTCGGCCGGCTTAAAAGTTTTGTCTGGTTTGGTTGTCTAGGGACTGGGATATGTAGTTGCCGCTTTACAAGCCAAATACTGCTGAGTCTACAGTATACAATATGAATGTACACATGACACGAATGATCAAAGGCTCCTGTCACTCAGCAATTGCGAATTTTGAATTTAACATAGAAATTTATAAATGAAACATTGTAATTAAATAAAATCTGCAGGTACTATTTTTAACGATTTTAAATGAAAAGTACGATAGCAGAAGTATCTTTAAGAATGCTGTTTATTACTGCAAAACACTTATTGGTGTCGATGGTCCAGCAATTAAATGAAATATTAGTTGAATAACAGGGAAACAATCGATTCCTACTTCAGATAATTAGTTATGAGCAACAACATAGCTCTTGAGATATTCACTTCTGAATGCATACTACGTCCTCACTGCAGGGCCCACGGAAATCTCACAATTGCACAAGTCGGCACAACGAAATATTTCTATCTCCTGGAACCACACGGAAACTGCTCAACACTCTCCAACTATTTCCTGCGACCGTCCGTCGCGCCTTCTCGCCCTGCACTCTTCTGCGTCCTGTGCCACCCGGTGCTCCTCCCCCACTTCCATACAGTCTCTCCATTGACTTTGGTAGTCGCCTACCGTAGTAATGTGCTCTGTGTTTGGCTAGAGCTCTCGCGCTATTTCGTCAAGACAATGTATACTCAAAAATGGTTCAAATGGCTCTGAGCACTATGGGACTCAACTGCTGAGGTCATTAGTCCCCTAGAACTTAGAACTAGTTAAACCTAACTAACCTAACGACATCACAAACATCCATGCCCGAGGCAGGATTCGAACCTGCGACCGTAGCGGTCTTGCGGTTCCAGACTGCAGCGCCTTTAACCGCACGGCCACTTCGGCCGGCAATGTATACTCACAAACATATTGAAACACATACGAAATACTGGATATACGCCGCACGGAATGGCCACGTAGTTTGTGGCGTCATGTCACAGACTGCACAGTCCTCCCCCCCCCCCCTCCCCCTCTCGCCAACAGAGGTTCAAGTCCTCCCTCGGGTATGGGTGTGTGTTTGTGTTGCTCTTAGCATAAGTTAGTTTAAGTACTGTGTAGGTCTAGGGACTGATGACACAAGCAGTTTGGTCCCTTAGGAATTCACACGCATTTGAACATTTCAATAACTTGAAATTAAATAAATATTCCTACAGCTGGACCATAAACACACTCTAACACACATTATTAAATACATAAACAAATCAAATAAACATATGTCAGAGGAATAGAAACAAAAGTAGGCCAGTAGCCTAATGTCTCAGTGCTTTCTTAAACACAGTAAATATTTGACCAATTTCTTCATGAATAGTATATATTGGATACAAACAAAGACATAGATGAATAAATACATTTATAAGCATTCTGCAACCGTTTATTCGTGCAGCTGTGGATCAATAGGAATCGGCCATTTTGACCTCCTGTAACTCATGTACTATTCAAGTTACATGCCTGTAATTCATACCAATTTAGGTTTACACTAATAGCTTTCTAGAGACATGCCGATCCACAAAATCGGATGACCCGTTTAGATTTTGGAAATTGGTTACTTGGTGTTACTAGTATAATTTACAGTCAGATACTAAACACGAAACTAACAAAAGATATTGAAAATCTGATTACACCATCAGAATTGTCGTGCAAATATTGGTAATGTACATCTTTCTTTTTAAGGGATCATGATTCCTCTGGCTATTATTAATTTCTACATGAACTGTGAAATGCCTGCCATTATGGTTTCACAAAGTCCGCCATCTTTGGCACTCCCGGCATACAAATCTCCTTCATCGACACAAAACCCATTCCTTGACACAGCATCAACATGGAATTCCCAGTCACTTGGTCGGCCTGGACCACGCGCTGGGGCTGCCCCTCCTGCTCTAGCTAATGTTCAGCACCACGTGGTTGCTGATGAACTCCGACTTGCAGAGTGGCCCATGCAACCACACCAAATCCAAATTTAGAAAATTTTCAGGGCGCCGCAACTCACCCGATACCTCACGACATGAACTGGTGAAAATCGTCGTCCTAAAAGACTGTTGTTGAACTCAATGTATATTCACAAACTGCCGAAAATTCACCTACGGGATGGAAGGACCAAGGCAGCTACTACGCCAGCAGCCTCGCAACATGTGCCGGCTGCCGCCTGCCTTGATACAATTGCCCTTTGCTAATACAAAAGCAGGTATAGTTAACTAGGAGATAAAAGGACGGCTTTCCCAAATGCATCTTGGTTGCCTATAGTATAGTGGCGCAGCCATCCCTAATGGATAGGAGGCGTCGCTGTCACAAATTAGACAGGTCTCCAATGCCTCTTGGTCTGGGATGGAAAAAAAAATGGTTCAAATGGCTCTGACCACTATGGGACTTAACTGCTGAGGTCATCAGTCCCCTAGAACTTAGAACTACTTAAACCTAACTAACCTAAGGACATCACACACATCCGTGGCCGAGGAAGGATTCGAACCTGCGACCGTAGAGGTCGCGCGGTTCCAGACTGTAGCGCCTAGAACCGCTCGGCCATACGGCCCGCGATGGAAATCACTTTTGTTTAACGTCACGTAGAACACTCCAGCAGGGCCCGGACGAGAGCTACAGTCTCGTAGAGAATTCACCCGCCGTTCTGCGATTTATTATCTAACATCGACTCCTATAATAAAGCAGCTACACTACTGGCCATTAAAATTGCTACACCAAGAAGAAAAGCAGATGATAAACGGGTATTCATTGGACAAATGTATTATACTAGAACTGACATGTGATTACATTTCCCCGCAATTTGGGTGCATAGATCCTGAGAAGTCAGTACCCAGAACAACCACCTCTGACCGTAATAATGGCCTTGATGAGCCTGGGCATTGAGTCAGAGCTTGGAAGGCGTGTACAGGTACAGCTAGCTGCCCATGCACCTTCAACACGATACCACAGTTCATCAAGAGTAATGACTGGCGTATTGTGACGAGCCAGTTGCTCGGCCACCATTGACCGGACGTTTTCAATTGGTGCGAAATCTGGAGAATGTGCTAGCCAGGGCAGCAGTCGAACATTTTCTGTATCCAGAAAGGCCCGTACAGGACCTGCAACATGCGCTCGTGCATTATCCTGCTGAAATGAGGGTTAAAAAGGGATCGAATGAAGGGTAGAGCCACGGGTCGTAACACATCTGAAATGTAACGTCCACTGTTCAAAGTGGCGTCAATGCGAACAAGAGGTGACCGAGACGTGTAACCGATGGCGCCCCATACCATCACGCCGGGTGATACGCCAGTATGGCGATGACGAATACACGCTTCCAATGTGCGTTCACCGTGATGTCGACAAACACGGATGCGACCATCATGATGCTGAAAACAGAACCTGGACTCATCTGAAAAAAATGACGTGCACCCGGGTTCGTCGTTAAGTACACCATCGCAGGCGCTCCTGTCTGTGATGCGTATCAAGGGTAACCGCAGCCATGGTCTCCGAGCTGATAGTCCATGCTGCTGCAAACGTCGTCGAACTGTTCGTTCAGATGGTTGTTGTCTTGCAAACGTCCCCATGTGTTGACTCAGGGATCGAGACGTGGCTGCACGATCCGTTACAGGCATGCGGATAAGATGCCTGTCATCTCGTCTGCTAGTGATACGGGGCCGTTGGGATCCAACACGGCGTTCCGTATTACCCTCGTGAACCCACCGATCCCATATTCTGCTAACAATCACTGGATCTCGACCAACGCGAGCAGCAATGTCGCGATACGATAAACCGCAATTGCGATAGGCTACAATCCGACCTTTATCAAAGTCGGAAACGTGATGGTAGGCATTTCTCCTCCTTACACGAGACACAACAACAACGTTTCACCAGGCAAAGCCGGTCAACTGCTGTTTGTGTATGAAAATCGGTTGGAAACTTTCCTCATGTCAGCACGTTGTACGTGTCGCCACCGTCGCCAACCTTGTGTGAATGCTCTGAAAAACTAATCATTTGCATATCACAGCATCTTCTTCCTTTCGGTTAAATTTCGCGTCTGTAGCACGTCATCTTCGTGGTGTAGCAGTTTTAATGGCCAGTAGTGTATTAACAAAACAGCGCCTTCCGATGAGTGCAGAGGTGTTGGCAGCTGTACTACATTTACAAGCAATCTTAAAACACACAGTGAGAGGTTATGTTATGATCGCATGGATAGAACTAACATAAAATCGATAGAATTGCGAAACATGATGGGGAAATACATACAAATTGAGCGAAAATATACCAAAATTCGGGGAAATTGAGGTAGTACTTGCGTATCTTCTGGTTGGCACAGAACAATTCGTACATGGAAACAAGTATGCGACAGCAAGAGGAATCCGAGAAAACGTCGACGTGGAAGCGAAGGGAACCAGGGAAGCAGTCACCATCTGCCTCTAAACTTACATGTTCAAATGGCACTGAGCACTATGGGACTTAACATCTGAGGTCATCAGTCCCCTAGAACTTAGAACTACTTAAACCTAACTAACCTAAGGACATCCATGCCCGAGGCAGGATTCGAACCTGCGACCGTAGCAGTCGCGCGGTTCCGGACTGAAGCGCCTAGAACCGCTCGGCCACCGCGGCCGGCTAAACTTACATGTATCTGCGTTAAAGGATAACAAAGTGTGGACGGGGTCATAGATTGAGATGGAGCTGTAATGAGCAACAATTTAATGGTAGACTGATGATGCGTTCTAGCAAGGGAGAACTTGCTATAGGTCAATTTTTTCGCTGTTCTCTCAGGATGCATCAGTCGCGTGCCATAGTCTGCATTAGACTTGTATATGTTCTGTATGTGATTTAGAGCACTGTCTACTTGCGATCGTTAACGGCAAACCTGTTGATCACCAGAGGACTCCCATCTCATGTGTGATGAAACGTGACACATTCCTCTAAATGAACTATGATTTATGTGATGTACTCCATCCCCCTGTCAAATCTTAAGTGTGAAATAGATACTCCATCTTCATAACTAAGATGATTCTGAGTTTGTCACAGGTGTTTGTGAGGAATTGCAACCTCTGTGTATACATCCGCATGAAAGATGTACTTTTTACAGAGTTAGTTATGGAATGACTTGTAATTTCACATGTCGGACACTGCTGCTATGCGTTTATGTGCTTCCTTGTAAGAGGTATTCTCCGTTACTAATGATCATTTTGTATAGGACTGATGCGGACATAGTATAATTTCTGAACCGTGATCGGATGTGGACAGTAGTTGCTATACATCTCTGGAAAGCTATATTGTGCTCGTATCACACAGAGCCAAAGTTTTAAGAAAGTAGTTTTTTTGTTTTACGTTTCGATAGCATAGTTTAACGTAGAGAAGCTGGGTGAAGGACGTATGTCATGCGCTTGAAAAATTTTCTTACGTTGGAATATTAACAGCGCTGCATTCCATACGACTGATAGGTCAGAAACGCAAGTGATTTAACATTATAGACTGTTTTTAAGTGCAGAACGTTGTAGCCTTAGGAGTGCGTGTGTTTATGTTCTCTCTTACCAGTACCTTCCAGGTATTGATCCTAGACTCTAGAACAGCATGGTTGATTTATTCAAAAACGCTTCGAACTCCATCTGTCTGGAGCTCCATCATGTATAAAAATCACCTGTTTCTTGTTCTTCTTAACCAATTGCAATTACAACACTTTCAAATCTGTTATTATACATCGATAAGGAGTGCTAGCCTCCTCGACATGGGAGCCTCTCAAGAACTCTTGGGCACATGGATGGGTGAGGACTCGGCACTGTTTCAGTGCTATCAAGATGTGGAATATAGTTGTCTACTTCTGGTTGGTTGCAGATTAAATCGGTGCTGCAGGGTGGCATGGTCAATGACAGCGGTCTTTCAGTCTCTAATTTTATACTAAGACTGCGAGAATGCTCTGTGACTCCCATCAGCATAGAAATAGATCGTAAATTAAGCACTATGTTCGAGGTGTTAGAAATATTTAGAGTGCTGTCTGGTATACTTTGATGATGTAGGTGTTCGAGAAATAACAATAAATGGATGTACTGCACAGTCATCTATGTACATTCGCAATGATACTTGTTGTGGATTGGCAAGACAGCCAACCCACTATGGGAGGAAGCCGAAAGGCACGCGTTTTAGCTCACGCAGGCTGGCGTGAGGTCTGGGACAGGTCAAGGAAATGAGACTAACAAAAAACGTACGTAGCTGCTGGAATACTTTAATCCATAATTGGTGAACATCGCTCTAGACGGTACATGTTTTACAGCATCAATAGTAACTGGTAATGGCGCCTTGCTAGGTCGTAGCAAATGACGTAGCTGAAGGCTATGCTAACTATCGTCTCGGCAAATGAGAGCGTATTTTGTCAGTGAACCATCGCTAGCAAAGTCGGTTGTACAACTGGGCGAGTGCTAGGAAGTCTCTCTAGACCTGCCGTGTGGCGGCGCTCGGTCTGCAATCACTGATAGTGGCGACATGCGGGTCCGACGTATACTACGGACCGCGGCCGATTTAAAGGCTACCACCTAGCAAGTGTGGTGTCTGGCGGTGACACCACAATACTCGCAAAGTGGAGAAGGGTTTATTTAGCTATGATACAGAGATTGGGAAACATGCTGTCACATCATTGGTCGGTGTTGAAATTACTGTAATTTGCTAAAATTGTTCGCACCAATAACTGTGATGCTTATCATTTCAGTACATCGACCGTGTCTTCTCCATCCCACCCGTCCAATGGCACGCCGTTGGTTACCACATAATGATTGACTTACAACACTTGTTTGAGCTGGAGTAAGTGTTTTGTGGAGGGGAACACCTTCTGGGGATGGCTAGCACCAAAACAGTGATCGTGTACATGATTGCAATATGAGGAATTGTTCGAAATGGAATTCAGAGCCATCAGCTATTCCGTCACTGTGACAATTGAGTTTAAATATAGAGGTCGTCTGTCACCTTCAGACTGTAGTTTGTAAACTCTCCACAAAGGCGGAAAAATCTTCCAGTTTCCAACATGATTTAGGAAGTGGACTGACAAGGCAGCCAGTCCACAGTGACGGGTAGCCGACAGAAAGGCACGCGTACACACACGCGCCGACGGGCGTCAAGTACTGGAACAGGCTACGTAATTAATGCTATGAAGAAAAGTACGTAGCTGGATTAATACTTATCTTTAATCAATCATTGTGGTACATCGCTCTTGACTATACACAGGAGACTTTAATTACAATCACTGTAAGGCTAATGGCGCCTTGCTAGTTCGTAGCCATTAACTTAGCTGAAGGCTATTCTGTCTCTCGGCTAATGAGAGTGAAAGGCTTCGTACATCTAGTCGCTAGCTAGGTCTTCGTACAACTGGGGCGAGTGCTTGTTCGTATCACGAGACCTGCCTTGTGGTGGCGCTAGGTCTGCGATCACACAGTGGCGACACGCAGGTCCGACATGAACTAAATGGACCGCGGCCGATTTAATCTACCACCTAGCAAGTGTGGTGTCTGGCGGTGACACCACAATTTACACCTTCTGAAGTATAGCTTTCTGCGAGAGGCCATGGATCAGAACGTGTTAATTTCAGATTAGAACCGGACACAGACCTTGAAGTCGTGGCGGAAAAACAAAATGTATGGCAGTGTACAAAGCGTGTTACAGCAGAAAAAACAATGTTTCAAACAACGAGACAGTGACACAGGGAGCACCTCTTGCGAATTACAGTATAGTCTTCAGGATCCTACTACAGTACAGGTGATGAAACTTTAAACTGGTCTGTGCAGTTGATCAATACCTGTATTTTTAATAGGATCGTCACATGTGCTCGATGTTGGCACACATGCGGTATTTGTTTCGATATATGGGATGAGAGAGATGTGGTAAAAATCTTATTGTATTTTCTATTGGAGCTTTTATATTTTGTAATTTTTCTCTGTTGGATGATACAGAATAACGAAGATAGCATGTTGGGCTGATAGATGTGAATGGGCCCTGAGGGACGCGGATCTGTAGTACTTGTATGTAGTTTGGGGACACACCACAGTGCAGTATCAAAAATCCTCGTCCTTCTCCCAGTTCCTGTTTCCATCGAATGGTCAATACACCGTCCTGTCACAGTAACGCAGCTTAGCCTCTTTCTACATGTGTTGCAGTGCGTGGTAGATACAGTTTTCACTAACTTCTACTCAGTTCCGACTAAAATTGGAACGATCGCATGTGTACAGCTGCAGAAATGGCAGCAGTTGCAAGATGCGTAGGGACTACCTTAAACGACGTTGGAATTTTACTGTAGCAGATAGGTTCGAGAAAGGTGACTCTTTTTCCAGATATGAGAGTGGCTGTAATCATTAAAGGACTTCTCCATAGGATCCAATGCATGTATGTGCTTGAATGGGGAGACTTGAGTCCAAATCCTAGGCAGAATTTCTAGCGGATAGCGTAGCACTAGAAATCTGAAAAGCTAGTGCACATTTCTTACGACTTCAATCAGCACACCACCTACTGTTTGTGATCCTTCTCAATCAACCATCACCTATACAAAAGTCGATATATCACCGAACCTCTGGCATAACATCAGGATAGAATGCGTTACAAATACTGGAGAAATGTCTAGCGGCAGTGGCGTGAGGGAGTTGAAAATACCGGTTTCATACAATGTTCGTTAGCCGAATCACATTGTAAATTCGGTAATTTTATTATGAGGTTGCACCACTGGTGACGTATAACCGCACTGTTGGTCTGATACTATAGACACGGGCATTCATCATCTATATTCAGTCACATATTTGTCTGAAAAAAAAAACCACTTCATTCTGAGGTAATGCCATACCTCGATTTATGAAACCACTATATCTTTTAACCTGGATACATTTATCTACCTGTAGCACTAAGACCGCTTGTGATGGTAGTATCGTTGTTTTTTTTAACATCTGACTGTAAGAGATTACGCCTCTCCTTCTAAGACACAGTGGTACCACTCGCAAGAAAAACTTATGAGACATGTCCACCCATTGTTGATATTTGGTAAGTATTATTTCGTATCACCAGCAATCAGTTATTGACTCAGTATACACTTAGTAGTAGGGGATATATGATAGGTTGGCCATGAGCATCAGGCTTATAAAGTATGTGTTTGTGTTGTGACATGTGCAAAGGAAATGACTGTGGAATACTGTGATAGCGAAGGGGAGAGTACGTGAAGTCATAAGAATGGTAAAGATATCTCTATTTCCAGTCCCACAGCCATCAGCAGGGTGTATTTCCGATACTTGGCTCATTGTCGAATGTCGTTCAACTGAGACTGTAATCGAAACATTTAGTTGTAAGTTGTTGTTGTTGTGGTCTTCAGTCCTGAGACTGGTTTGATGCAGCTCTCCATGCTACTCTATCCTGTGCAAGCCTCTTCATCTCCCTGTACCTACTGCAACCTACATCCTTCTGAATCTGCTTAGTGTATTCATCTCTTGGTCTCCCTCTACGATTTTTACCCTCCACGCTGCCCTCCAATACTAAATTGGTGATCCCTTGATGCCTCAGAACATGTCCTACCAACAGATCCCTTCTTCTGGTCAAGTTGTGCCACAAACTTCTCTTCTCTCCAATCCTATTCAATACCTCCTCATTAGTTATGTGGTCTACCCATCTCATCTTCAGCATTCTTCTGTAGCACCACATTTCGAAAGTTTCTATTCTCTTCTTGTCCAAACTATTTATCGTCCATGTTTCACTTCCATACATGGCTACACTCCATACAAATACTTTCAGAAATGGCTTCCTGATACTTAAATCTATACTCGATGTTAACAAATTTCTCTTCTTCAGAAACGCTTTCCTTGCCATTGCCAGTCTACATTTTATATCCTCTCTACTTCGACCATCATCAGTTATTTTGCTCCCCAAATAGCAAAACTCCTTTACTACTTTAAGTGTCTATTTCCTAATCTAATTCCCTCAGCATCACCCGATTTAATTCGACTACATTCCATTAGCCTCGTTTTGCTTTTGTTGATGTTCATCTTATATCCTCCTTTCAAGACACTGTCCATTCCATTCAACTGCTCTTCCAAGTCCTTTGCTATCTCTAACAGAATTACAATGTCATCGGCGAACCTCAAAGTTTTTATTTCTTCTCCATGGATTTTAGTACCTACTCCGAATTTTTCTTTTGTTTCCCTTACTGCTTGCTCAATATACAGATTGAATAACATCGGGGAGAGGCTACAACCCTGTCTCACTCCCTTCCCAACCACTGCTTCCCTTTCATGTCCCTCGGCTCTTATAACTGCCATCTGGTTTCTGTACAAATTGTAAATAGCCTGCCGCTCCCTGTATTTTACCCCTGCCACATTTAGAGTTTGAAAGAGAGTATTCCAGTCAACATTGTCAAAAGCTTTCTCTAAGTCTACAAATGCTAGAAACGTAGGTTTGCCTTTCCTTAATCTTTCTTCTAAGATAAGTCGTAAGGTCAGTATTGCCTCACGTGTTCCAGTGTTTCTACGGAATCCAAACTGATCTTCCCCGAGGTTGGCTTCTACTAGTTTTTCCATTCGTCTGTAAAGAATTCGTGTTAGTATTTTGCAGCTGTGGCTTATTAAACTGATTGTTCGGTAATTTCCACATCTGTCAACACCTGCTTTCTTTGGGATTGGAATTATTATATTCTTCTTGAAGTCTGGGGGTATTTCGCCTGTTTCATACATCTTGCTCACCAGATGGAAGAGTTTTGTCAGGACTGACTTTCCCAAGGCAGTCAGTAGTTCCAATGGAATGTTGTCTACTCCCGGGGCCTTGTTTCGACTCATGTCTTTCAGAGTTCTGTCAAACTCTTCACGCAGTATCGTATCTCCCATTTCATCTTCATCTACATCCTCTTCCATTTCCATAATATTGTCCTCAAGTACATCGCCCTTGTATAGACCCTCTATATACTCCCTCCACCTTTCTGTTTTCCCTTCTTTGCTTAGAACTGGGTTTCCATCTGAGCTCTTGATATTCATACAAGTCGTTCTCTTATCTCCAAAGGTCTCTAATTTTCCTGTAGGCAGTATCTATCTTACCCCTAGTGAGATAGGCCTCTACATCCTTACATTTGTCCGCTAGCCATCCCTGCTTAGCCATTTTGCACTTCCTGTCGATCTAATTTTTGAGACGTTTGTATTCCTTTTTGCCTGCTTCATTTACTGCATTTTTATATTTTCTCTTTTCATGAATTAAATTCAATATTTCTTCTGTTACCCAAGGCTTTCTACTAGTCCTCGTCTTTTTACCTACTTGATCCTCTGCTGCATTAACTACTTCATCCCTCAAAGCTACCCATTCTTCTTCTACTGTATTTCTTTCCCCCGTTCCTGTCAATTGTTCCCTTATGCTCTCCCTGAAACTCTGTACAATCTCTGGTTTTTTCGGTTTATCCAGGTCCCATCTCCATAAATTCCCACCTTTTTGCGGTTTCTTCAGTTTTAATCTACATGTCATAACCAATAGATTGTGGTCAGAGTCCACATCTGCCCCTGGAAATGTCTTACAATTTAAAACCTGGTTCCTAAATCTCTGTCTTACCATTATATAATCTATCTGATACCTTTTAGTATCCCCAGGGTTCTTCCATGTATACAACCTTCTTTCATGGTTCTTAAACCAAGTGTTAGCTATGATTATGTTGTGCTCTGTGCAAAATTCTACCAGGCGGCTTCCTCTTTCATTTCTTAGCCTCAGTCCATATTCACCTACTACGTTTCCTTCTCTCCCTTTTCCTACACTCGAATTCCAGTCAGCCATGACTATTAAATTTTCGTCTCCCTTCACTATCTGAATAATTTCTTTTATTTCATCATACATTTCTTCAATTTCTTCGTCATCTGCAGAGCTAGTTGGCATATAAACTTGTACTACTGTAGTAGGTGTGGGCTTCGTATCTATCTTGGCCACAATAATGCGTTCACTATGCTGTTTGTAGTAGCTTACCCGCATTCCTATTTTCCTATTCATTATTAAACCTACTCCTGCATTACCCCTATTTGATTTTGTGTTTATAACCCTGTAGTCACTTTACCAGAAGTCTTGTTCCTCCTGCCACCGAACTTCACTAATTCCCATTATATCTAACTTTAACCTATCCATTTCCCTTTTTAAATTTTCCAACCTACCTGCCCGATTAAGGGATCTGACATTCCACGCTCCGATCCGTAGAACGCCAGTTTTCTTTCTCCTGATAACGACATCCTCTTGAGTAGTCCCCGCCCGGAGATCCGAATGGGGGACTATTTTACCTCCGGAATATTTTACCCAAGAGGACGCCATCATCATTTAATCATACAGTAAAGCTGCATGCCCTCGGGAAAAATTACGGCTGTAGTTTCGCCTTGCTTTCAGCCGTTCGCAGTACCAGCACAGCAAGGCCGTTTTGGTTATTGTAACAAGGCCAGATCAGTCAATCACCCAGACTGTTGTCCTTGCAACTACTGAAAAGGCTGCTGCCCCTCTTCAGGAACCACACGTTTGTCTGGCGTCTGAACAGATACCCCTCCGTTGTGGTTGCACCTACGGTACGGCTATCTGTGTCGCTGAGGGACGCAAGCCTCCCCACCAACGGCATGGTCATGGGGGGGGGGGGTAGTTGTAAGTATATATATAAAATATACATGTGACCGATTTCTTAGGATGATGATTCTACCTATGTGTGCTTGCCGTGCAGCGCCGGTGGCCTGTTACAGGAAAATAGTTGGTTTAATCGTGTAGTCCTCTAGACGACCGAATAGCGAGCCAATACTTTGTATGTGTTCGACAGCTTTCGTGACCAAGTGGAAATTTGAGAAGATTCCGTATGGACATGTGTTTGCGCTGGGACATTATTCCCTCCAATGTAAAGTGTTCCACTGACTGCTTGTTCACATTTCAGGTATTTATTTAGTTGAGAGAACGTCGATTGTGGTGTGTTCATCTAGCGGGTGAAAGACAGGTTGGCTGGTTCTCTCGATATGAGAAACACCTTATTTGAATTTATAAATTATAGGGGTGATTTGGAATCTGTTACATCACCGACATCGGTATTCGCAAGTGGAAATATGAGTTTCCTCTATTTTCTTTTTCAATATAAAGGCCTTTGCAGAAGGAATAAGCTTCTCAGTTGAAGGAAAAAAACTATATCGATTTTGCACATAAAACTAAATAAAACTGGGCTTTGCCTATTTTAGTGGAAAGAGGATATTTATTACTATCACAAGTGTTGTTTTTCGCCTTTTGTTAATAGTTGCTTTGTTATAGGAGACGAGTTGATGTTAAATAATAAATCGCAGACGAGTGGGTGAGTTCTCTATGAGACTGTGGCTCTCATCTGGTCCCTTCTGGAACATACTACGTGACGTTAAGCAAAAGTGTTTTCCATCCGAGAAGGAGATTCATTGGAGACCTGTCCAGTCTGTGACAGCGGCGCCTCCTAGCCATTAGGGACGGCTGCACCACTATAGTCGACCAAGATGCATTTGGGAAAGCCGCCCTTTTATCTCCTAGTTAACTATACCTGCTTTTGTGTTGTATTATGACCCGTTCAATGCAAGTGATGGTTTTTCTTTTCATAACAATTAAAAGGTTTAATTAGAATTGTGACATATTTTCTCGATCAGGTGTGATAGCGTGGATTGACTTCAGTTAGCTGGGCTGTAGGGCGATTTTTAGTGGGCGTGTGTAGTGAACTGTGACGTCAAACAGCGGTAGATGCTGTATGCTAGCAGGTAATATACGTTTTAAACTCCTCACTGTCCAACACCAGCATCTAGTTAGTTGAACGTATTTCCCACTAAAAAGAATAAAGTTTGTACTTTACACCCCAGTCTTTATCCCCGTAGTTTATAGGTGAAGGGTAGAGTTTGAGTGTATGTGTAGCTGGTTTCGAGTACTGGTGCGAAACTTTTTCCGAGCAGGATAACACCAGTTATATGGTATGGTGAGTTTTTGCAGAGTATTGCCGTCCTTGTGGAGGGCTCTGCATATAATTGTGTAATTAGGAGTGATCTTTGTGATTAATTACGTAATTAAGGTAGATAATTACGTAAGTTTGGAGTGGTATTACGAATTTGTGATTTTAAGGCGTCCCTGTGTAGCTGTGTAATTATGACCGATCATTGTGATTAATTAGGTAATTAGGATCGACATTTGCGTCAGTTTCTAGTGGTATTGCGGAATTTTTTCCAAGCTAGATAAGACCAGTTGTATGGTATCGTTAGTTCTTGCGATTTAAAGCCATCCTTGTGCAACGCTGTGCATATAACTGTATAAGTAGGAGCAGTCTTAGTGATTAAATACGTAATTAGGATCGATATTTGAGTCTGTTTGCCGACCAGAATAAATAAGGTTCACTAAGGTAACCTTCCTCTCCAGCATCTGGACAGTTTCCATGTGTTAGGCTTCCTACCCAGTAGAATCAAGGTTGGAGTCGCTGATAGGTTGGTTTTTTTTAGGTGCACTGCATTATTTTCTGGTGTTTAAGCATGGTGAGCATGTTTGCATGCATTATTTCGGTGATGTAAGAGTAGTTTTGCACGTCTGTATGCTGTGTACTAGATTATTTTGGTAATTTACAAGTTGTCTCCGTCTCTGTACATTAGTGTACTGCATTATTTACGAGTAGTTTCTAGGTGTGTAAACTCACACATCAGGGTGAGTGTTTTGTATCAGCATAATAAATAAACTATGTGAAATCCATCCCTAAACAAATTGTTCCAAAAATAATTAAAGTACTTCCTCTCTCCAGCAGACCAAAACAGGATGATTCCTTTTTACGCCAATTTCCCCCTCCAGGCGACCGGGGGAAGGGGAGGGGGGTGGGCATGAAGAGGCTGGGGCACACGCGCAGCTGAGGAAAACACATGACGTCATCATGATGCTGTGCTCCTATCGACTGAACTGCTTGATCACGTGACCTATCGCGGTGACCTCTAGCAGTGTACTCATGAACTAGGTCAGATCTTTGCTCTGGTGGATCGGAGGCAGTTGTCTCTTGTGTGGTGGGAGATGATATGTAGGATTTAGAAATGACAGGCAATTCCAGAAGAGGCAGGTGTTTCTATGCATTGTGTAATGTATCTTTAATGCAAAGCATTAATTTGCAGGACCGTATTCTTCCTCTTCATATGTTCAAGCATTAATGCTCGCTGCCATTCTTCATGCAGTGAGCTGTGGATGCACTCCTCGGCTGAATGAGTGCATGGAATACAGCTATTAAAACTCGCCCTGTCTGGCATCAGCATTTTCTTGTGCTCCTTCCAGACCAATAGCTCAAGGAGCACTGATATCTCAGCCTCGTTTGGTGGTAACACCAAACTAAGCCAATAATGCTGTAGGGGTGGGGGTTAGCTTTTTTTTATTTTTTATTCTTGAATTAAGAACAACTGTGTGAGGTGAAATGACAAGTTTAATGTCGCGATATTTCTCACCAAATTACAGCTTTCACACAGTTTTCAACTCGCCTACATAAAAACAGCGCAATGGATAACGCATCTTGCCAACATCTAAAAGGGAAATAATTTTATACACAACAATGTTAAATATTAACTCTCTGAAAGAACATTAATCCTAAGCACAATATTATGAATGAGTAATTGGAAGATTCTTTACATTAATCCTAAGCACAATAATCTGAAAGTTGAATTTGAAATTCCTTTACAAAATTGCTCTTACACATACGTTATGATGTTGATCAGTACTACTAAAATCTTTCAATTCCGGTTCAAAGTTCGCTACTATTTAGGATGGCAATCAAGTCTATGGTGGATGATTAGTCAAGTGACAAATTTGAGTGCAAGATTAACCAAGGCCACTCGAGTTTACAGTGGACACAAGCTGGTGAACAAAAAAAGTTGACGCCTCTGCACGCAGTATTTACCTTCAGCTGTGATGTTCTGCTGTCTGCAAGGCCGCTCTCTCCCACTGAAATTCCTTTGCTGAACTTTCCAGCAGAAACTTTACCTTTGTTTCTCATTACACTATAAAACATGTATGCAGCCCTAGTCTTATTATGTTGCGATATACACATGCATGGTTGGAGCAGCGTGCATATTATAGTGCCCTGTCAGATCTCACAAGAACAATTAACTAATCTAGCTGGTTCGTTTCTCCACAGTTGGAGCTAAACATTGCTACAGTTAATTCTTTAGCTGTAGTGCAGCCACTGTGAACGCAGTGTCCAGATAAATTTCTTCTCTGCGTCGTACGGAGCGTTAAGCACTCCGTTCTCCACTTGTCGCCAGTTCAGAGAAGAGTCTCCAACAAAATTTCTCTATTGTCCTACTCATGACAGAACTGCCTCCCTCCAATTGTGTTCCTTTTTCATGTCACGGCTTTTTTCGACCAATAGGAGCGTTCCTCTTATTTTGTAGAAACACACTCTACCAATCGCAACGTCTATCAAACTGCGTCGAAACTTCTGTATTTTTCTCCTACCTAGAGCATTTCCGCCAAACGGACGTTTTGTGCCCGTTCTAGACGCCTAAAGTACCTTTCCATGTGTCGCACTCGCTGGACGAAAATGCGTCAGTCTTTTTTTCGTATCCCGTTGGAATTTCGAAACGCAGTTTTCTAAAGCTTCTTCTCTGCTCTTGTACCTATGCCCTCGCTACAGGCGGCCGTCCAGCTTGAATCACCTGGCCCGGGGTCGCTGTCCTCCTTCCTGGCACCCCTTTAAGTGGTTCCCGGCGTAACTCCCACAGAGCAGCTTCGCTACGCCGTTGTGAAGCTGGCTTTCCAAAACTAAAAGCGACTCGATTCGCGTTTCCTGTTCTACCTTCCACTCAAAGACTTGCATTGTATAGGAATAGTGTGTTAATTACCATCGATTGACTGCCATCCCTTTTTGCATTACATATTGATAGGCAAATGTTCTCATAACTGTCGATTGACGTTATGTGTCATCTTCATCTTTTCATTGCGATTTGTTAAGGTCTCATGTAAGTTACGAATCTGACCATTATCCTGAAGCCTTACATATCCTCCTCCTCCTCCTCATCATCATCATCATTTAAGACTGATTATGCCTTTCAGCGTTCAGTCTGGAGCATAGTCCCCCTTATAAAATTCCTCCATGATCCCCTATTCAGTGCTAACATTGGTGCCTCTTCTGATGTTAAGCCTATTACTTCAAAATCATTCTTAACCAAATCCAGGTACCTTCTCGGTCTGCCCCGACTCCTCCTACCCTCTACTGCTGAACCCATGAGTCTCTTGGGTAACCTTGCTTCTCCCATGCGTGTAACATGACCCCCACCATCTAAGCCTGTTCGCCCTGACTGCTACATCTATAGAGTTCATTCCCAGTTTTTGTTTGATTTCCTCATTGTGGACACCCTCCTGCCATTGTTCCCATCTACTAATACCTGCAATCATCCTAGCTACTTTCATATCCGTAACCCCAACCTTATTGATAGGGTAACCTGAATCCACCCAGCTTTCGCTCTCATACAACAAAGTTGGTCGAAAGATTGAACGGTGCACAGATAACTTAAGTCTTGGTACTGACTTCCTTCTTGCAGAAGAGACTAGATCGTAGCTGAGCACTCACTGCATTAGTTTTGCTACACCTCGCTTCCAGTTCTTTCACTATGTTGCCATCCTGTGAGAATATGCATCCTAAGTACTTGAAACCGTCCACCTGTTCTAACTTTGTTCCTCCTATTTGGCACTCAAACCGTTTATATCTCTTTCCCACTGACATTACTTTCGTTTTGGAGATGCTAATCTTCATACCATAGTCCTTACATTTCTGATCTAGCTCTGAAATATTACTTCGCAAACTTTCAATCGAATCTGCCATCACAACTAAGTCATCCGCATATGCAAGACTGCTTATTTTGTGTTCACATATCTTAATCCCACCAAGCCAGTCTATTGTTTTCAACATATGATCCATGAATAATATGAACAACAGTGGAGACAGGTTGCAGCCTTGTCTTACCCCTGAAACTACTCTGAACCATGAACTCAATTTACCGTTAACTCTAACTGCTGCCTGACTATCCATGTAAAGACCTCTAATTGCTTGCAAAAGTTTGCCTCCTATTCCATAATCTCGTAGAACAGACAATAACTTCCTCCTAGGAACCCCGTCATATGCCTTTTCTAGACCTATAAAGCATAGATACAATTCCCTGTTCCACTCGTAACACTTCGCCATTATTTGCCGTAAGCTAAAGATCTGGTCCTGACAACCTCTAAGAGGCCTAAACCCACACTGATTTTCATCCAATTGGTCCTCAACTAATACTCGCACTTCCCTTTCAACAATACCTGAGAAGATTTTACCCACAACGCTGATTAAAGAGATACCTCTGTAGTTGTTACGATCTTTCTGTTTCCATGTTTAAAGATTGGTGTGATTACTGCTTTTGTCCAGTCTGATGGAACCTGTCCCGACTCCCAAGCCATTTCAATTATCCTGTGTAGCCATTTAAGACCTGACATTCCACTGTATTTGATGAGTTCCGACTTAATTTCATCCACCCCAGCTGCTTTATTGCACTGCAATCTATTGACCATTTTCTCCACTTCCTCAAATGTGATCCTATTTCCATCATCATTCCTATCCCATTGTACATCGAAATCTGAGACATTACTGATCGTATTTTCACCTACATTGAGCAACTCTTCAAAATATTCCCTCCATCTGCCCAAGGAATCCACAGGATTCACCAGTAGTTTTCCTGACCTGTCTAAAATACTTGTCATTTCCTTCTTCCCTCCCTTTCGAAGACTGCTAATTACACTCCAGAATGGTTTTCCAGCAGCTTGACCCAAAGTCTCCAACATGTTTCCAAAGTCTTCCCAAGATTTCTTCTTGGATGCTGCAATTATCTGTTTGGCTTTGTTTCTTTCTTCAACATAACTTTCTCTGTCTACCTGAGTTCTAGTATGTAGCCATTTTTGATACGCCTCCTTTTTCCTTTTACAGGCTGCTTTGACTGTGTCATTCCACCAAGCTGTTTGCTTCATCCTACCTCTACACACTACTGTTCCACGACATTCTTTAGCCACTTCTAGTACTGTTCAAATGGCTCTGAGCACTAAGGGACTTAACTCTAGTACTGTGTCCCTGTACCTTGTCCATCCCTTTTCCAATGACTGTAATTGCCTACATTCAACTAACTGGTACCTTTCTGAGATCACTGTTATGTACTTGTGCCTGATTTCCTTATCCTTAAGTTCCTCCACTCTTATCCTCCTACATACGGACCTGACCTCCTGCACTTTCGGTCTCACAAGACCAATTTCACTGCAGATTAAATAATGATCAGTGTCATCAAAGAATCCCCTGAGTACACGTGTGTCCCTCACGGCCTTCCTGAATTCCTGATCTGTTATTATACAGTCAATGACAGATCTGGTTCCCCTGCCTTCCTAAGTATACCGGTGAATGTTCTTATGTTTAAAAAGGGAGTTTGTGATTACTAAGCCCATACTGGCACGGAAATCCAAGAGTTGTTTCCCGTTCCTGTTGGCCTCCATATCCTCTCCAAATTTACCCGTAACCTTTTCATACCCTTCTGTTCGATTTCCAATCCTGGCATTAAAATCACACATGAGCAGAACACTGTCCTTGTCCTTTGCTCTAACAACTACATCACTGAGTGCATCATAAAAACTATCCATCTTATCTTGATCTGTCCCTTCACAATGCGAATATACTGACACCATCCTAATTTTCTTGCTAGACACTGTCAAATATATCCACATCAGTCGTTCGTTTACATACCTTATTGTAACTACGCTGGGTTACATTTCTTTCCTGATGTAAAGCCCTACACCCCATTGTGATATTCCTGCTTTGACTCCTGACAGGTATATCTTGTATTCTCCCACTTCCTCTTCTTTCTCACCCCTTACCCGAATGTCACTAACAGCTAAAACGTCCAGCCCCATCTTACTTGCAGCCTCTTCCAGTTCTTCCTTCTTCCCAGAGTAGCCCCCATTGATATTAATAGCTCCCCATCTCATTACCATTTGTTTGCCAAGTCGTATCTTAGGAGTCCCTGGTTTGTCAGTTAGAGGTGGGACTCCGTCACCTCCAAAGGTCCGAGGCATTTTGCTCTGATTGTTGCCAGCCTTACTTGCCCCGAGTCCCATTGAGTTTTACCCCTAACGGTTGAGGGACTAACCGGTGGATTTGGTAGTCTTTGCCGTATGCGCACAAAGGTGACCACGACTCAGAATATGTCCGAGATACCCAGCCTTATTCCAAAGTAACTGGTATCCCGACTGTTGGGACCACTTACTTGACCACTCATACGTTGCCTGTGGTTCATGAACTAGGACATGACTACAGGAACCCGTCCTCCTTCCGTCTTCAATTTTGTACTGGTCAATCAATGGTTGATTGACACCCACTTTCCAAGAGAATGATGCACCATCATGCAAAAAAGTCGGAAAATTGGGGTGGGTGACCCGTAGAAGCACATAATTCACTTTCCCGCCAAAACTCAAACTTCCCATCAGTGGGGGGCGTGGCGCTTTCCCGCCAAAAGCCACCATCTTGGATGATGTCATGCACTGTTGCCAAGTAAACAGGCCGTCATCTTGGATAACTACACTCGTATCATCAGCTGATGTCACAGCCGCCATCTTGGATGAGGTCAGTGGAGCTTCACATACTATCACACACCCTTTTGTATTGTTGCATAATGTAGTTATTGTCTTTGAATAAAAATCATATTTCTGTTCGTCTAATTGCATATGAATAAACATGTTATTTCATTTCGTCTCATTGATAATTTTTCAGTTACATTACGTAGTATGCTGTAGCAGTTCTTTCTATGTATTTTGCAATTTCTGTCGAGCTACATTACCTGGCAGTCAGATGTCATGCGACATCTACATTCGTCCTTAACTTCTGCACGCCAGTGTACCCCTGGGATCGATGGTTGTAGCATGGATAGAAGTCTTTTTAAACCGCATTGTACGCTGCGTGACAAAGACGTGAATCATCAGAAAACATGGTAAATGTACACATTCACACCATTGGTGGATATGTAAACAATTACACATGAAATATAATCGCAGTTGCGAGTAGGAAGAACCATCAGGTATATAAGGGAATGACAACAATGAAAACCTTTCCCTAACCGAGACCCGATCACGGATTTCCTTATTTACGGCTTAACCGCTTTGGCTATACTAGCACGACTCACGGCCAGGTTCAAACTGCCATATGTCATCGTTCTTACGTCACCACATGTACTCGTGCACACATTATTAAATTTCCGCACACAGGAAGACATTTTAATTGTCGCTGCCTGGTATCGGCGGATATGCATGCATGTCCAGAGGAACATTCCATCCTTCTCGTTTACAAGGAAGAGACCGCAGTATCGTAAATGTTTATAGTTGAATTTGTGTCTGATGAGACTGCATTTGTGTTGTTACCAGGTCTGGTAAAGGGTATAAGGGGCGTCAACAGTGTTGAGTGAGCACCGTGAAGGACATAGGATGCCCCATACTCGTGTAAGACAGCATTATCAGCATCTGACAGAAATTGAAATGGGGCTACACTGTGCGTCTACATTCGGCCGGCTGGACGAGTTGTTCAGTAACCATATTTGCGGGGCGTTTGGATGTGACTCTGGCACAGTGTAGAACTGTATGGAAACACGACGGCAGGCACATTTGTCGTCAAGCTTCGGCGGTCAGCTGCGTCCATATATAAATGCCAGAGAGGCAGTAGAGAGAGATTCTTCGCAATGAGATATCAATCTGTTCGCATCAGCCTCAGATGTCGTTACAGACAGGCACCTACCAAAAGCATTTTCTACAAAAATAGGAAGTGTACTCTCGAGAACTGTACACCATTCTGGATTGCTTAGATTTCATGGAAGTCATTGGCTGTATGCCACCCGTAATTCTGACAAAACAGAGTGGTGAGTGGCAAGATTATTTTCCAATTTTCAGGCTTGCAATTAACTTATGGTGATTAGAACCTTCTGCAGAGTTCGCCTATGTACTAGTCGGAGCGCTGTTTCCGATAGGTACGTTATTATTATTATTATTATTATTATTATTATTATTACTATTGCAGATATTAAATTTTGTGCGTGATAACTCGTACTGAATATACCAATCAATTGAAACTCAAAACTTTTATTTATAGTCGTTTATAGCCATTTTTCATGATGCTGCCAAATAAACAACAGATTGGAACATTTTATGATCTGCAAGTCAAAGTAGCCAACAGCTACAAATATTTAACATGTTTCAATTTGAACAAACTTAGGCACTGGTAAGAGGAACTAATATTCAGAACGAGTAATTACGTTAAGTATTAATTTTATCACCCACATAGTATTTGTGTAACCAGACCTAGCGGAAATACACGTCACTTGCGACGTCCAAACGTAAAAACAGATACTTCTTCCGATCAGCACATTTAGTTACTTTCGCTCTTACATCAGCTTGCACAAAGAACAATCTCCTATTTTAACAATGTAGCTCTTAAGCGAGCAAACTGTTGTTCTAGAACACTGATCAGTTGTACAAACAAGTTCTGGAGCTATTTATAAAATTTTCAATGATTCTCGTGCATAGCCATATTTCATTGCTGACAAGATTAATTACTGTCGAAGCTGTTACATGACAAAGAGTTATCAAATTCTATTGGTATTTTTGTGTGTTTAAATCCCAGTTTTAATGCTAAGTGCTAATAAGTAATGAATATGTAATGACTGGTTAAGAGCAGCATCGTATTTTAAATTCGCAATTTTATACCCTAATTCAGTCCACAATTACGATTAACATTTTCACAAGGCTTTTATGTCATTCTTTGCAATTGTGTATAAATGAATCTTCAAACATTTATACTATCCCTGAAGGTATATTTGAAGGCTATTCAGACAATGAATGCCTTACATTTCCGAGCAACTATTAAAGCAATATTAACTGTTACAGAAGCTGATATAAACACACAATTAATGTAAATCACACAAATCTCATTTAATTATAGATTAGCGTCGTAAAAAACTTACTATTTAACACGGTGGATAATGATATTTGACGATAGCTCTGTTGCTGAAATTTGAAAGCTATGTGATTTCATGTAAGTACAGTTTTCTGGTTTTGGTTGAGAATTTTCGCATAGGTATCTGTTTTATGTATATTATCTATACCTAATATATTTTTCTAGGTAACTTTTACCATTCTGATGAATATAGTCGAAGAACTATCGATACCTGGTTAGTGCGTTCTTAAATGAAATAGCGTGCAACTGGTTGGATGACTATTGAATATTATATAACTGTGGATAATAGAAAAGTCATCGATTTGCTGAATTTCACAGACTACAGCGCGTAAAACGGGACTTACTATGTCTCCGAATTGTCAGTGTGCCATTACGAACACGGCTCTCGTCCCCACGATCATCCTAATTTCCTTGTCGAGAGATTTAGTCTATACGGCTGCTTGACGTGAGGGTAAACAAAGCCAGCTGAGCTGCCTGCACACAGACCACGGCTGCCACACCACTCCGGGGGCGCGACCAGCGGAGCGGCTCCGGCGACCGGAAGTGGAGCCGGGGAATCCCCGCCAACAGGTCGCCGGCCAGCCGGCGGGCGCCAGCCACTTCCGGCGCAGCCATTGTGCTGCCGCCGCCGCTGCCGCGCAACTTTCTTGGCGCCAGCGCCGCCGTCTTCCGTGACTTGGCGTCCCGCGCCGCGCAAAACATACACTCTCTCTCTGACTTCCCCGTGCACGCACACACACACACACACACACACACACACACACACTCACATAGGGCGCCATTCTGCAGGATAACTCATTCTGCTGTGCCCTCCATACCGGACCGTGTTACACTCCAGCGAATTCGACTTGACTTCCTGTTCCCGAGCACGAGAAAGGGATGCTGTTCAAAATTGCTGGAAAGACAAACGGGGGCACTAGATGTGGCGCCAGAGCTGCTTTGCAAGAAGCTTCTGTTTACAGTCTAGGCGTGCACGTTTATCCAGTTTCGTCTTTATTAACTTAGTTATGGAGTAAAGGTCGATTCATACTTGGCGGGACGGAAGAAAGCGTCAGAACATGTATTAAAAGCGGTGGCTGGTTTTTTATTTTACAGGTTACTATTCCTTGCTGTAGGGGCTGTGATTTTTGATATTTTTTGTCTAAACCAGCAAGGCAAAACAGAGGCCACTACTTCCACCACATCGATTTAGTGCTCACGTACTCACACCGAGCCGTGAACACTTTCCAGTTTATCAGTGGGAATAGTTGAACATGATTACTACTGTTATCGGTGCCATGCGTTCATTGGTCGTGCCAGGCGCGCGATATTGAATCTGTATACTATCGTTAGTGGCTAGAGACCTGCACGACCTTATAGCAACCGTTATAGTTCCTCATTATTCTGCTACACTAGGGGTGAGTTCACGTAAGGAAAGAGAGAGAATGCAAGATTTACGGACTCATTTATTAAACAGTTGAGAATCGAACAATAATACAACCAAATGGGGGTGGGGCGAAGTGAGATTCGACTTCAGCAGCCAGCCCTAACGTGCGTTCATAACACTCCACGGTTGTTGTTGTTGTTGTGGTCTTCAGTCCTGAGACTGGTTTGATGCAGCTCTCCATGCTACTCTATCCTGTGCAAGCTTTTTCATCTCCCAGTACCTACTGCAACCTACATCCTTCTGAATCTGCTTAGTGTATTCATCTCTTGCTCTCCCTCTACGATTTTTACCCTCCACGCTGCCCTCCAATACTAAATTGGCGATCCCTTGATGCCTCAGAACATGTCCTACCAACAGATCCCTTCTTCTGGCCAAGTTGTGCCACAGTCTTCTCTTCTCCCCAATCCTATTCAATACTTCCTCATTAGTTATGTGATCTACCCATCTAATCTTCAGCATTCTTCTGTAGCACCACATTTCGAAAGCTTTTATTCTCTTCTTGTCCAAACTATTTATCGTCCATGTTTCACTTCCATACATGGCTACACTCCATACGAATACTTTCAGAAATGACTTCCTGACATTTAAATCTATACTGGATGTTAACAAATTTCTCTTCTTCAGAAACGCTTTCCTTGCCATTGCCAGCCTACATTTTATATCCTCTCTACTTCGACCATCATCAGTTATTTTGCTCCCCAAATAGCAAAACTCCTTTACTACTTTAAGTGCCTCATTTCATAATCTAATTCCCTCAGCATCACCCGACTTAATTAGACTACATTCCATTATCCTTGTTTTGCTTTTGTTGATGTTCATCTTATATTCTCCTTTCAAGACACTGTCCATTCCATTCAACTGCTCTTCCAAGTCCTTTGCTCTCTCTGACAGAATTACAATGTCATCGGCGAACCTCAAAGTTTCTATTTCTTCTCCATGAATTTTAATACCTAATCCGAATTTTTCTTTTGTTTCCTTTACTGCTTGCTCAATATACAGATTGAACAACATCGGGGATAGGCTACAACCCTGTCTTACTCCCTTCCCAACCACTGCTTCCCTTTCATGTCCCTCGACTCTTATAACTGCCATCTGGTTTCTGTACAAATTGTAAATAGCCTTTCGCTCCCTGTATTTTACCCCTGCCACCTTTAGAATTTGAAAGAGAATATTCCAGTCAACATTGTCAAAAGCTTTCTCTAAGTCTACAAATGCTAGAAACGTAGGTTTGCCTTTCCTTAATCTTTCTTCTAAGATAAGTCGTAAGGTCAGTATTGCCTCACGTGTTCCAGTGTTTCTACGGAATCCAAACTGATCTTCCCCGAGGTTGGCTTCTACTAGTTTTTCCATTCGTCTGTAAAGAATTCGTGTTAGTATTTTGCAGCTGTGACTTATTAAACTGATAGTTCGGTAATTTTCACATCTGTCAACACCTGCTTTCTTTGGGATTGGAATTATTATATTCTTCTTGAAGTCTGTGGGTATTTCGCCTGTCTCATACATCTTGCTCACCAGATGGTAGAGTTTTGTCATGACTGGCTCTCCCAAGGCCATCAGTAGTTCTAATGGAATGTTGTCTACTCCGGGGGCCTTGTTTCGACTCAGGTCTTTCAGTGCTCTGTCAAACTCTTCACGCAGTATCATATCTCCCATTTCATCTTCATCTACATCCTCTTCCATTTCCATAATATTGTCCTCAAGTACATCGCCCTTGTATAGACCCTCTATATACTCCTTCCACCTTTCTGCTTTCCCTTCTTTGCTTAGAACTGGGTTTCCATCTGAGCTCTTGATATTCATACAAGTCGTTCTCTTATCTCCAAAGGTCTCTTTAATTTTCCTGTAGGCAGTATCTATCTTACCCCTAGTGAGATAGGCCTCTACATCCTTACATTTGTCCTCTAGCCATCCCTGCTTAGCCATTTTGCACTTCCTGTCGATCTAATTTTTGAGACGTTTGTATTTCTTTTTGCCTGCTTCATTTACTGCGTTTTTGTATTTTCTCCTTTCATCAATTAAATTCAATATTTCTTCTGTTACCCAAGGATTTCTACTAGTCCTCGTCTTTTTACCTACTTGATCCTCTGCTGCCTTCACTACTTCATCCCTCAAAGCTACCCATTCTTCTTCTACTGTATTTATTTCCCCCATTCCTGTCAATTACTCCCTTACGCTCTCCCTGAATCTCTGTACAACCTCTGGTTCTTTTAGTTTATCCAGGTCCCATCTCCTTAAATTCCCACCTTTTTGCAGTTTCTTCAGTTTTAATCTACAGGTCATAACCAATAGATTGTGGTCAGAGTCTACATCTGCCCCTGGAAATGTCTTACAATTTAAAACCTGGTTCCTAAATCTCTGTCTTACCATTATATAATCTATCTGATACCTTTTAGTATCTCCAGGGTTCTTCCATGAATACAACCTTCTTTCATGATTCTTAAACCAAGTGTTAGTTATGATTATGTTGTGCTCTGTGCAAAATTCTACCAGGCGGCTTCCTCTTTCATTTCTTAGCCCCAATCCATATTCACCTACTATGTTTCCCTCCCTCCTTTTTCCTACACTCGAATTCCAGTCACCCATGACTATTAAATTTTCGTCTCCCTTCACAATCTGAATAATTTCTTTTATTTCATCATACATTTCTTCAATTTCTTCGTCATCTGCAGAGCTAGTTGGCATATAAACTTGTACTACTGTAGTAGGTGCGGGCTTCGTATCTATCTTGGCCACAATAATGCGTTCACTATGCTGTTTGTAGTAGCTTACCCGCATTCCTATTTTCCTATTCATTATTAAACCTACTCCTGCATTATCCCTATTTGATTTTGTGTTTATAACCCTGTAGTCACCTGACCAGAAGTCTTGTTCCTCCTGCCACCGAACTTCACTACTTCCCACTATATCTAACTTCAACCTATCTATTTTCCTTTTTAAATTTTCCAACCTACCTGCCCGATTAAGGGATCTGACATTCCACGCTCCGATCCGTAGAACGCCAGTTTTCTTTCTCCTGATAACGGCATCCTCTTGAGTAGTCCCCGCCCGGAGATCCGAATGGGGGACTATTTTACCTCCGGAATATTTTACCCAAGAGGACGCCATCATCATTTAACCATGCCAAGGTAGCAGGAGGAAAAGAATTTTAGTAACGATCGCCGTATTATCAAATAGAATCCCATTTAGTAAAGGAAGTGGTTGCAGGCGTGCGACGACCACCACCAGGAATTAGCTAAAGACTAAGAAGATGCTACTGTGCGTGAATCGCTCGGTAGCCCTCCGTACTAAAGCAATAAAACCCGCAAGACGCGAAACTATTCACAATGACGTATAAGGTTCCCTCTGGGCCGCAGGGCGCGAATCCACAGTGCACGTCGGCGCTCATGCTTACCGAACTTCATCTCCCGGTCTCCGGCACGGTCACACTAGAACTGCCCTACTGCCCCTTTGTCCACTACCCCTCCGCGGAGGGCGGTTGGCGTCCGCCCTCGAAAAACGGGCGCGCACCTGAACTGGATAATCATAGGGCCAGAATTTCACAGGGAGGCGACCTCGCGACGTTAAAATTGAGCAGAAATAGCGGTTACAAGGTTGGTAAGGCAGGTTGGGGAACTGAGGAGAAACTTTGGTCACTACAGAATGCTCAAATGACAACATGTGCTACACTGGCGATCGGAAAAGGGATGGGAAACGGGAAGCCATCATGGCTGCTAGGAATACTGCTGCCCTCGCCCATAAATCACAGATCAGCGTGAGAGAAGCTGTAAAAATCGTCAAATAAATCAGGCAACCTATAGAAATTATTGATATTACCTGAATTATTATTTTACCGAATACCAGAATGCTGGGATTCGAAATATGAAATACGAGCACTCAACTGTGAATGAAGTGCACGTCTTTCAGTATTTCAAATCGTAGAATCCAAGCATGGTGTCAACAGAAAGAGAAGGGTGAGACTCGGGAAGAAAGTTTTGAGCGTCACAGCCGGTAAGTCTCGGAAGTTAATGTGTTTTCAATGCAACTTCTCATAGTACAGCGTTGGATTTCGTGCTTTTGCATCTTCGCAGTCCTTATTTTATTATAATGAACTGCTTTCGTGCTACTGTAAAATGCTCCTTGCCGATTTTCATACTTTCCCCGTTGAGTGCTCTTCCACAAGACAGGCCAATTATCTGCAAGCTATAAATAATTTAGATTTTAGAACACCAGGACAAAGAAAAAGCCTACACCATATAAAAATTAGAGCAGAAACTGGCAAAGATTTTTCGATAGTGAAAACGTCCGCTATATTGGAGCAAAAAATACTGTCCTCATCCGCGTTAGATGAAAAAAAAAAAAAAGAACAGAGACAAGTGCGACTAGGACTCATATTCTAAAGGTTCCGTGTAAATCTTAATTATGTATGTAGATACTAGAAGTCTTCCTATTGCACCCTTGCGTGTCCCTAACGCACCCCAGTTATCCAACTGACTACAGTTGAATTTGGGCTGCAATCGACATGACATTTCTGGTGACTCTTCATATCGTTGATCCTGGAAACCTGGCTTAAAAGGAAGACTGAGAACTCTGTAGTCCCACCGAGATTCAGTCCCGCAATCCCTCGGCTTTTCAGGCACGCGCTTTACCGCTAGACCGCCAAGTAATTAGACACCTGTTTCATACTTCTGATGCCAGCCTGTGTGGCCGAGCGGTTCTAGGCACTACAGTCTGGAACCGCGCGACCGCTACGGTCGCAGGTTCGAATCCTGCCTCGGGCATGGATGTGTGTGACGTCCTTAGGTTAGTTAGGTTTAAGTAGTTCTAAGTTCTAGGGAACTGATGACCTAAGCAGTTAAGTCCCATAGTGCTCAGAGCCATTATACTTCTGTTGAGTATCAAAACATGTTACATATATGTCCGTACCTTTTGGAAGCTTTAACTTGGAAGCTTAAATTATTTACACCACCAAGGGACCATAGGCTTTAGTGAACTTGATACGCCAACTTGTTCCAGAGAAAAAGGAGACTTGACAGATGGAGAGGGAGATGAACAACAAATAGCCACAAAATATATAGGCTTTGTGCGCTATAATTACATATTAACAGTTTTCGGAATTTTCGTTTACTTGTGCTGTAAAACTTTTCCTTCTCGTTAAAACGAAGTGTCACATAGGTTTGGATGAGTGTGTTTTGAGAATATCAAAACATATGACAGAAGTGGCCCTATCTTTTGATTGCATGACTTGGAAGCTAAAGTTTTTCAAACTTCTAAGGGACCGTAGAAGTTGGCATATGACCTAAATTTCAGCTTGATACCTCTCCTCGTCCCTGAGAAAAAGGGGTCTTGACAATGGGACAGACTGACAGACAGACAGACGGACGACAAAGTGATTGAGTAATGGTTCTGTTTTTACCTACTGACTTTCGGAACCCTAAAAACACAATGAATAACATAAACGGGCAGTATGTACGGCATTCTAAATACTGTACCATGTATTTCTAAGTATATTTTCTAGTAAATACATGTAGGTGTTTCGGAATGGTTGGGCGAAACTTTTGTTATGTCCCTTCTTAAAGGTCTACCATACACATTTCATCAAGCAAACTCATTATGATGTTTTCTTTGGCTATTAACAAACTTTACCTCTCCTTCTTCAGTTCCGATAATATATTCCGACTTTTTGTGTCACATGGGGTACTTCGTAAACTTACTTTACCATTCGGTACTGGTCATAACGAGGTGACTTTGAACTGGCATTCCATCTAGTGCGATCTCACAGCCATTGACGGTGGCTTCGACCGCCTTTCCATTCTCTTTACGTCTCGTATGGATAAGATGCACAGGGCCGGTGTAAGATCACTTGACATAAGTGGCCACATAGGGCGCCCAAGCACAAAATCTGTATCCAGGACGTATCATAATTACCAGTGGCAAATGACACGGGTGAAAATACATGATCATAGAAGCTTTTGGTACTGTACCACACAAGCGGCTTGTAGTAAAATTGCGTGCTTAAAGAATATCGTCTCAGCTATGTGACTGCTTTTGTGATTTCCTAGTTTGTAGTAATTGACGGAAAGTCATCGAATAAAACAGATATGATTTCTGGCGTTGTCCAAGGTAGTGGTATAGTCTCCTTGCTGTTCCTTATCTATATAAACGATTTGGGAGACAATCTGAGCAGCCATCTTAGGTTATTTGCAGATGACGCTGTCGTTTATCGACTAGTCAAGTCATCAGAAGATCAAAACAAACTGCAAAACGATTTAGAAAAGATAGCTGTATGGCGCAAAAATTGGCAATTGATCCTAAATAACGAGAAGTGTGAGGTCGTCCACATGAGTGCTAAAAGGAATCCGTTAAACTTGGGTTACACGAAAAATCAGTCAAATCTAGTAACCGTAAATTCAACTAGGAATTACAGTTACGTACAAATTAAATTGGAAGGAACACATAGAAAATGATGTGGGGAAGGCTAACCAAAGACTGCTTCTTATTGGCAGGACACTTAGAAAATGTAACAGATCTACTAAAGAGACTGCCTGCACTATGCTTGGCCCTCCTTTTTTAGAATGTTGTCGCGCCGTGTGGGATCCTTACCAGACAGGATTGGCGGAGTACATCGAGAAAGTTCAAAGAACGACAGCACGTTCCGTGTTATGGCGAAATAGTGGAGAGAGTGTCACTGACGTGATGGGTGGACATCATTAAGACAAAGGCGTTCCTCGTTGCGGCAGAATCTTCTCACGAAATTTCAATCACCAGTTTTCTCCTCCGAATGCGAAAATATTTAGTTGACGCCGACCTACATAGGGAGAAACTGTCATCGCAATAAAATAAGGGAAATCAGAGCTCGCACGGAAAAAATGTAGGTCTTCGTTTTTTCCGGGCGCTGTACGAGATTGGAACAATAAAGATTTTTTGTAATGGTGGTTCGATGAACCTTCTGCCAGGCACTTACATGTCATTTGCAGAGTATCCATGTAGATGTAGATGTAGAAGCAAAATTGGTCTAGTAAAGATGGGTCTGCAATGAGCAATTTGTAAGACGATTCCGACTGTATGGTTACGAATCGCCGTTGAGTTCAATATCAACGATTATCGTAATTAGGATCCAAAAAAATGATAAAATGCAAACTTGTAAACCCTGGGGCCGACGGATGAATGTGTGACGCTGCAGCTCAATTTCACCCCGCAGACTGCAAGAATAGTAAACAGGGCATAAAGTCTTGGGGAATGTAATATCTTGTACTCAGTTGGACAGTAACCGTGCCTCGCAGACAGGCTATTGAACCATACACGGAGATGTTAGAAATTGAGAAGAGGCCATGTAGTTGGACTCAAAGATGTTGGAGTAATCGACGAATTGATGGCATCAGAATAGCAGTGATGCCACTATTCGACGATGTTAGCAGGAAGACGTGTACCATTGACGTAAGCAGCGCCTAGAAGGAAGCGATCGGCCTACGGAGACGACAGAAAGAGAAACCGTCACTGAGGCATTCAAAACTTCGTAATCTCAGTGACTGTAACAGAACTGTCTTTAGCGACGAGTACCGTTTTGAACTGAGTCCCGATGACCAACGAAGACACCAGACAGCAGTGGGATACCGATCTGTCACCCGTCTTACGCCCCAACAACCAGGAGTAATGGTCGGGGGTGACATTTATTTCATAGCAGGACCCCTTTGGTTGACATCCGTGGCATCCTTACAACACAGCGGTACGTCGACGTTGCTCTGCGCCCCATTTTTACTCCGTAATTGAAAGCCATCCCGAGCTTAAATTTCAGCAAGATAATTCCCGTCTGCACACAGCAGAGTCTCTACTGCTTGCAATACCCTACCTGCGTTAGAAAGGTCCCCGGATCTCTACCCAGTTGGGAACTTTTGGAGCACTGTGGGCACGACTCTTCAGCCAGCTCGGGGTTTTGACGATCTAAGGCGCCAATTGGACAGAATTTGGCACGATATCCCTCAGGAGGACATCCTACATATATGTCAATCAGTGCCAAGACGAATAATTGCTTGCATAAGGGCCAGAGGTGGACCAGTGCTTGACTGACTCGCTCAACTTGTGAAGCTCTTTCTCGGAATAAATCATCCAATTTCTAAAGTTTTATTAATTTGTCTGTACATGAACATCACATCCGATTTCCGTCCCATTTGTATAATTCTTTCGTGGTGCGTCTTTTCTTCTCTTACCGAGTGTTTTTGAAAGGTAAACTTCTCGAATCATTCTCCATGTAATTCAGGCCAAGTTCCACTCAACCCCTATCTCTACAAGAAATGAGCGTTTGGCGTCTTTGGCCGGGAGGCCCCTTGCGGGGCAGGTCCGGCCGCCTTGATGCATGTCTTATTACATTCGGCGCTACATTAGGCGACCTGTGCGCCGAATGGAGATGAAATGATGATGAAGACAACACAACACCCAGTCCCTGATCGGAGAAAATCCCCGACACAGCTGGGAATCGAACCTGGGCCCCTTAGAACGGCCACCCGCCACGCTCACCATTCAGCTGTCGAGGCGGAAAAGAAATACACTGATATTTTGGCTCCAAAAAAATGGTTGAAATGGCTCTGAGCACTATGGGACTCAACTGCTGTGGTCACCAGTCCCCTAGAACTTAGAACTACTTAAACCTAACTAACCTAAGGACAACACACACATCCATGCCCGAGGCAGGATTCGAACCTGCGACCGTAGCAGTCGCACGGTTCCTGACTGTGCGCCTTGAACCGCGAGACCACCGCGGCCGGCTTTTGGCTCCATACATGTCACAGTTTACTGGTGTTTCTTCTTCATATACAGCTTACGCAGTTAAACAGTGTGGTGTCACCGCCAGACACCGCACTTGCTAGGTGGTAGCCTTTAAATCGGTCGCGGTCCGGTAGTATACGTCGGACCCGCGTGTCGCCACTGTCAGTGATTGCAGACCGAGCGCCGCCACACGGCAGGTCTAGAGAGACTTCCTAGCACTCGCCCCAGTTGTACAGCCGACTTTGCTAGCGATGGTTCACTGACAAATTACGCTCTCATTTGCCGAGACGATAGTTAGCATAGCCTTCAGCTACGTCATTTGCTACGACCTAGCAAGGCGCCATTATCATTTGCTATTTATCTTGTTATGCATGTACCGTCAGACCGATGTTCACCAATTATGGATTAAAGTTAAGTATTCCAGCAGCTACGTACGTTATTGGCTATATTAATTACCTTGTCCTGTTCCGCCGGCCGAAGTGGCCGTGCGGTTAAAGGCGCTGCAGTCTGGAAACGCAAGACCGCTACGGTCGCAGGTTCGAATCCTGCCTCGGGCATGGATGTTTGTGATGTCCTTAGGTTAGTTAGGTTTAACTAGTTCTAAGTTCTAGGGGACTAATGACCTCAGCAGTTGAGTCCCATAGTGCTCAGAGCCATTTGAACCATTTGTCCTGTTCCAGACCTCACGCCAGCCTGCGTGAGCGTAAACGCGTGCCTTTCGGCTTCCTCTCCTAGTGGCTTGGCTGTCTTGCCAAGTCGCAACAAACAGTGTCTTACGTCTAACAGTCAACATGAAATTCCATGATATGTCTTGTATTTCTGTCACATTTTTTCAGTGTTAAATGAAATAATTCTATAATTAAAAAGTCCCATTATTAAACAAAAATTACACATAATTAATCATTTAATTAATTACATTCTGTTAAATAATAGCATATTTTAATTGAAGGCAGAACAATACGATAGGTTCTGTCTTTTCTGCTTTCACTAACAGCTTTTAAAGATGTGAGAAAGTACCTTCAATGAAAATGAGTTGTACCTCCTTTAACATTTAGCACAGGAATGAGATGCAGAAATTTATTTCTGGTACAGAGGAACGCCTCTGTAATACCTGTTTTAAAAGCAAAAGTAGCCTGTGTCCACGACCACTAGATGTGGATTTGTTTTCAAGGATTTTACGAAAAGCCAAAGGTAAGGCAACTAATGTCTGTCGGAGGGGGAACAAGGGGGGGGAAGGTCGCAAAATAATACGTCATGTGTTCGTAAAAATATTTTTGAACCGCCCTGGGGCTACATACATTTAGCACCATCACTCAAACGTGCCGGTCTTAAAAATAGTTACATCTGCATATGTTACGGCGTAAAGTCGAGCGCCGGCACGCCAGTCGGGAACGTCAGAGAAGAGATGGCTGTGAGAAAAAGTCAGCCAATTGCACGCTGACCGACCACTCTCCAAGACGACAACGCGACAGCAGAGGACATAAGCGCCGCTACCGACCCGTGACGCCCAGTTCAATAGCAGCTTCAAGGTCACCGACTTGGATAGAAGCATCGGCACTAGTTACTTTGCTTGTACTCTCCATGTAGCACAGGCTTAGAATTGTTTATTCTGAAGAAGATTGCTTATTTTGTACGTCGCACTTTGCTTGCGACACATCTGTGTAATTGCAAAATTACCTCCTCGTACAATGGCTACAGTGAGCCAACCATTTCCATGTGAGAATGTATCGTTAATATCAACACTAAAATTAACTCTACAACCACAGAAAACACAAGGTCCGTCGACAAGTACAGTAGCAGCAACACTTAACTGGTATGCGGTTCTTCTTGTCTCCAGCTGTTGTAGCGAACTCGATGTTCTCGATGGTTTTATACACTGTCTGTTTAGAACGGCGACGAATTCTCCTGTAAGGCATTCGTCGCCGTTCTAGACAGACAGTGTATAAAACCATCGAGAACATCGAGTTCGCTACAACAGCTGGAGACAAGAAGAACCGCATACCAGTTAAGTGTTGCTGCTACTGTACTTGTCGACGGACCTTGTGTTTTCTGTGGCGGCGCGCCAGCGGACGCGCACATCTAGAACACCCAGTGTGCGCGTCCGGGATAACACTTCGCTGGCACTGTGAAAATATTCTACGTCCAAGCTACTGCTTATACTATATAAGCGAGCGAGAGCTGCGCAGAGGCTCATTCGCGCTGCTGCTGCTGCACAGGCAACTGCATTGAACGCCGCCACGATGCCTTACAGGAGAATTCGTCGCCGTTCTAGACAGACAGTGTGGAAGTACTAGAGACATTATTGCAAAAGTTCTGTAATAAAACTCATTCATACGATTCGTTTTTGAATGTCTGTCTAGCGAACCTAGAAAGCATGCTTGCTAGACGCCACAGCATGTCCTTATTGATCTCTTTGAAACCTTTTGAGAGTTAATTTTTACAGACGTTTCAATATATTTGTCTGCCTCAGGAGCTAAATGGTCAGCAGAGCTGACTGCCATTTGGAGGATCCGGTTTGAGTTCCCTGTAACGCCAAGGATTTTTTTTCTTGCCACAGCAGTGTCCACTCATTCAAATGATGAGCTGCATGATAAAGAAGCAACGGCTCCTGTTCAAAAAATGGTTCAAATGTCTCTGAGTACTATGGGACTTAACTTCTGAGGTCATCAGTCCCCTAGAACTTAAAACTACTTAAACATAACTAACCTAAGGACATCACACACGCCCATGCCCGAGGGAGGATTCGAACTTGCGACCGCAGCGGTCACGCGGTTCCAGACTGTAACGCTTAGAACCTCTCGGCCACTCCGGTCGGCAACGGCTCCTGTGTTTGGAAAGTCGACAACGTCCGGGAGAGCGGTATATATATATATATATATATATATATATATATATATATATATATATATATATATACACTGCATCCGTGTGACGTCGTAAGAGAGAGGAGGCGTGGTAACCGGTCGGTATCGCCCAGGCGCGATTGCAGAGTATAATTTGTTCTTAGTTTAGATATCTACTTCGCCTTAATAGATGTTGGTTTCTCTTATGTTCACTAATATCGCGATATTATCCACAAAATAACTATCTACAACGCGGCACGTTCCTGCTACCGCCATTTGCCTCATAAATAATGTCTGGCCACACTGGGAAGAGTTTAAAGATGCTGCTACATTGGCTTTTATAGTCCTACTTAACGACTGTCTCTTCCTATTTTCCACCTCTTTCTATTCATACGATACTGCAGTGCCTGCGTTAATCAGAATTATGACGTAAAGTTCTTCGGCATGCATGCACGTACGTAGGAACAGTCACTGCGGCGACCACAGCCGTTATAAAATACGTGAAATGTATTCGTAGTTGCGAATATGACCAACTGTCATCAATAGAATGGAATGATGACAATGAGAATTTGTACCGTATTTATCCGCCGACACCGGAAAAGCGACTTTCAAGTAAAATGTCTCCCCTGTACGGGGATATGCATAATGATCAGTTCCGTTTCAGCCGCGCTAGCGAGTGGGCGTTGTTTATTGCTGCACTGCACTTCCGTGTTTACATCACTGTACTTGGGCTTCGCCGAGTGCTGTCTGTCCGTTCGTTCATTTCCTTGTTATCTGATCGCTCCTTCTGCTCGTGCTGCTACTAATTGGAGTTTTGGTTGTTTAACAGAAATTTCACCGCTGGATTAACAATGGCTAGAAACCTCAGAAACACTACTCTGGTATTTACTTTTGACAAGGAATCCCGTTCTGTTCAGCCGACATCCCTGAAAATAGATGGGTGGATTACACAGGTAATTTGGTCTCAGTTCTGAAAACCTCCATACCTGGAAACTGGATCAGGAAAATACTGTGCTTTTTTCAAGTTATTCAGTGCTGCGACTGTTGATAAAGTGTTACGAAAGTGGGGCTATGAAATAGATTTTGTGCATAGAGGTGGTTATAAAAGTAAGGTTTTCATCTATAGAGCTGACATTCATTGCAAAACCGTTCGTGTCTTGAATCTTTCCTTTGAGATTGAGAATGATAAGATTAAGGAAGCTCTTTCAAACTACAGGGGACGTTAAATAAATTGCAAATGAAAGATGGTGGCCTCGCTTTAGATTGCAATGTTTCAGCGGGGTCCGCTGTGTAGAGACGGACATTAAGACAAATATTCCGTCTCACATAACTGTGGGTATAAGGCACAAATTGTTTATACAGGTCAGGAAGCTACATGTCATATATGTAGCGAAACCGGCCAGTTCAGACAGGAATGTTCGCGGCGAACTGTTGTTCTTTAAAGTAATTCAGAAACTTACCTTAAATGGTCTGTTACCAAAGAATAGGCCGGATCAACTGGTTGAGGGTGTTAACGTAGCGGGCCAGGCTGATGTCTCAATTCACGATAACAGTCAATTTCAGCCGTTAAGGGGCTCCGGAAAGGCTCAAAATCATGAAAAGTTCAATTTTTACTTTTTTGCGTTTTCTGAATCTGCAGACTATTACCTTTTAATAGATATATAATTTATTCAATTCCGAAAACTACAACTATTTTTAATTTTTTTTTTTTTGAAATGTGTTCTACATGGGCGTGACCCACTGTGGCGCTGTTAAACTGCTGTCAAATGGTGTTATTATTAACGTCCGTATCCATCAGGTACATTTTAGTGATGTGAGATAAAGTATGTGTTGTGGCTAACCTGTGATGGTTCAATATATATCGCTGGTGTGATTGTCGATTGTTTCATCTTTATTTACTCTGCCGTTATCTCGAAAATATTCGTAATTAATTCTGTTTCTTGAGTCTCTGTTAAGTAAAGTTATTAGAAATCCTCTGAAGGCTTTTAAGAAAAGGAGAAATGTTGGAAAGCCAAAGGTATGTGTTATTACTGTAAACAATAAAGACGATAACCAAGTGAGTGAACCTAACCTCTCAAGTACACCTGCCCATAGCAGTCAAAGTGGGAAAGAAAATACTTCACAGAAGAAGCTTGGTTCAATGAGTGAAAACTATGAATGTTTTATGGGCGAATCGGATGTGAATGAAATATTTGATATGTCAGTTCTCAAAGGAATTTTTTCAAACTGTGTAAGATGTATTCATTGTAGTGAAGTTGGTCTGGAACTCTCCATAATAAAGCACGTAGGACTTGCTAGTGAAATACAACTGAATTGTGATAAGTGTTCATACATGACCACCTTTTGGAACAGTGTTGCAGTAACTGCAACTGAAGAAAATGGTAGCAAAATCTACGAACACAACAACGAGCGAGGCTTGCTTTAGACAAGGAACGCCTTCGGGCTGCAGACAGGGCTGTAAAGAGTCTAGAAATACAAGCAAGAGTAAACAGGAGGAGGAACAAGAGGAAGCTGGAGGAGGAGTTTGCAGAGGATGAAGATAATCCATCCTATGGACCTGGAATGCACTAAAAAGTTAATCCAATCTTTATCGCTCGATTCCCAAAACTTTTATTTTCTCATACTAATTACATATTTTCTAAGGATCTTCCAAACATATTTGTTTCAAACTTTCAGTAAATGTTACACAGTACCTTCTGCATAATTTAACACAGCCTTCTTCCAAAAAACTGTATATTTTTGAATATATAAATAAAGAATTGCAAAAAAATGTAGTGAATTTTCATTACAATTGAAAAAAATCATCTTTAATAACTGAACTAAAATTTTGTAAAATTCCTGTGTTAAGTTGTAGCCCATATTCCAATAAATAATCTGTAAAAAGTTCAACTTCCTACCTCAAATACTTTGTGAGGAAAGATGTAATTTATAAGCGTTATTTTAACATTGCAAGTATAGGGCGTTCCGGAGCCCCTTAACAACAAAGGGAAACCCTATTACCACTACTCGTGAAACTGAAATGGAACCGAAAAAACCACCTCTGGAGACAACTGACAATTGTTCAGAAGACGAGCTGTTCTGTCCCTCTCCCTCATTTAGCAATCAGAATCAATGCGATGAGGAGGCAGAGGAACCGGAAGGCAGAATGCGAATGAAAACTGATGAACAGAAAGATAATAATAAACATGCGGTACCAGAAAATGAATGGTGTGTAGTCAGTAGCCGGCCGCGTGGCCGAGCGGTTCTAGGCGCTTCAGTCTGGAACCGCGTGACCGCTACGGTCGCAGGCCGGAATCCTTCATCGGGCATGGATGTGTGTGATGTCCTTAGGCTAGTTAGGTTTAAGTAGTTCTGAGTTCTAGGAGACTGATGACCTCAGATGTTAAGTCCCATACTGCTCAGAGCCATTTGAATCATATGTAGTCAGTATTAATTTGCAAGAAACGACAGGTGAAGTAGTTGCTTGCAAAGATCATCAGCTATCTGTTAGGGAGAGGTTGTACAACTGCCGTCTCCATTTGTTTCCCTCGATCAGGAACTAAGTGATACTAATAAAGAAAAAGAAAGTGGTGGTCAAAATGAAAGCACGGTCAACACCGCAGGGCAGGCGTCACCAACAGAAATTGCGGAAGCGTCAGCTGCTGCTCCAGATGAGCCGCGAAGTAAACTAAAAACAGAACCAAACGTGAATGTAGCTCGTAACGAAGGGAAGGGAAAGTCCGAAAAGGGCGATCCAAACCCAAAGAATGTTCGTTACGAAACGGTCCTACACGTATCACTGGAGGAAAAATCAGAAAGTTTACAAGGGAATCAGTCTGTTAGTGGTACAAGAGGAAACCTCAGAAGTAGAAAAAAACGGAACAGTAATTAATAAACTAATTGATGTGTTATTCCATGTTCAGCCTTCCGAGAAAACTTAATAGTTTAACTGAACCCTGAACCACAGGAAACTAAATCAGTTCATCAAATCAACTTCATAGTGAAAGCGCAATGGCGCAATCTTATTCCGTCACCACTATAAACATAAATAAAATTATCGGCACTTAAGGAATTTTTGTACGAATACGCGACTGATATTGCCTGTTACAAGAAGTTCTAATGTCGGATTTAGTAGTTGTTGGTTATGTCAGTTACACAAATGTGTCTCACGAAACTTGTGTTGACAGCTGTTTTGGTGAGGGAAGGGATTACTGTAAGCGAGGTGGAACGACTGGAATCCGGAAGGGGAATAGGACTAAATATCTATGATGTGACTATCATCAACTTGTATGCCCCTTTAGGAAGTTCTCAGCGAGATGACAGGGCACGTTTCTTCAAAGACGAACTGATATACTTGTTAAGGAAAAATCCAAGACATTTACTACTTGAAGGTGATTTTAATTTTGTTTTTAATCGAAAAGATCAGTTACCTAATTTTAATTTCTCAAGTGAACTAAAACAACAAGTGACTGGTTTCGAATTAAAGGATATATGGAAAATCAAATACCCCTCCATTGTTGAGTTCACTTTTGTCACGGCAAACATCTCGCAGCACGATTGATAGATCATATATTTCTAAAAATCTTGTAACTTCCGTGACAAAAATAGAAACCATTTCTACGTACTTTTCAGACCATTCCAAAGTCTCTTAGCTTGCATACATCTAACACGACAGCCAGTTCGCCGATTCAAGAATCAGTGGAATTTGAGCATTTCCTTGTTAGTAAATCATGATTTAGGAGACCTGATTAAAGAAGCATGGGCAATATGCCTGCGTGCTCGCAGTTGATATGACTTGGGGGTTGATATGACTGGTGGGTTAAAATGGCGAAGCCCAGAGCGCATGAGAAATGAAATGCACTATAGAATATTACTACTCCGTTCTGAGAGATCTATATGATCATGTCTCAGCAGGTTCCTCACTTCGGATAGCAGACATAAAAAAAGTCAAAACCAAGTTAGTTAATATCAAGAGAAATGAAATGGAAGGGCTGAAAATTAATTCGAAGGCAAATTATGTGTCAGAAGACGAAACCACTTCGCTGTATCATTTAGTGAAGCATACGAAAAACGGAAGAATGACTTTTAAGATAAAATTCGAACAAAAAACGGTACGATTCTCAGAACTCAGCAGGATATCATGGACGAGATTTATCGCTATTATTGCGAGCTATATTCTGTGAATCAAAGTAGCGATGCATCTTTGGAAGAATTCCTTGACATCCTAGCCCCATAGCTTACAGAAGATGACAATGCAAATTTTCTCAAGGTAGGCACTAAAGAGGACGTGTATGAGACTCTGTGCGCCTCACCACCAAAAAAATCCCCAGGACCGGATGGTCAGCGAGCAGAGTTTTACATCCGTTACTGGTTAATAGAGGGTGCGAAAATCACGGACATTGTAAATGAAGTTATTCAGGGTAAAATGATTCCGGCTGAGTTTAAGGAGAGTAAAATTGTTTTTGTGCTAAAAAATATTGGAAACAAAGATTTAAACAATTTTCGTCCAATTTCACAGCTGAATTCTGAATATAAATTATTCGCTAGAATAGTAAACAAGACAATTTCATGCCTTACAGATAAAATTATTAGTATCAGAACTGCGCGGAAGGCAGAAACATTTTTCAGAATCCAGCAAAATTCAGGGATATCATTGCAATAGCTTCTGTAACAAGCGTAAAGTGTGCTTTTCTTTAGATTTTTATAAAGCGATGTAGTAAACCATGAATATCTTCTAAAGGCGTTGAAGACAGTAGGTTTCAACAATAGGGTCATACAGTTGGTAAAGAATATGGCAACTGGAATAAATGCAAAAATAGCGGTGAATTGTCAACAATCAAGGCAATACAAATAAAACGAGGTGTTCCTCAAGGAAGTCCTCTGTCAATGTCGCTCTTCGCCATTTCACTAGAACCTTTCCTCCGACATGTCCATGCTAGATTAAACAGTTACAAGAGCCTATGCTGGTGATATAGGGGTCATTATATGGAATAATGAACAGGTAACCACCCCAGCAACAGTGACTGATACGTACTGTAGAACATTTTGAGCCAATGCAAACGAAAAAAATGTCTCAGAGGTTTTGATAATATCAACGTCGAGTGGGCAAAATTAGTCCGACAACATAAAACACTTGGAATCACTCTGACATGCCCCATGAAAATGACGGCTTTAAATTGGAAAGTTGCAGCAGATAAAGTGCAAGGAACCATTATAGAGAATTTAACTCGATATATGAACCAAATTCAAAGAACAAAGTATATCAACTGATGTATTCTTGCTAAAGCTGCCCAGCCGTCTCCAGTACCGAGAATGATAGCGGGGAGAATAATGTCCAAACTCACAAATTTTTTGTGGAAAGGTGAAGTGTTCAGAGTACGTGCTAAAGTAGCCACTTTAGATCCTAAAAGTAGTGGACTGGGATTAACTGATATAACGGATAAAGCCTCTGAAGTTTTTATCAAAAGGCAAGTTAATGTAGTAAGAGACTCGCGAGAAAGCATAACCAGCCAACTTTTCGAGATCATTAAACCACGAAGCCTACTTCCCCCGATTGACGTACAGAATATCAACAGTCGTTTACAGCATGTGAGGGTCTTCTATGTTGAATTCAGTTATGTAACTGCCGAAATCACAGTCACGACACTTAACAACCAGAGCCACAATGCGGGAACGAAAGAAAAGCGAAGGACGAAAACAAAATAGAACGACAGTTTCCAAACATTGACTGGACTGAGATTTGGAAAAACATTAGTTCTAATATTCTCATGTCTAATATAAAAACTTCATGGTACAAGACAGTTAACGACATAGTTAGCACCAATGAAGACTGTACGCAATCGGACTTTGTGAAACAAATTTATGTCAACAATGCCATCTAGTTGACACAATAATTCATATATACACTTGCAGCCGTCACATGAATAGTTGGAAGTGTATCCGAGAGGAAATAGCTCTGATTACGATGACATCCCCTGAGAGTATATCGCTGCCATTGATCCACAGGCCTGAAGCACGCTGTTTCCCAGAGGCAAAAAATAATTCTCTGTACTGGTTGCTGGGTAGTTTTGTCAATGACGTCATTAACAAACTACGATCCGACAGCACCATAGAGTTCAAGGTACACATGCTGTGTGAATACCACAAAATTAGAAGATATTAGAATCACAAGAAAAAGTTCAGTAACGTGTTAAAAATAATATTTGAAAGAATGGGCATTGGTTAATAATAAAAAGAAGATTGCGTTGACAGTGATGTATTGTAGTTACCTTAAGGATATTATTTCAATTTTTGGTGTGTTTTTTCTACTTCAGAATGTTGTTTTTCAAATTTTATAAGCTAATGTACAGATCCATGTGACAGTCAGATTGTGTGTCTAATAGTGTCAAAACACAAAACATTGAAGATGCATTATTGGTGATAGTATAAATATGAAAACTGACAGTTTTTATGGAAATGTCTTTATTCAGTTTGTAACAACAACAACGCTGTACTATTGTACATATAAGTAAATTTTTTTTCCATCTGATTTTTCGATAAATTAGTGTAATCGATGTTCTCATTTCATTTCTTTTTTGTTTCATGTCATTGTGTTAAGAAAACTGTAAACGAATTTCAATGTGAATATTAATGTTTATGTCAAATGTCAAGCAATATTGTAATAGAATTGAAGTGTAACAAATGTTGAGACTGTTGTAAGATGTTAAAATTGTAATTGTGCGTGTGGTCCATAGGTAAGCAATGTGTTAGAATATGTAGAATGCAAAACCTCGGGTGAATACCCTGTCTGTAAGGGAGCGGTAAAAGGTGGATGGCAGGTGAGCGCGGGAAAATGCGCACGGTCGCTGCACGGCACAACGGGCTCAGCAGTAGTAGTTGGAGTTTTGCATTGGTCTGAGCAACACGTTCTGGAGCGAGGAGGCTCTCCTGGAAGACGTAGTTTCATTGAGCCTCGGATATGCTGTTCCGACGCCCATACAGCATGGCAAAATTCCACAGGCACTAAACGGAAAAGTATTGCGACGCTAAGAAGAATTAAAGTGCCGATACGTCAAGAGCCATAGCTGTGTTTGTATATGTGCTCTGTGCCTCACCATCTCGCCGCCTGCCAACCGCCGCATCGATACAAACCGGTTGAAACTTTTAGTACTGTATTCGTATGGACCAGTGTTACTTTTGTTCCATACTGTTCAATAACAACTTAAATTTTACCAGAACTTTCCTATCATTTAATTATCCTCACAACTAACCTAGATAGGGTCCTTTCCAAATGTTGTGCAATCCGAGTGTCCCGAATTGAAAAATTAAATTTTGTGTTAATAATAATTACTTGCAGACCTATGTTAGAATGGTGTTTAAAGAACTGTTTTGTTAATGAACCAGTAAATGAATAACGAAGGTCTGATAAAGTTGGAAGATAACTTTAATATTGATTTAGTAATGAAGTTTAATTATTTCGAGACAGATATAAACGTATTTAAATGAGTAGGAAATAAGATAAAGAGAGTAGTAACTCATATATTGGAAATCTTGAGCGCATAACGGTGTCAGTAATTAATTTTTTTAATACAGTGATCACAACAGTTTCAAGGTCCCCCCTCCCTTTTTTTTTATTCATTTGAATTCTGAAGTGCTCTAAATTGATCTGACCAGCAAAAGTTAAAGTCAATGTAAAAGCCAAAATTTATCAGTGTTTTATCTTTATCAAAATTGACATTTTGTGCGCGGCTCGAAAGTGCTATTTCTAGGGTAACCTATGTCCGATTTTAATCAGATCAATAGACAGTACGAAGTTTTGTATTATACATTATAGTGTAGTGTTATGTATTTATGGTTTTTCCATATCAGTACAGAAAGTGAAACTATCAGTTCAATAGATTTTCTGGTTCTAAAATTCTACTATATAATGCAGTGTTACTACTTGTTGCTTTGCACGAATATTTGCCAACTTGTACAGGGAAGAAACTCAGTTAATGCCTAATTAGGCTGGCGACCGTATTATTAACAAATTGGTAGCATCTCCTGTGTTGCTTTTTGTCCATCCTGACGTGTAGTTGCATTTCGGACTTATTTGACGTATCATTGTTATTACAGAGTGGGTGTAGGTCTGATTTGCCACCATTCAGGTACAGGCGGTCAATATCTATACAAAAATCCTGTCTCGTAAGGTAAACCCCACTCACTTACCATAGTACAGGCTTTAATGAGTATCGTGTGCCCCACGCCCACGTTACAAGTTTTCCAGTGAAAGACCTATTACATAGGTCTGTTTACCTCAGATAATTAACATTTCATTAATGCACAGGAAGTGTAGTTGGAAGGCTAGTCTATAACATCTCTTTTCCGCCATTCCCAAGTATTTAACAGACTGTCTAGCACGATTACTAAGTTGATTTTATGTGCGATGGGGATAAAAAGAAAAATGGATGTACGAGTACAGCTTGTAGACACATGGTTGACGACGTATGCAAATTTGGATGTGACTGTTAGTCGAGCTCGGATAGCTAAGCGGTAAGGCGACCGAGCAGGAAAACAGGGACTCCCGGGTTCGACTCGCGGTCGTTCATATCTTTTCACTCTCGTTATTGCGTTTTACACATGACGGTAGTCCATATTGACAACTGTGAATACATTTCATACCTTTCTATTCAGGAAGTCTCTTTCCCGAAGGCCTGTGGTCTTCATTGCCGCTCCCTTTCGTCTCGCTGGGCATGTGCTCCTTATTCTCTCTTGTGGTGTTCACTACCGAATTCATTTGTCCATCCATCCTTTACAAATGGCAGAGGCACAACAGCTGTTTTGTTTCTATTACAGCTATTAGCATCATGCTATGTAACATAACCTCTCTTTTTCTGTTAGTGTGCACACGGTCCATCACAAACTCCGAATTTTCTTCTACGTTAGTCAAGTGCCGTTCGCCTGTCTCTTATTCAGCCCCCCCCCCCTATCTATATACTGTACGTAGCAATTCTGTCGGGAATGGATTTATATGTGATTTACTTCGTTCTTTTGTTATATCGGTATTTCAGAGAACACAGCTGCGTTGTCTTATTGCTGTTTTCGTTTGATCTGTTTTGTTAGTTATATCAACTGTACTTCTGCAATACTATCATGTATCCGAAAGTTCCAAATCCAGCGATTTTTAATTGTCAGTTCAATGTTTAGGTCTTCCGCATTTCTTTCTCCTGCCTCTAAAAATTCAGGTAATCATGTGATCACCGCGAATCCCTGCGGGATTCTATGAAAGACATTGTGTATGCTTCGCATGTCCGTGACCTTGGTGATTACCACAGTATCCTCCATCACATCACAGCAAACATCCTAGTGCGTACGTGGGTTAACGTGAAGTATCGCCTAGACATTTTACCGGATACAAAAGCTGCCCATGATGAAGTATGTTTTGCACGAAAGTTTTTGAGGTATTTTATATGACGCCGCAAACCACAAGTGGTCATCTTGTATATTCCAGTCATATAAATGAATGGACCAGCTTTACATGTTATTGAATGAGTATATTGTACGTAAATATTCACATGTGTCTGTAAACAATAAATATGCACTGACAGGAAACCTGAGATAGGTTCCTTACTCCATCCTGATTTCGTACCTTGAAGTTCAGCAGTAGGTTGTTAAGAATACATGAAATACTTCAGTGTAATTTTTCTTTATAGTGAATATAAGTAATGTTATGTTCATATTCGTAGTTTACATTGAAACGTAATTTTACTATCAAATAGAGTCTTAAGACTTCTGCAAAGCTCACGCGCTCTTTGAAAGAGATTTTGAAACTGACTGTTACCCAAATAATATATGAAGATAAAATATTCTGCGTTGTTTAGTCCGCGTCATATTTCTTCTATACCATCGACGTTTCGACCCCTCTGCTGCGATCTTCAGGCTCTTATGATGTCCACATCCGAGTAGAAACATCGATCGTTTATCTACACCTGCATCTAAATCATCGCGCTGCGCCTAACAGTTAAGTACTTAGCAGAGGGTTCATCGAACAACATATAAGCTCCAGAATCAAATTTTCACTCTGCGGTGGAGTGTGCGGTGGCATGAAACTTCTCGGCAGATTAAAACTGTGAGCCGGACCGAGACTCCAACTCGGGACCTTTGCCTTTTGCTGGCAAGTGATCTACAAACTGAGGTTCGCAGGAGAGCTTCTTTGAAATCTGGAAGGTAGGAAACGAGGTACCGGCGGAAGTGAGGCTGCGAGGAAGGGTTCTCAGTCGTGCTTGGGTAGCTCAGTAGAGCACTTGCCAGCGAAAGGCAAAGGTCACGAGTACGAATCTCGGTACGGGGCACAACTTTAATCTGCCAGAAAGTAATCTACCGTTCGACTCTCTGGTAGCGTGCGGGAAAAAAGAACACTTAAATATTTCCATGCGAGTGTTGATTTCACTTTTCCTATAGATGATTATTTTTCCTATGTAGCTGGGCGCCAACAAAATATTGTCACACTCTGAGGGGAAAGTTGGTGACTGAAGTTTCACGGGAAAGTCCTGTCGCGGCGAAAAACCCATTTGTTTTAATGATAGCCATTCCAGTTCGTATATCATATGCGGGATACTCTCTCCCTTATTTCGCGATAATACAAAACGAGTTGCCCTTCTTTGATCTTTCCGATGTTCTCCATCAAGCCAGTGTGATTCGTATCCCGTAGCACACAGAAATACTCCAGAAAAGAACGGACAACCGGAGTGTAAGGAACCTCTTTAGTAGACCTGTTGGATTTTCTAAGTGTCCTCCCAATAAATTACAGTCTTTGATTTGCTTTTCCCACATTATCTATGTGATAGTTCCAGTGTAAATTATTCGTAACTGTAATATCTAAGCATTCAGTTGAATTTACAGCCTTTAGACGCGTGTTATTCATCACATAACTGAAGATTAGTGGTTTCATTTTAGTACTCATGTGGATGACTGCACGCTTTTCATAATTTAGAGTCAACTGCCACTTTTTGCACCATACAGATGGAAATGGAAATGGAAATGCCGTTCAAAAATGATTCAAATGGCTCTGAGCTCTATGGGACTTAACATCTGAGGTCATCAGTCCTCTAGACTTAGAACTACTTAAACCTAAGTAACCTAAAGACATCACACACATCAATGCCCGAGGAAGGATTCGAACCTGAGACCGTAGCGGTCCCGCGATCCCAGACTGAAGCGCATAGAACCGGTCAGCCACTTCCCTGAGGGGAACTCAAGGTATTACTTCCGCTTAACGCGATGATTTTCCGTCAGTTATTACGTACTGTGTCCTTGATTCCAGTCAAACAACTGAGCTGATAGCCCACAGGCAAGCAATTTCATTAGAAGTCGCTTGTGACGAAGGGTGTCAAAAGGCTTCTGGAAATCTGAAAATGCGGAATCTCCGATCGATAGCGCTCATTACGTCGTGAGAATAACGAGATAGATGTGATTCACAGGAACGATATATTCTGAATCTGTGTTGGTTATTTGTCAATAAATGGTTTTCGTCGAAGTGATTCATAATATTCGAGGGCAGTATATGTTCCAAAATCCCACTACAAATCGGTGTTAGTGATATGGGTCTGTAATATAGCGATTTATCAGTATTTACTTTCTTGGATAGAGGTGTGACATGTGCAACTTTCCAGTTTTTGAGTACGGATCTTTCTACGATTGCTAAGTACAGAGCTATTGAATCAGCACACTCCGAAAGGAACCTGGCTGCTATACAATCTGGTGTACAGGGAAAACTCATTTATTTGATAGAAGTGTGATATACAGTCTTGTCTTTCTCAAATATTTTAAGCTGCTGTGCTACACCGAGGATGTATACTTTTACTTACTGATGTTGGCAGTTGTTCTTGATTCGAATTCTGAATATTTATTTCGTCTTCTCTGGCGAAGGAATTTCGGAAAACCATGCTTCCCCTGCTTTAGTGACCATCAATAACATCGTCATTGCTATCGCCCAGTGAAGTTCTTGATTGTTTCCTGCCACTGGTGTTCTTTACATACGGCCAGAATCTCTTTGGATTTTCTGCCAGATTTCGAGACAGAGCTTCGTTGTGGGAAGTATTGAAAACATCTCGTGTTGAAGTTCGCGCTAAATTTCGAGCTTCTGTAAAACTTCGCTGATCTTGGATATTTTGCGTTCTTTTAAATTTGGTATGCCTGTTTAGCTGCTTCTGTAGCAGTGTTCAGACCTGTTTATTGTACCATAGGGGGATCAGCACCTTTCCTTAGTAATTTGTTTCTTGTATATATGAGGTAAGTGATGCGTGGAATGACTGAAATCGGTGTGAATACGCGAACAGTGGAACGGAAGGGAAATAGGCAATAGCGGTTGCGTAACGGGCGTAGGTAAAAAAGAAAAATGTGGGCATTTGCGTCAATTGAGGAACTGGAAAAGACGAAGCGACAGTAACGACGTTGACGTTTGGTGTCCGAAGGGAACCAAGTTAGTGAGAAAGGCGGCCAATGGTGGACGACGGACTGAGGTGTCTGTGTGTGCCGAGTCACATTGCTTGACTGTATGTGTATGTCGGCAATGAAAATAGTTGCTTGCAGAAACGTCTTTCGATTTCGACGTTGATGACAGGGTATATCAATTGCCGTCGACACTATTACTTTGAATTCAGATCACGTCTGGTCTACGCTTACATAGACTGGAAGGAGTGGACATCGTCTCTTAGGAATGTGTAAAGTGAATTTTTGTCTTATTTTTTTAACAGATATATTTTGCGTTTATGCTGGTAGGTTTGCATGTTACGGTATTCACTACACCAACCTCGTGGGTACTAATCCATGTATCGGTCATGACGCTCCCTTTTAGTCAAGATCAGTTGTTGCTAAGAGGTCAAATATGTTTACTTTGAATTCAGATCACGTCTGGTCTACGCTTACATAGACTGGAAGGAGTGGACATCGTCTCTTAGGAATGTGTAAAGTGAATTTTTGTCTTATTTTTTTAACAGATATATTTTGCGTTTATGCTGGTAGGTTTGCATGTTACGGTATTCACTACACCAACCTCGTGGGTACTAATCCATGTATCGGTCATGACGCTCCCTTTTAGTCAAGATCAGTTGTTGCTAAGAGGTCAAATATGTTTCCGCAACCATTTACACTTCGAGTGGGCTCCTGGACAAGTCGTTCAAAATAATTTTCTGAGAGAACAGTAAGTCCATTTCGGATGTTTTATGCCTACCACCGACTATAAACATTTCCGCTAACATATCGAGGGTAGATTGAAGCCACCACCAACTAAAATTTTGTGTCTGGGGCACATATTTGAAATGACAAGTTTTTTCTGAACTTTTTAAGAAGTGTATCATCTGAGTCGTGAGGACGGTATACGGAAGGAATTATTAATTCATTCTATTTATAAAATACACCCTGTCAGGGATTTTCTCTGCCTCGTGATGACTGGGTGTTGTGTGATGTCCTTAGGTTAGTTAGGTTTACATAGTTCTAAGTTCTAGGGGATTGATGACCATAGCTGTTAAGTCCCATAGTGCTCAGAGCCATTTGAACCATAAAATACACCCTCTACCCACACTAATTCACAGGAACTATCTACTTCAATTTCACTACAAGTTAAACAACTTCTGACAGCAATAAACACTCCACCACAACTGTATTTAATCTATCCTTTCTGAACACGGTTAAGTTCTTTGTAAAAATTTCGGCTGAACTTATTTCCGGTCTTAGCCAGCTTTCGGTAGCTGTAACTATTTGAGATTCAGTGCTACTAGAGTATAGAAGAAATATGACGTGGCCTAACAACCCAGAAGATTTTAACTTCAGTGATAATAGCCACAAAAACCTGCAGACTTACAGATTTACACAAATAATGTTACTGTTCTGTTAGAATTTTATGTTGACGCTTGTGTGTGAATTTACTTGTCTTCCTGTTGTCGTGTGGTAATTTCATTGCCTGAATGACGCCAGGAACAGTATTATCTGAAAGTTAATATGTTCAAAAGACTTATATTGTCAGGAGGATGTGGCGTTATTTATGTTTCCTGTATTTGCTAGATGTTGGATCGTAAGGTAGGAATCCGTTTTGCCCTGAATATTCACACTGCTCGATGTTGAATCGTAAAGTAGGAATCCATTTTGCCCTGAATATTCACACCCTTTAGCGCATTGGAAAGAGAATTCTGACAACTGCATAAAACTTTCCACAAATTTAAAGAAGAGCTACATAACCTAAATGTTCAAGCAAGCGTACGAACGATTTGGACCAGCGACCGTTTACAATAACTACTACAAGAGTAGTATAAAAAGTGCTTTCCTCGTGAGGAAACTGTAAGCAAAATAGAATTAGATTCAGCTATTTTGTGACACATATCCAAAAAAAAGACGTGGCACTCGCAAATCATTATATCCGAAAACTGATTCCTACTCATTCTTGGACTATACCGGAGAGCAGGAGCACATCCAAGCACCAACTGGGTCCTCACTTACCTTTCGTCTCGTGACGTCCTTTATCACGACTACCCTTGACCCTAAGCGCACCACTCACCAGAATGAACAAGAACCAAGCAAATACAGAATAAAAGAGAGAAAGACAGATAGAGAGAGAGAACGAGAGAGAGAAAGAAAGAAAGAGAGATACGATGCACCACAAAGGAAATATCTGAATGGAACAGAAATCGGTAGATGTGATCCACATGTACAGACAAACAAATCATTCAAATTTTAGCAAAATTGAATTATTTATTCAGGAGGTAGCTGTTCGTAAATTGGACCCTTATGCAAGCAGTTATGTCTTCCTGAGGGACATGGTGCCAAATTCCGACTAACTGGCATGTTAGATCGTCAAAATCCCGAGATGATTGGAGGGTCCTGCTCATAACGCTCCAAACGTTGTCAGTTGGGTAGAGATCGTCGACCTTTCTTGTCTAGATAGGGTTTGGCAAACAGGGAACCAAGAAGTGAACACTCGCAGTGTGTGCGGGCAGGCATTATCTTGTTGAAATGTAAGCCCAGGATGACTTGCCATGAAGGACAACAAAACAGGGAGTAGAATATCGTCGACGCACCGCTGCGTTGTATGGGTACCGCGGATGACAACCACAGACGTGACCGTAGACGCCCCGGACACCGGTGGGATACCAGCCAGACTACCGTCTGACATACTCCCCAACTACCAGAAGTGCCATTCCTTTTCATTGTAGGATCCCTCTGGTTGTCATCTTTGGTACCCTTACAGCACAACAGTTCGTCGATGATATTCTACGCCCCGTTTTCTTGCCTTTGTGGCAAGCTGTCTTGGGCTTACGTTCAAGCAAGATATAGGCCGCCTGCACACGATGAGTTTGTCTACTGCTTGTCCTCGTGCTTGCCAAACTCCACCTTGGTCAGAAAGATCGTCAGATCTCTCCCCAATCGAGGACGTTTGGAGCATTATGGGCGGGGCTCCCCAACTATCTCGGGATTTTGACGATCTAGCACTCCGATTGGTCAGAATTTGACACTATATCCCTCAGGAGGATATCCAATAACTCCGTCAGTCAATGTGAAAACAGCTGTTATCATCTTTGAAGGTGGGAGTGTCCGCAGAAAACTCATCGTAAAGATGGAGAAAAAGGGCAACCGTTGTCCAGCCACGTTAATGTGACCACTTGTCAAAAGACTGAATAGCCACCTTTTGCAGCGCATACCACTGCGAAATTTGTAGTATGAGAGTCAGTGAAGTTCTGGAAGTTACCAACAGGGATTCGGAGCCACGCCGCCCCCAACTCCATGATCAGCTGCGCTAGGTATTTCGGTTGAGGATGCATGGCGCGAACAGCCCATTCGAGGTGGTCTCACAAATTCCCAACTGGGTATAAATCCGGGGAGTTCTGTCGCTAGGGGAGTACGGTGAACTTATGCTGATGCTCTTAGAACGACGCAGGAACACTGCGAGCTGAGGGACGTCCTGCTGGTATATGGCATCGTGCCGAGGAAAACAACACGCTACACGTAGGGGTGTTCATGGTTCCCAAGAATAGTTTCATACTTGTGTTGATCCATGTGCCCATATGACGAAACCGGCCAGGGAATGCCACCATAATGGCCCATTCAAACGATTGTTGTAGAGTGTTTGCCATATGTCCGATGGAACATAAAACGCGATTCATCTGGGAAGGTCGCCTGTCAGCACTTAATGGGAGTCCAATTGCGGTATTGGCGACCAGATTCCAGCTTTCGTCCCTGTTGAACAGCTGTCAGCATGGGTGCTGCGGAGGCCCACACACAGCAGTTTTCGCTGAACGGTTGTTGAGAAGACACTGTTGGCAGCTCCTTGGTTCATCTGAGCACTCAGCTGCTCAACAGCTGCACACCTATTCTCACGCACACGCCTCCTCAGCCGTTGTTCACGCCTGTCATCTGCAACCATGGTGTACCACAGTTGTCCTGGCGTCGGTTTTCGGTAGCTACATTTTGCCATGCACGGTGTACTTTAACCACGACGGCATGCGAGCAGTTTAGAAACTTAGCCGTAGCGGAAATACTTCTACCTTTGGCCCAAAAGCCAGTGATCACGACCTTTTGGACGAGAGATGAATCACTCCTTTTCCTCAATACGATAACGGCTGCACTGTTTTACCCGTCCCTCCCCCCGCTTCCCCCCCCCCCCGCCCCCCCCCCCCCCCCGATTGTATTCATATACCGTACCCTTCTTCACTGGTTCAAATGTCTCTGAGCACTATGGGACCTAACTTCTAAGGTCATCAGTCCCCTAGAACTTAGAACTACTTAAACCTAACTAACCTAAGGACATCACACACATCCATGCCCGAGGCAGGATTCGAACCTGCGACCGTAACAGTCGCAAGGTTCCGGACTGCGCGCATAGAACCGCGAGACCACCGCGGCCGGCTCTTCACTGGTAGTGCTGCCACTTATCGTATGTGAGTGACTATTGCACACACACGTCAAACATAGGCAGTGGTCACATTAATGTGATTGGATACTGCAGATATGAGTGTTTCAAGTTAAGGTAACCCGAACAAGAGATCATACGTAAAACACCCCCTAAATGCCACAGAAACATCTCTGACATGAACAAAATCCTCCATATGCTGCGGGTTAAACAACTCATCGTTTGCAAAGAGGTAAAGTCGCGAGTGGTCGCATGCCTCCAGTCAGATATTGCCTGATTTCTGTCTTGAGCCCGCTGAAACCGTGAATCTTTATGTGACGCTGTGGGCAATGACCTTTTGTTAGGTAGCCGACTCCATTGCAAGCTGTTCACTCACAAACCTGTTGAGATGGAACAGTCTCTGGTCGGTGTCGATTAGGATCCTTATCGATCACTTACTCCGTGTTCATAGCTCGGAGTAGTCCCCCATTTCTTGTAGACATGCTGGGCAGACCGCGTCAAAGTACCAACAGATCGATCAACATCATTTCACAGCGTGGTCATGGGCGTGCGCAAACTCGATAGCTCTTTTTGGCCATTCTGTCACGCCTCAGTGCCGATAAATCTTGCTGCGCTGATTCCATTACATCGACTGGCACACACACACACACACACACACACACACACACACACACACACACACACACACACACACTACTCTGATATTTTTATTGTATTTTATGGTGTTATAGACAAGACCAGCATGCATTTTCAAATGGTTTATTGAAATGTCCATTGAAACTAAACTTACCTTGTGTGCCTTTTGTCGTTTGGTAATATGTTGGTAAAGAGCTGTGGCAGATTTCTTGTTGCGTGCTCGTGAGTTCTTTGAAAGTCATGTTTATTTGCCGGTTCATTCGTCAATCTCCCTAGTGTCTCTCCATATCCACGTCGACGTAGTGTAGATGAAATTTTCTTTAGTAATTAGAATGACTAGAAAGAGTGATATTTGCGTTCGAGTCTCACCTAAGTATGAGCACTCGCTTACTTCTTCCTTGAATATAACGTTTACTCTTACTTTCGAGTTGCAATACGTAAAGTTCTTTATCAGAACAGAACAAATTCAGAGCCATTAAAAATTCATTCAACAACAGATAATGAAAATCAAATGATGATGTTTGGTTTTGGAGCCCTCAGTCCCAATTTTTTCGCTGTCCAATCTAGTCACTGTCAGGAATACAGATGATGAGGAGGATGAAATGATGACAACAACACGAACACCCTGTCCCAAGACAGAGAAAATCCCCAACCCGATCGAGAATCGAACCCGGGAGCCCGTAATCCAGAGGCAGCATCGCTAGCCCCTAGACCATGAGCTGCAGACATATAAAACACAAACAATGCAACGATAACGTTCGCTTTTCTCATGCAAGAAGTCTTTGGTTCCTACACACAGTTATATCCGTAATAAAATGTGATATTACAACAACATTTGAGTCTCACATGTCCGCCTGGGGGCAGATCTACACCGTCTATTGAGTTACAAAGCGACCAGTATGTTTTCTGAAGAAGCGAGTAATAATTTTGTCCAGCGATTTTGTGATGATGTAAACTAAAGAGTGCCAGCAATAAAACTTATGTACTAGTTCTGCATCGAATTTCAATCTTAGCACTGAAGCACCGGCTGAACGTTAGACGAAGATTTCACTAGCCATAATGGAGTGAGCACTTTTAGTGCAGACAACCCTATAGACTGAATTAGCGCTCATCTGAAGACATGTAAACTTGAGCGTTCAAATGTTACGTTGGCATTTCGTTTAGAAGCTACTTGTAGAAGTCAACACTAACAGGTTGGTCTCCAGGGCTTAACTCGTACACAACGGAAATTTATAAGTATAAAGACATAGGTTCCTTTTAATATCCAACGATCTTTCAATTAACTCTATCACAGCTCGCTATCGTTGTCATTTTTCGTCAAAAGGGGAAGAAGGATACACGTGAAAGCGGCGTTCAGAAAACTGGACGACACTCTGGAGGCCGCACTGAGAAGGAGTCTGACACCATAGCGAAGAGTTAAGATATTCTGTATCAAATCTATGAGATAATTGCGAAGAATCAAATAAAAAGTTTCATTATCACATGACAGTGTTAAATGCTTCCCCTTCAGCTTTGTTATAACCACGTGTAGAGTGCACTAAAACAAGTTTAATATGTATAGCCATCACGTGAAAAAGACATAAGAGAAGTCAAATATCATTTTCGTTGTTTAAAACCAGGTTCAGCAAGAGAGCAACAAACATTACACTACTCTCTTCAGAGAAATACTTCTTTCTTTTCCTTTGAACGAAAAGAAATTTCTATCACGTTACATTCGATTACTTTAAGACGTTCTTCCCAGAAACAATTTCTCCGGAACGGAGAAGCAACCTCCAGTGCATAAATAGAAAAGTGGGAAAAGACGACTACATCAAAAGTATTTCACAGTCTTCGCCCTTATTGGAAAAATAATGTTATTTTCTGCGACTCTCTGTAACTCTCACTTTGTTGTCTTTACGAAAGAGATCGCTAATGAATTCCTCCATTATAATTTCGATAGGTTTAATTAAAACGGTTTTAATATAATCTTCTTGCCACCCGGAAAGCGAAATTCGATAAATGATTCCTTACCGTGAATTAATTAGGCTCTGATAATTACTGAGCGAGCATCCTCGGGCGTAGACGAAAGATTTCTAGAATTTTCCTGGGAAACTCGCCCACGGCCGACGTCTGTGAGCTGGGGAAGCTGCAGCGAGCGAGGAGCCACATTGCTCTCGCTCCAGAGAGCGAAGGATCTAATCCCTCTCTGGCAATATGCATTTTGGTTTTCCACGATTTCCATTAACAGTTAAGTTGAATAACGTGACGGTTCATTTGAAAGACTGAAAGCGGTCAGTTGATTTCTTTTCCGATCCTTCCTCTGAGCCTGGGCTTGTCCCTAATGAACCAGTCGTCGACGGAATATGGAACCTTAATCGTCCTTCCTTCCTTCCCTCCTTCCCTCCTTCATGAAAATTGTAACAGTGTGTAACATTGTGTCTAACTAAAGAACATTTCAACATCGCTAAAATTTGATTTTGGTTTTTCTGAAATGTGGAAACTACACTGACACCCAGCTTTCTGTTGGATTACTTCATTAAAAGCAATTTTTTCCAGTCGGTGCGTTTTCTCAAACTGCTACTTAATATTGTGTAAATTATTAAATAACACTATTCCAGAGAGATCAGTTTGGCTCCCGGACAAATGTCAGAAGCATGCGAGGCAGTAGTGGAACTACAACTTATCTACATCTGCTGTCTACAGCACAAGTCGGAGAGTACTTCTGGTACCAATAACTGATCCCACCTTCCCTGTTCCACTCGAGAACGGTGCGTGGGAAGAATGGTTGTCGGTAAGCCTCTGCATTAGCTATAATTTCTCGAATTTTCTCGCTGTGGTTATTTCGCGAAATGTATGAGGGGGCAAGGAAAGCGTTTCTGAAGAACATAAATTTGTTAACATCGAGTATAAATTTAAATGTCAGGAAGTCGTTTCTGAAAGTATTTTTGGAGTGTAGCCATGCATGGAAGCGAAACATTGGACAAGAAGAGAATAGAAGCTTTCGAAATGTGGTGCTACAGAAGAATGCTGAAAATAAGATAGGTAGATCACATAACTAATGAGGTGGTATTGAATAGAATTGGGGAGAAGAGGAGTTTGTGGCACAGCTTGACAAGAAGAAGGGACCAGTTGGTAGGACCTGTTCTGAAGCATCAAGGGATCACAAATTTAGCTTTGGAGGGCAGCGTCGAGGGTAAAAATCGTAGAGGGAGACCAAGAGATGAATACACTAAGCAGATTCAGAAGGATGTAGGCTGCAGTAAGTACTGGGAGATGAAGAAGCTTGCACGGGATCGAGTAGCATCCAGAGCTGCATCAAAGGAGTTTCAGGACTGAAGACCACAACAACAGCAACATGAGGGGGCGAGGGGGGAGAGAGGGTCAAGGGGGGAAGTAATATGCTGTCCGACACTTCCTGAAAAGTGCCCTCTCGAAATTTCAATAGCAAAACTTCTCTGAGATCCACAACGCCTCTCTTGCAACGACTGAAATATATACGATACTGCAGTGCCTGTGATATTCCGAATTACAATGCAATGTTTTTCCCATATGCACTGTGGGGACTACAGCTGTTATGAAATACATGAAATGTAGCTTTCTTGAGAAAATTACTTCCTCATACATAGCTGATAAAAGTTTTGCATGAAATGTGTTCTAAGTTGTAAATATAAACAACCATCGGCCGTATAATGGAATCATAACAGAAAAATTTGTGCCGCACTGGAATTGGAACGCGGGTTTCCCGCTTATCACGTGCAGTAGTCTTACCATTTGGCTGTCCGCCCCCCGGTAGCTGATTGGTCAGCGCGCCAGAATGTCAGTCCTCAGGGCCCGGGTTCCATTCCTGGCTGAGCCGGAGATTTTTCTCCGCTCAGGGACTGGGTGTTGTGTTGTTCTCATCATCATCATTTCATCACCATCGACGCGCAAGTCGCCGAAGTGTTGTCAAATCGAAAGACTTGCACCCGGCGAACGGTCTACCCGACGGGAGGCCCTATTCACACGACACTTACAATTGGTTCAAATGGCTCTGAGCACTATGGGACTTAACTTCTGTGGTCATCAGTCCCCTAGAACTTAGAACTACGTAAACCTAACTAACCTAAGGACATCACACACATCCATGCCCGAGGCAGGATTCGAACCTGCGACCGTAGCAGTCGCGCGGTTCCGGACTGCGCGCCTAGAACCGCGAGACCACCGCGGCCGGCGACACTTACAATTACCATCTGGCTATCCGTGCCCGTTCACGCCCTGACCTCAGCTTCCGTATGTCGTGAACCACGTGTCTACAACCTGTACTCGCACATACATTATGTTTATCCCCGTACAGGGGAAACATTTTACTTGAAAGTCTCTTGCCTGGTGTTTGTGGATAAATACGATATTGTAGAACCTTTGCTACCCCTAGTAACGGTCCATTGTTCCTTCGGACATGTATGGCCGTGAGTCGCACTCGGATAGCCAAATGGTAAGGCGACTGCTCGTGGTAAGCGGGATATTCAGGTTTGAATTCCAGTCCGGCACGAATTTTGACTGTCATCATTCCATTATACGACTGATTGTTGGTCATATTTGCAACTCTGAACACATTTCATGTATTTCATAACGGCTGTAGTCGCCGCAATGCCTATTTCTTCGCACATGCACGTGCGTCCAGAGGAACAGTGCGTCGTAATTCGGAATAATACATGTACTGCAAAATCGAATTTATCCGCCAACAGAAGGCAAGTCATTTTCAAGTAAAATGCCTCCCCTGTATGGGAATATAAATAATGGACAGCACAGGTTGTAGACACATGGTTTACGATATATGGAAGTTTGGGTTTGGCCATGGATCATGCTCGCATAGCCAAATGGTAAAGCGACCACTCGCAATAAGCACAAACTTTCACTGTCATCACTCCGTTATATGGTTGATGGTTGTCTATATTCGCAACTGTAAATACATTTTATGCCAATGAAGTTTTCTGAGCATCTCGCTAATCCTTTCGTGTCCACCAAACAACCCCGTGACTAAACGCACTGCTCTTAGTTGCATCTTCTCTCTCTCTCTCTCTCTCTCTCTCTCTCTCTCTCTCTCTCTCTTCTGTCTCTCCTACCTAGTAATGATCCCATATTGACGAACAATACTTAAGGAAAGGTCGAACAAGTGTCTTGAAAGTCACTTCGTTCATGGGTGTATTACATTTTCTTAACATTCTTCCTGTGGATTTCAGTCTTACAGCTGCTTTTCCTGCTGCTTGTTCTGTGAGGTCGTGTTTAGTTCTACAGTAGTGCATTCTTTTTTTCAATGTATGCACTACTGTAGCACTAAACTACTGATGACTAATTGCTGAAAACGCTATATACCGTAAAATATCTAAGAATAGCTTTCCAGAAGACCTTAAGTGGCACGACCTCACTGAACAAGTAGTAACAAAAGCAGCTGTAAGAACGAAATCCACAGGAAGAATCTTAAGGAAATGTAATATACCCATGAACGAAATGGCTTTCAAGACACTTGTTGTGGCTTACAAGACATTTATTGACGTTCAGGGTCAACGACCACAGCCTGTACTATTCAACAATCCTCTGTAGGTCATTCTAAAAATAAATACTGTAATGATTATAAAGAATCCGCCTCGATTGCAAACAGAAACCAGATGTTGACCTAGGTTTCAGCGCGGATAACCATGCCTTCTTCGGAACACACTAAAACTACAAACTGCCTAAAGAAGCATGGTCCACCATTAATACAGAATTCCCAAAAGGGACCATGCCTCTTTAGCCAGTTTGTAGTTTTAGTGTGTTCCGAAGAATACAGAACGCCTTTTTGGGTAGACCATGTCTCTTTAGGCAGTATGTAGTTTTAGTGTGTTCCGAAGAAGACGTGGTTATACACGCCGAAACCTAGGTCAGCATCCGGTTTCTATCTGCAATCGAGGCTGATTCTTTATAATTATTAAATTATTCACGATTGCTGACGTGCTGCAGTGTTAAAAGTTCTCAATAAATACTGTCTTCTGGAGTTGCTATTTTCCTATAAACAACTGCATCAGCTGCGAAAGAGCTTCCAAAGGTTTCTACTAGATAATTTATAGACATTGTAAACAGTAATGGACCTATCACACTTATTTGGTGTACTCCGGAAATTACCCTCACATCTGTCGATTTTGTTCCATTAAGAGTGACTTGTTGAGCTCTGTCCACAAGAAAATCTTGAATCCAGTCACAAATCTGGTCCGATACCCGATAAGCTCGTATTTTTTCACTAATCGGCAGTGCGAGAAGGTGTCAAATCTCTTCCCGAAGTCGAGGAACCCTGCATCAACTTGAGTGTCGTTGTCGACGGCGCTGCGGATCTCACGAAGGAAGTAAGTGTGAGCCGAGTTTCGCACCTCTGTTTGCGGAATCCATGTTGATTTTTATAGAGGAGATTTTCGTTCTCCAAACACGATATAATTTTTTAGCATAAAACATGTCCCATACAACATATTGACGTCAACGATATAGATATTTTTTAGAAGACAGGCTGAAGACAGAAAAACCTACGTTTGTAGCATTTATAGATGTAGGGAAAGCATTTGAAAGCGTTGACTGAGCAGAGATTAAATAAACGAACGTAATGTTATTCATAATATGTTAAGAACCCAGATTGCAATTACAAAAGTCGCAGTACATGAAAGAGAAGCAGTGGCAGAGTAGGAAGTGCGACAGGGTTTGTAGTCTGCAGCCGTTTTTATTCAAACTCTACATTGAGGAGTAAAGGAAACTAACGGTAAGTCAGAAAAGGGAACGAAATCGGGGGAGAACGAATAAAAATTTTGATGTTCACCGATGATATTGAACAAAACTCAAAATTTCTTCAGAAGACGTTGTAATATGAGCATCAACAAGAGTAAAACAATGGCAATGGAAATAGACACATTTAATCAGTAGATGTTGGGGAATCAGATTAGAAAATAAGACAGTACAAGAGGTAGATGCGTTGTTTTAGTTAATGTAGAACTGATCAAGACTGCAGATATTTTTTAAACAACCGCATAGTTACGTAGCACGGTAGAAATGTTATCTCCAATTTTCAGAGTTCAATTCGTGTTTCAAATAATATGAAACGCATCTAGATTCAACCGCCACGCAGTGCCACGCCCCCTTTTCTATACCACTCTGTCATTATTTGCGTTATTTTATTATTTCCTTCCCTCAGAGAAGACATCTGTAGAGTATAGAGACAGTTACCCCACTTAGGATGAGGTTAATTATGATTTGTTAAGTAAATGCACACATTATGGTACACAAAACCCGAACGAAAATTTTGGTAACCTTATTTAAAAGAGACGCCTAAAGAAAATATTTTGCTCATTTGCTACTGTTAAAATTTCCTCATAAGATGCTTCTCTCATATTCAATGATGTCGATGCTAGCAACGGAAGAACCAGGACCTTTATGAGACTAGGATATGATCAGGTTGCTTCACTGAAAACCTCTGAAGAAGACTGATAACGTGCGCATCGTAGTTCTGAAATGGCAGAGAAGAATATAGGCAAAAAGACATACCAGAAGGGCCAGACCAGAACCACACAGGTACATAGAAACCAAAAAGAGTAAATTTATAGTCAGGCCCAACATTAAGGTACTTGCTAGGAAATGAAAACTAATGAAATCTTTTTCCTGATTTTCCAGCAACTTTCATTTCTGAGTGTATTAGGAACATTTTCTGCTGAACCATTGCAGATAAAAAGATGAAATTTGCTACATACTTTGTACACACTATAACACAACTTCCTACGGCACAAAATTTTTCAATGCGCATTACTGACAAACTCATATAAACTTTTGTGAAGTAAAAATTGCTTTGTATCATACACATAAACTTAAGAAAGTTGTTGGGAGAGTTCTAAGACTTTATTGAAAAACTGGTACACATATTTATCTAACTACTAAGAGTAACCAACCACATTCTGAAAGTGATGCGTATAGTAATGTTTGACAAAATGTGATACTATGTCTTCCAAAAGTATCCAGCAACGTCTTGATCAAATTATTTAGACAAAATGGAAAAATAATCCAGATTATAGCTAATAACAGCTAATAACATAGCATGACGTGCAAAATTCAGTTCAGTTATATCTTCAAGAGTAAAAGTTACATTAGGGTTCTATGTATTCATATATTTTCTCATACATCCTCTCTTAAGCTGCGAAAAAGAAAGAAAGAAAGAAAAAAAAAAGATGACCGAACTGGACATCTTATAAAATACACACTGGCAATAGCAAGAACAACATATCTAAAAAAAAAAGAGTAATTTGTTAATATCTTGATCCTCATGTATATTCCACATCTCCTCCTAAACCACTGGATGGATTTCAACCATACTTGGTACATATATCTCTTACTGTCTGGAAAGAGCTACTGCGGGTGTAAGCACCACTTACTTCTCAAAGGGGTGGGGTTGGAGGTAAAAAAAAGAGCGTAGTTCATGAAGCGTAAATGGCCAATCTATATTCTTCAACTATTTGAGAATGAGAGAACTTAGTAGCTTGCAAAAACCTTTACACATTATTTCAAACCATTACGAGACTTTTCCTTCCTGACATTCAACACAAAATGATGAAAGGAAGAAAGTTTACCACTTACTACATTTTCACGCTTAATGCAGTAAAATTGCCACGTCATGCATGATATTTTAATTTGTTAGTTCTTTATTAATAGCTCTATTCGCACTACGTTTTGCAGACAGTATTCACATGTGACACTGAACGCAGCTGTAACAATATATCATCGTCGATACGTACTTCTGGAGACATGACGTCATAAACATTGAGTTTCATGAAAACGAAACTGTATGGCGAAATTCGCTAGACATAAAAGTGATTTATCTTTACAGTTATGTCTGGAACATGTTAAATATACGTGAAAATATGTGACATGTGTGAGCCTGGGAGAAGCCGTATCTAAAAAGCTCCTAAACTCCTGGATCGATTTCAACCAAATTTGGAACACATGTTACTTACTTTCTGGAAAGGTAGAGTGTGCGGGTGAGAACCACCGCACCGGTCGGAGTGGCCGAGCGGTTAAAGGCGCTACAGTCTGGAACCGCACGACCGCTACGGTCGCAGGTTCGAATCCTGCCTCGGGCATGGATGTGTGTGATGTCCTTAGGTTAGTTAGGTTTAAGTAGTTCTAAGTTCTAGGGGACTGATGACCACAGCAGTTAAGTCCCATAGTGCTCAGAGCCATTTGAGCCATTTTTTGAGAACCACCAACTTGATGTGGATATGATAACGTCGCGCTGGAGAGAGAAGGCTGGATGAGGATAAAGACAAGCATGGAGGGGAAAGGAGAAGATGGCCACAGACATAGGGAGCAGCAGATGGACAGAGTGAGGAGAAGAAGGAAATAGGCTGACAAAGGGAAGCAGAGGAGTTGAACAGAGAGAGGGAGAGGAGGACGAGAAGGAGATGGGCAGGCAGAGGGGGGAGTAAATGGAAGTGGGGAGAAGCAGATGGAGGAAGACATGGATGGAAATTGGGGCTGGAGGAGATAGACAGGGATGTGGGAAGGATAAGATAAACTGATAGGACACTGGAATAATACGTACATACATGGCCGTCGATGGTTATGCTGTAATAATGTATTTATGTGTGTATGTACTCAACATTCACATAGAGCATTATGTACCACCAAGAAAAATATACACACGTTACTCACTTAATGTAACTTCGGTTTAGTACCTTACTCACTTTTCTGGAGTCAACCATAGATTACCAACCTACGATGTTCGTCTTTGGTTTCCGTCACATTAGTAAATTCGACAGTGTGGCTTGACGTAACGGTACCTGTAGATGTAACGACTGTGTTCTGATGATCATTTTCTGAAACAATTGCTCAGTGTATGTCACATATGTCTGTCTTTATCTCTGGTAGTCACTTTTTGAAGAAGTTTTAGTTTTCATGCTGTGACACCTGCATTGTAAAACCAAGTTTAATATACAGATATAATTATAGACGTCTAATCATTGTCAGAACGTAAGTAATACAAACACAAGAATTTTGAAAACGGTTTTTCGATCCCACATTTTATTGATGTAATGTTAAACACCTTTTGGTCCACTGTGTTTTCACGTATTCTGTATGTATACATATCTCTTTTCAGTTGTTAGTAGCTGAAAATGGTCATTGGCTGAAATCACTCTTGTACAGCAAAATAAACGATCTATAAAGTCAAATGGCGGAACCTTCTTTAAAACGATCTTGTTATGTAGTTCGAGAATCATGTAGAATTACTATACATGCAAGCCGTACGTGCCGACTGTAAACTTAATAACGTAGGGGAACTAGGGTACCTGTTAAGACACAGGAACGAAAGAAAGATCAACGTAACGAGTACAACAGTAGTGAACTACAAATCAAATCGAAGCTTAATAATATATTACTTAACAATAAGGAAATGTTAAGTAAATTAGGTAAGGGTAATTCCTCTGTGATTGTAGCTGAAACTGAATGTAGAACTGTGTTGCAGTATTTATTGGAGAATGATGTAACACCCGTAGGTGAAGGCCCCATGAGACTTCTACATCTGCATCTACGTGATTCCTCTGCTATTCACAATAAAATGGCTGGCAGAGAGTTCAATGAACCACCTTCAATCTGTCTGTATACCGTTCCACGCTCGAACGGCGCGAGGGAAAAACGAGCACTTAATTTTTCCTGTGCGAGCCCTGATTTCTATTATTTCATCGTGATGATCATTTCTCCCTATGTAGGTGTGTGCCATCAGAATGTTTTCGCAATCGGAGGAGAAAACTGAAATTTCATGAGAAGATCCCGTCGCAACGAAAAACGCCTTTGTTTTAATGATTGGTACTCCAATTCACGTGTCATATCTGTGGTACTATCTCCCCGGCTTCGCGATAATACAAAACGAGCTGCCCTTCTTTGTACTTTTTCGATGTCGTCCGTCAGTTCCATCTGATGTGAATCCCACACCCCACAGAAATACTCCAGCATAGGGCGGACACGCGTGGCGTAAGCAGCCTCTTTAATGGACCTGTTGCACCTTCTTAGTGTTCTGTCAATGGATAGCAGTCTTTGGTTTGCTCTACCCACAACATTACCTATGTGATCGTTCCAATTAAAGTTATTTGTAATTATAATCCCTAAGTATTTAGTTGTATTTACAGCCTTAAGATTTTTACGCGAAATCGAAATCTAGCGGTTTTTTTTTTTTTTTTTATTATTCGTGTGAATAACTTCACACTCTTCATTATTCAGGGTCAATTGCCACTTTTCGAAAACTACAGATATCTTATCTAAATCATTTTGCAAGTTGTTTTGGTCATCTGATGACTTTACAAGGCGGTAAATTACAGCATCATCTGCAAACAATCGAAGACGGCTACTCAGATTGTCTCCTATGTCGTTAACATAGTTCAGGAGCAATAGAGGGCCTATAACACTTCCTTGGGGAACGCCGGATATTACTTCTGTTTTACTCGATAACTTCCCGTCTATTACTACGAACTGTGACCTGTCTGACAGGAAATCACTAATCCAGCCGCACAACTGAGGCGATACTCCGTAGGCACGCAGTTTGTTTTGAAGACGCTTATGAGGAACGGTGTCGAAAGCCTTCTGGAAATATAAAAATATGGAATCAATTTGACATCCCCTGTCGATAGCACTCATTACTTCATGAGTATAAAGAGCTAGTTGTGTTTCATAAGAGCGATATTTTCTGAATCTGGGCTGACTATGTGTCATTAATTCGTTTTCTTCGAGGCACTTCATAATGTCCGAACACAGTATATGTTCCAAAATCCCTCTGCAAATCGAAGTTAGTGATATGGACAGGATACCCCGAGGTTTCTCAGAACAGAACTCTGGGAGACTGTGACGACATTTTCGGGGATCACACTAACAGACACGTAGACGTGAACTAGGCCTAGATTAACTCCACACACAATATTGTTGCTTCCGCGACTAGAAAAGTTTATTTTAGAGTATAGGCGATTTATTTGCTCTTCACATAACATTAATCATTATCATTTTCGTCAGTACTTACTTATAAGGAATTCTCGTGAGTATAAATTTGAGGCCGCGATATACTTGCATGGCTATGCCAATCTCACTTTGGCACATTTTGTTTACGGAATACAGTGGATAGTTGTTAGATCATCTTTATTAGTGAATGTCCAGTCTTTCAATACCTAAACGCAGGCGTAACATGCAGTGCGTTTGAGCCCCGATTTGTCATTTTAAAGTGTCTCTTATTTGTCCGTTGAACGTTAAGATTGTTGGCTTCTGAATCAGAAAACCGAAAACAACTGGGTCTTAAGTCACCAAACAGGGCCGCCGATAGTTTGGATTGCGCCATGCTACCAAAATGATAGGCGTGTGAACAGTTGCCACTGATCGTTCAAGACATATATATCAGAGGATATTTACATCATTAGCAGTAATGACTGGACGAAACGACGACCTCTTTTGTGACTGCAATTGCTGCTCGATTCCGCATTGTCCCACCACTGGTAATGTACTTTCATATTCACATAATTTATTCAGAGCGCGAAGCAGTTACTTCGCACCGCCATTTATCACCGTTTCACTTTTTAACCACAACAAACAGTCCCAGATGCAGAATCAGACACACTTATTCTCTCCTCCTCGCCTTACTTGTAGAACATTTCATACACGTTTATGCCTCACTAACGAGTAAATAATTATTTAACCAAAAGTTCACCTGATGTTTTTAGATTGCATTACAAAATTTTATACATTTACAACTTCCTTTCTCTGTGCACGGAGACCACCAATGTGATAGGAATGTTAATATTTCGTGCTTCAATACCAGTCAAAAAAGGAATTCAATTTAGTACGTATATTTTCCTCGTCAATTGTATTTAACAAGACGATGTCACTCATTCATTGAAAACTAAATGCAATAAATTGCCCATACGCGAACGAAATCATTACACGCAATAATGAGGGCAGAAATCGTTCTCACTAATGACAATGAACGAAATTTGTAGCCGCGGTGCTGCCCGAAAGAAAAATAGCAATGGAACCCATTTACCTGAAACTTGTACATAGACTTCTGCGGTATCTCTCATACACTTATTTGTCCCTTGGGATAAGTAGGAAATATCGGTATAAACATATTTCGTCTGGTTACTCCCAGCTGACATTTCAAAGACATTTACTCACAGATTAGTTGATAGCTTAATGACTACTATGGTGAGTCACTATTTACTTACTGAATACTACTATGTGGTATCTATAGACCGACAGAGTCGTTGTTTCCAGTCTTGGTAGCAAGGCTGGAAGGCTTCAACTGGTAGGACCTGTAACATGTCGGCCACATTCTTTTGCGTGTTCTCCAGACTCCTGAAATGAAATCCCTGTAAGACATTTTTCAGTTTATGGAAAAGAAGAAAGTCACGAAGACCAATATCAGATGATTTGGGGATGTGGAATAACAGCAATGCCTTTTGAGGTAAAAAATTCCGTGATAGAAGTCGCCATGTGACATGGGGCGTTGTCATCCACTTGTCTGCACTGTCTGGTCTCACGCCATTCACCGTTTTCCTGAGCTTTCAAAGGACATCATTGTAAAACACTTGGTTGACAGCTTGTCCTAGAGGAACAACTTCTTTATGCCCAATGGCCCTACCGTAGAAAAGCAAATCAGCATTGTTTTGATCTTCGATTTGCTCATTCAGCGTTTTTTGGTCGAGTAAATGTCCTGTACATGATGACGGGTAATAATGGTTGAGCTGTGTTGCAGCTTTAATGCCTACATTAAAGGTTATATATGTCTAGTCCTGATCGCCTTCTGGAATAAATGTAGCAGTGTGGTATTCAGTGGATGTTAAGCGTTGTGTTACAAAATTTACCATCATCTTATTTCGCCAGTTTGGTGATCAGTTGCTTGTTTTTTTTTTTTTTTTTAAATTAAACTTTGCTACTGTATTTGCTGTTTTACAGCAGGTTTATAAATTTTTTGTATTGTTGCCGTTCCTGGCGTGTAAAGCCTTCAGCCGTGACTGTGGTCACTTGCTTTAAAATTCTAATTTGGTATTTGTATTTTTGCAGTAAGCCTTTAAAACGTTATTTACTGCCATTCCTAGCGTCTCGTGCACTCTGCTGTGCTTGTGACGACTTGGCTTCAATATTTCAATACCTGTAATTTGTAAGTTGCAGCGAGTTTTAAGCAATTCTTAATTTATTGCCATTCCTGGCGTGTAAGGCCTTCTGACCAGATCACAGTGGCTTGCTTTTAAAAAATGTCTACTGTATTTGTATTTAATGGTGATTTGCTAAATTGTAACTCAGTGAAAACACTATTATTTACACAATTGTTTATTCCTACATTAGTAAAAAAATTCAAATGGCTCTGGCCACTATGGGACTTAACATCTGAGGTCATCAGTCCCCTAGGACTTAGAACTACTTAAACCTAACTAACCTAAGGACACCACACACATCCATGCCTGAGGCAGGATTCGAACCTGCGACCGCAGCGGTCAGACTGAAGCGCTTAGAACCGCTCGGTCACACCGGCCGGCCTTCATTAATTAGGTGTGATATTTTTATTTATTGTTGAGTCTGGAATTATTGACTTAAAATGTATTGAATGTAACTGCAAAAGGTAACTGATTACGGCCCTGTCCACAATCGTAAGCGAGTCCTGCCGTTCCTGGACTACCAGGTTTCACTGGTAAACATTTTTATTGTCTTCTGCTTCCATCGTATTAAGACTCAGGCAATGACGTGAGCAGTTACGTAAATTACTCCGCAGTGCTTGTGGCCGGCTCCCACGCTATTACGCTCAGCTAGGGACGTCATCACAGTACTACTGAGTGAGAGACACCAACTTCCTGCTACAAACCCGCCAATGGCAGGAGCAGGTACCGTCACGTCAGCTATGCAAGAGGGTCAGCGATGACGCGGCCGCAACAGCGGGTCGCCTTCTTGCCTGCAAGCTTCCTTACCCTCTGGACGTGTCCACCAGTCCTTCCTACACTCCTGGAAATGGAAAAAAGAACACATTGACACCGGTGTGTCAGACCCACCATACTTGCTCCGGACACTGCGAGAGGGCTGTACAAGCAATGATCACACGCACGGCACAGCGGACACACCAGGAACTGCGGTGTTGGCCGTCGAATGGCGCTAGCTGCGCAGCATTTGTGCACCGCCGCCGTCAGTGTCAGCCAGTTTGCCGTGGCATACGGAGCTCCATCGCAGTCTTTAACACTGGTAGCATGCCGCGACAGCGTGGACGTGAACCGTATGTGCAGTTGACGGACTTTGAGCGAGGGCGTATAGTGGGCATGCGGGAGGCCGGGTGGACGTACCGCCGAATTGCTCAACACGTGGGGCGTGACGTCTCCACAGTACATCGATGTTGTCACCAGTGGTCGGCGGAAGGTGCACGTGCCCGTCGACCTGGGACCAGACCGCAGCGACGCACAGATGCACGCCAAGACCGTAGGATCCTACGCAGTGCCGTAGGGGACCGCACCGCCACTTCCCAGCAAATTAGGGACACTGTTGCTCCTGGGGTATCGGCGAGGACCATTCGCAACCGTCTCCATGAAGCTGGGCTACGGTCCCGCACACCGTTAGGCCGTCTTCCGCTCACGCCCCAACATCGTGCAGCCCGCCTCCAGTGGTGTCGCGACAGGCGTGAATGGAGGGACGAATAGAGACGTGTCGTCTTCAGCGATGACAGTCGCTTCTGCCTTGGTGCCAATGATGGTCGTATGCGTGTTTGGCGCCGTGCAGGTGAGCGCCACAATCAGGACTGCATACGACCGAGGCACATGGTGTGGGGAGCGATCTCCTACACTGGCCGTACACCACTGGTGATCGTCGAGGGGACACTGAATAGTGCACGGTAGATCCAAACCGTCATCGAACCCATCGTTCTACCATTCCTAGACCGGCAAGGGAACTTGCTGTTCCAACAGGACAATGCACGTCCGCATGTATCCCGTGCCACACAACGTGCTCTAGAAGGTGTAAGTCAACTACCCTGGCCAGCAAGATCTCCGGATCTGTCCCCCATTGAGCATGTTTGGGACTGGATGAAGCGTCGTCTCACGCGGTCTGCACGTCCAGCACGAACGCTGGTCCAACTGAGGCGCCAGGTGGAAATGGCATGGCAAGCCGTTCCACAGGACTACATCCAGCATCTCTACGATCGTCTCCATGGGAGAATAGCAGCCTGCATTGCTGCGAAGGGTGGATATACACTGTATTAGTGCCGACATTGTGCATGCTCTGTTGTCTGTGTCTATGTGCCTGTGGTTCTGTCAGTGTGATCATGTGATGTATCTGACCCCAGGTATGTGTCAATAAAGTTTCCCCTTCCTGGGACAATGAATTCACGGTGTTCTTATTTCAATTTCCAGGAGTGTATTTGAGGGTGAAATGCTCTCTCCGTATACCGTGTGCAGTTCACTCTGCGACCGTAGCCAGTTTTCGTGATTATTGTACCCCTTAGTGGTAGTTCTTTGGAATGAAACCTTGTTTATCTTTGAATCCTGGTATTTCTCATTTTACGTGTAGAAAAAATACCCCGGATGCCCACCTGAGCATCTGATACCAACCTGACATGTACAAACTGGCGTCCGACTGTGGAATCTTACTCTGTTTCGAATCGATATTTTTCTGCCGATGCCGTGTGCTAGCGACCACAGCGACAAATAGCGGTTTGCTGCCGCGGGTTGGTTAGCTATTTGCGCTGGATGCGCCTTCGGGTGCGCCCGACAACTTGTTGGGTCGTGACGGCCGAATTGAGCACGCGAGCGTATTATGGCCGCGCTCCGCTACACGAGCCAAAGGCAGTAGAGAAGAGCAGCCGTGGGCCGCGCCGCACCGCGCTCTACCGCTGGCTGCTGCAGCCGCACAGCCGCCCCTCTCAGCCGCCCCCGACGCCACCTCTGACGCCGACGCCGACTGCGACGCCGCTAACACCTCTGCAAAATGTGTCTCTGCAGTGCATTATGCTAGCTAACAATTCTGGCCAACTTCCGCCGAGCGGTCTTTTCATCGCCTAGAATAGAGCGGAACCTTTTCTTGTGTACCGGGCCATCAAAAAGTCAGTATAAATTTGAAAACTGAATAAATCACGGAATAATGTAGATAGAGAGGTACAAATTGACACACATGCTTGGAATGACATGGGGTTTTATTAGAATCAAAAAAATACAAAAGTTCAAAAAATGTCCGACAGATGGCGCTTCATCTGATCAAAATAGCAATAGTTAGCATAACAAAGTAAGACAAAGCAAAGATGATGTTCTTTACAAGAAATGCTCAATATGTCCACCATCATTCCTCAACAATAGCTGTAGTCGAGGAATAATGTTGTGAACGGCAATGTAAAGCATGTCCGGAGTTATGGTGAGGCATTGGCGTCGGATGTTGTCTTTCAGCATCCCTAGAGATGTCGGTCGACCACGATACACTTGTGACTTCAGGTAACCCCAAAGCCAATAATCGCACCGACTGTCTGAGGACCTGGGAGGCCAAGCATGACGAAAGTGGCGGCTGAGCACACGATCATCACCAAACGACGCGCGCAAGAGATCTTTCACGCGTCTAGCAATATGGGGTGGAGCGCCATCCTGCATAAACATCGTACGTTCCAGCAGGTGTTTATCAGCCAGGCTGGGGATGATGCGATTCTGTAACATATCGGCATACCTCTCACCCGTCACGGCAGCAGTTACAAAACCAGAATCACGCATTTCCTCGAAGAAAAAAGGCCCGATAACGGTAGATGAAATAAATCCAACTCATACCGTGATTTTCTCGTCGTGCAATGGACTTTCCACGACAGTTCTAGGATTTTTGGTAGCCCAAATTCTGCAGTTGTGGGCGTTGACAGACCCTCGGAGAGTGAAATTAGCTTCGTCGGTCCACTACACGTTACTCAACCAATCGTTATCTTCCGCCATCTTTTGAAACGCCCACACCGCAAAATGCCCTCCGCTTCATTAAATCGCCAGGTAACAGTTCATGATGCCGATGGATTTTGTACGGATAGCATCGGAGGGTACGCCAAAGTGCCAACCAAACAGTAGTGTATGGAATGCCGGTGCGACGTGCGACTGTACGTGCGCTGACTTCCCCGTGCATAGACGAACCCGCTGCAGTCTCCATTTCTTCCTGAACTGTCTCAGCCGCATTGCGCCTTGTGATCGGTCGGCCACTACGGGGTCTATCGTCTAAACAACCCGCGGCTTCGAACTTCGAAATAATTCTCGCCACAGCTGCATTTGTCAACGGACCTTTACCCGTTCGAATGCACTTCCTATGGCGATAGGATCGTAACGCTGAACTAGCACATTCCCCATTATGATAATACAGCTTCACTAAAAGCGCCTTTTCAGGTAACTTCAACATGCTGTGACTGCTCGCGCATCTGCTCTCTCATTACAGATCCTTTTATACATGATTGTCATGCGCAGTCACTGACGTTTTGCTTTCCAGCGCCATCTGTCGGACATTTTGTGAACTTTGTTTTCTTTTTTTGGTTCTGATAAAACCCCATGTCATTCCAAGTATGTGTGTCAATTTTTACCTCTCTATCTACATTATTCCATGGTTTATTAAGTTTTCAAATTTATACTGACTTTTTGATCACCCGGTACATCTGTTCGGTCATAGCCCCAGTTTTGTATCCATGCCAGATTCACGTCCTCGCCGACCAGCGGAGAGGACCGAATCGGAACCCGATGCTGTCACGAACGAGCCTGATCGCATTACTTTACTGCAACAGCATATAAGCACCTCGTCACCTGAAAAAATAGAGCTACAGGAACGCTTCGATAACTCGCGAACATGAAGGCAGAGCTGCCGAAAATGCGTCAACATGGGACCCCTTTAAGAGCTCCTAAAGTTGAAACAGAGAAATTAGTACCAGTACGCTTCCAGCCGTAACTTTTGTACCTTCTTTTCCTGGAAATCAAAGCGAAAATGTAAGAACACTTTTGCAAAACGTCACAGAACATTTTTTGTTAAACGTCACCAAATTGAAGCTTTCGGGCGATGCGTGAACTTACGTTGAATCAGTAGACGCGTTCACGGGAAGCACCCAGTTTCGAAACCTGGGTAAATTGGTTAGTAGAGGGTGGAGTTAGCTATTACCGTGATCGCGGTGTAGCTTGCTGTCTAGGTTTCGAGAGGGTGCGTTTCTGGATGAGGTACCGAATATATTGCTTCCCCCTACTTATACCTCCCGAGGAGATCACGAATGTAAAATTAGAGAGATTCGAGTGCACACGGATGCTTTCCGGCAGTCGTTTTTCCAGCGAACCATACGCGGCTGGAACAGGAAAGGGAGGTAACGACAGTGGCACGTAAAGTGCCCTGAACCGCACACCGTTGGGTGGCTTGCGGAGTATAAATGTACATGTAGATGTAGATGTAGATCGGTTCTCCACCTTTAGGCAGAAAAGCAGGAAGGACTTTGAAGCATTCACAGGCTGAATTAGGGTAGTATCTTGCGGCACATACTCCCTAGGAAGGTAAAATACACGATATCAAGTTTTAATTCAAGAAATTGGAGTGAGTGCGATTGATGTATTTATACGTGAAATCAATCCACATATATGTAGGTACAGGTAGCCTCCCCACCTCTTTGCGTGAAGCAGTCACACTTGCTCTGTTATCCGAGGAAGTGGGAAAATTTGTATCCGCCGCGCGGCCGCCACGAAGCACGACATGTGTTAACTAACGACACGGATTGTCAGAGATGCGGGAAGCCCAACCATACGGCCCAAAGCTGCTGGGCTTCCTGTTGTAAGAAATGCCATACCGTCGGACACGAACAGGATTGTTCTTCGCAAAATAAGTGGCCGAATTCTCCCCAGAGGAACTTGCAGCAGGCAACAAAAGAAATAATAAGTCAAACAGGAGTACTACACGGCGAAACGATCATGGGGCAGGTTCTGCCATCCACCTTCGCCCCCCAGTGAAATACACTCGCCTGCCGGAGTCGCCGAGCGGTTCTAGGCGCTGCAGTCTGGAACCGCGCGACCGCTACGGTCGCAGGTTCGAATCCTGCCTCCGGCATGGATGTGTGTGATGTCCTTAGGTTAGTTTGGTTTAAGTAGTTCTAAGTGCTACGGGACTGATGACTGGTTGAGGATGTTAACGTAGCGGGCCAGGCTGATGTCTCAATTCGCGATAACAGTCAATTTCAGCCGTTAACAACAAAGGGAAACCCTGTTACCACTACTCGTGATACTGAAATGGAATCGAAAAAACGACCTCTGGAGACAACTGACAATTGTTCAGAAGATGAGCTGTCCTGTCCCACTCCCTCACCTAGCAATCAGAATCAATGCGATGAGGAGGCAGAGGAACCGGAAGGCAGAATGCGAATGAAAACTGATGAACAGAAAGATAATAAACATGCGGTACCAGAAAATGAATGGGGTGTAGTCAGTAGCCGGCCTTGTGTCCGAGCGGTTCTAGGCGCTTCAGTCTGGAACCGCGTGACCGCTACGGTTGCAGGTCGGAATCATGCATCGGGCATGGATGTGTGTGATATCCTTAGGCTAGTTAGGTTTAAGTAGTTCTGAATTCTAGGAGACTGATGACCTCAGATGTTAAGTCCCATAGTGCTCAGAGCCATTTTTGAAATACACTCAAGAGGCAAAGGAAGGGGCACACCTGCCTTATACCGTGTAGGGCATCCGCAAGCACACAGAAGTGCCGCAACACGACATGATATGCACTCGACGTATGTCTGAAGTAGTGCTGGAGGGAAATAACACCATGAAACCTGCAGGGCTGTGGTGATCTCTTCTGAACTGCATGTTGGAAGGCATCGCAGATATGCTCAAAAATGTTCATGTCTGGAGAGTTTTCTGGCCTGTGGAAATGTTTAAGCTCAGAAGAGTGTTGCTGGATCCACTCTGTAGTAATTCAGGACGTGTGTGCTGTCGCAGTGCCCTGCTGGAATTGCCCAAGTCCATCAGAATGGACAATGGACGTCAATGGATGCTGGTGACAGACAGTATGCTTGCGTACGTGTCCCCTGTCAGAGTCGTATCTAGACGTATCAGGGCTCCCATATCACTCCAACTTCACACGCCCCACACCATTACAGAGCCTCCACCAGCTTAACAGTCCCCTGCTAACATTCAGGGTCCATGAATTCATGTCCATACACGGATACGTCCATCCGCTCTATACAATGTGAAACGAGACTCGTCTGAGCAGGCAACATGTTTCCAGTAATCAACAGTCCAATGTCGGTGTTCACGGGCCCAGGCGAGGCGCAAAGCTTTGTATCGTGCAGTCACCAAGAACACACGAGTGGGCCTTCGGCTCCGAAAGCCCATATCGATGATGCGTTGGATGGTTCGCACTATGACTCTTGTTGATGGCCCAGCATTGAAATCTGCAGCAATTTGCGGAAGGTTTGCACTTCTGTCACCATGAACAATTCTCTTCAGTCCCCGTTGGTCCCGTTCTTGCGGGATCTTTTTCCGACCTCAGCGACGTCGGAGATTTGATGTTTTACCGGATTCCTGATACTCAGGGTACACTCGTGAAATTGTCGTACGGGAAAATGCCCACTTCATTGCTAAGTCGGATATGGTGTGTCCCATCGTTCGTGCGCCAACTATAACACCGCGTTCAAACTCATTTATACCTTGATAACCTGCCATTGTAACACCAGTAACCGATCTAACAACTGCGCCAGACCCTTGTTGTCTTATATAAGTGTTGCCGATCTCAGTGCCGTATTCTGCCTGTTTACGTATCTCTCTGTTTGAATATGCATGCCTATACCAGTTTCTTTGGCGCTTCAGTGTATATGAAGCCTATAAAAAGGGAAGAGTCCACTGATGCATATTTAGTTTTAGAGGGGAAGCTCAGAGGGAAAGCTGTAAAAATTCTTGTGGATACCCTACCTCATATTTGTGTTCTTTTTGTTTCTAATAATGAAAAGCGTGTGCTGAAACCGCCACGCTACAGTATAAATGGACTTCAAGGCAACATGATCATTCCTGCAGTCACTTGTGCAACAGACCTGCACAATGAAGAGAAAAAGTATGTTTTTGATATGGAAGTAGTGAGGTAACGCAGAGGGGATTCTGATATCATCCTGGGGAATGATTTCCTAACACACTGCCAGACTGAGATAGATTATAGGACGCGCATTGTTCGGTTCAGTGATAGGCACTACTGTTCGTTCAGTGAGCGTGCATCCTATTCGCAAGGAACCTGTGAAGGGTGACCTATCCCACAAGCTCCAAATGAACCGCGTACATGGGCGTTGAAGACTATCACACCTGCAACAACTAGCGGTGGAACGGGAAAAGCTCTCCGGATAGAAATCAAAGGCCACGTACTGCCAAGATCGGATTTTCTAGTCGACCCGTTCGCCCAGAATGACTTTTTCGAAGGCTGCAAATCCATGTTAAGAGAGTTCTAAGTAGACCAAAAGTAAAAGGGACCAGGCTTCAAATACCTGTGCGTGTTGACAGTTCTGATCAACGGGACGTAGAAATGCCGCGTGGTGCAACGCAAATACAACTTTCGAACCAGAAACAGTGTCAAGAAAGCAGATGTAAGCTGTTGCCTGTCAGAAAGATTAGAGCACTAGTACATTCGATAAGAAATCAGTTGAAAGAGAAGTTGGCACATGTGCGGGAGTCGGAGCAAAATCTTTTGTATGTAGTTTTAGAGGCAGAAGCTGTATCGTTTACCCCACCAATTGCTATCTGTTGTTGAAGATACGATTCAACAGCAGTTGGTTATAGGGATCATTCAACCCTCTACAAGCCCTTCGGGCACTCCAGTTGTCATTGTGCCAAAAAATATCAATCAATGGGGAGGCTACCTGTCGTCTATGTGTCGAAATGAGAGCAGTAAACAAGGTTACCACACTGGATACTTACCCTCTGGCAATGGCGACGAGACCTTAGACAGGTTAGGAAATCACTAATATTTTACCATCCTGGAGATGCGTTCTGGATATCATCAGATTCCGATTGCACCACAAGAATGTCTTAAAACCGATTTTGTGGTCCCATCTGAACTGTATGAATTGTTACACATGCCTTTTGGTCTAAGGAATGAGCCTGTCACTTTTCAAATATTTGCCGACTTGCTGTTATTGAGAGGTGTAAAGCCTACTATGTGTCTTATGTATCTCGACAGCAACACAATTTTTGCAAAAGCAATGGAAGAGCATGCTGAAAGATTAAGAAAAAAAATGTCTGGATGTGAAATGCATACTTGAGGTGAAAATTAAAAAATGTTCTTTTGCACAGTCATAGGTTAAATATCTGGAGCACGTTACTAGTTGAAATGGAGTTAAGCCAGATCCTAGGCTAACTGAAGCGATGGATGAAACTTCCTGGCAGATTAAAACTGTGTGCCGAACCGAGACTCCGACTGAGCTACCTAAGCACGACTCACGCCCCATCCTCACAGCTTTACTTCTGCCAGTACCTCGTCTCCTACCTTTCAGACTTCACAGAAGCTTTCCTGCGAACCTTGCAGAACTAGCACTCCTGAAAGAAAGGATATTTAGCAGACATGGCTTAGCCACAGCCTGGGGGATGTTTCCAGAATGAGATTTTCACTCTGCAGCGGAGTGTGCGCTGATATGAAACTTCCTGGCAGATTAAAACTGTGTGCCGAAATTAAAACTACGAGGACAGGGCGTGAGTCGTGCTTGGGTAGCTCAGTCGGTAGAGCTCGCGAAAGACAAAGGTCCCGAGTTAAAAAAAATGGCTCTGAGCACTATGGGACTCAACTTCCCCTAGAACTTAGAACTACTTAAACCTAATTAACCTAAGGACATCACACACATCCATGCCCGAGGCAGGATTCGAACCTGCGTCCGTAGCGGTCGCACGGTTCCAGACTGAAGCGCCTAGAACCGCTCGGTCACTCCGGCCGGCCAGGTCCCGAGTTCGAGTCTAGGTCCGGCACACAGTTTTAATCTGCCAGGAAGTTTCATATCAGCGCACACTCCGCTTTAGAGTGAAAATTTCGTTCTTGAAGCGATGGATAATTTTCCAACCCCTATCTCTATAGTCAGTATCTTGTTTTTTACAGGCTTCATATAAAGGACTGATTCCTTGATCTCCTCTAGTTACTCTTTTATCTAGTTTGGTATCTGAGCTGCAAAATCATGCATTTCAAATGGTAATTTGTTAATTAATGTATTTACTAAGCCTTTTACACTTTTCTCACTGTGATGAGGAAGACTATTCAAAAATATACTCAAGTATGGAATTACTTTTGGATAGCAGACTGTAAAATAATTAAATTTATTTTTTTACGTTTGTGTTATTCCTGCTTTTTCATTATAATAATAAATTTGATTTCCAGCTAATTCTTCTCCATGAATTACTGTTAAGCTATCACTTATATCTCTAACATCATTCATCAAGATACATTCAACTGGTTTCTCTGTATATTTCCTTATTAAACCTTCACCTAGTTCCTCATCTTCTTCTGAAGAATCTTTAGTTGAACGTGCTCATTTTAAATTTGGGCAGTGTTCATCAACAATTTCTTTCATGAGATGTTTATATTTATTAATTTTACTTGATTTTATTTTATTTGGGTTCTTTTCAGGATGTAATGTTCATGAATGAAATAATACATCTGAACAATTTGATAAATCATCAGCATTAAGTTCTTCATACACATCCCTCATAGTAGTCTGTTTTTAAGTTAAGAGATTAATCAGTCCATCTCTACCTTCATATTCATTTCCTTTGATTATTAACTTATCTCCAGCAAATGTTACTGGACATGTACCAATATATTTAAAGGTATTGACAGGTCTCAAACAAAAAACTGTCTTCATTATTTCTGACACACTTTAACACTATTTTGCTTATTTTTCTATCATCACCCAGAGGTTGACCTTTTAACTTTTTTCAATTTTTTGTCTCTTCTTCGCATTTATTTAATGCATATAGTGTTTCTGATTCACTTAGCATATAGTCATTCTCTGGAATTTCCTACAGTTTCAACAGAAATCCTTCATGGTGATAAAAACTTCGATTCCTTCTTCTACTTGCTCGATAGCGTTAGTAATAGTCTGAATTTTTTTATTTTCATATTTCTGTTATTTGTTGTTTTTTCCAAAACTTGAATTGTTCTTTCATTTCTTCAACTTATTTTTATATCTTTTAGCTTCTTAACAACGTCTGGGTCATATTTAGAAAATATATAATATAGATGAAAAGATATTAAATTATTTTTCAAATGCTTATGTTCTTTGGAATTATTTTTATTTCATCTCTGAACTTGCTTTCGTCTGGTTTTCTAGTCATGTCCATCATAAAATGTCCAAATTGTTCATTCCAACATTTACTACACAGTTCTTAAAATCATCAAACTTTAAATCTCCACTAACAAACTCATGATAAATGTATTTGTACCATCCTGTCCGAAAATATTTAAAAAAATTTAGATTATCTCAGACTAACTGTTTAGGTGTTTTAGAATATGTCTGAGCTAAATGTAAACGATCTATTCCTTTATGTCTCCCTGTAGTTTAGAATATGTCTAAGCTAAATAAAAACAATCTGTTCCTTTATGTCTTTCTTTAGTAAAATACTCTCTAACTACATCGTTATTTTCAAGAATGAAGTCATCAGATACTACAAGTGAATTATCTTGGCACTGATCTAGTGGTAGAATTTCATGGTTATTTTCAATAAAAGTAGTAATCTCCTCGTTATATTTGTCTTCAATTTATTTGCAAACTTTTATAAATTCCTGATATTTCGGTTCATATAAATTTTAGAATAAACATACATTAATGTAAGACTTTTATCCATTGTGGATGTGGAACACTGCGACTGTGGTGTGAAAAGGTTTTCAGAAATTACTGCAACCAGTCGCCTTTTATGTAGATGTATTTTATTTAACCATGACCGGTTTCGAGCTGCCTAGCAACTCATCATCAGATGGTATATACATTTAGTGCTTTTTTGTACCCATTGTGTGGGTGGTTGAGTATCTGTGGCTAGACAGAAACGAGAACAAATAATCGCTACATGTGGTACAGTAACACGAAATATTTACAGCATAATTTATGTTTAACGTATAAGAGCAAATAATCACTACATGTGGTACAGTTACACGAAATATTTACAGTTTAATTTACGTTTTGAGGTGTTACTTACAGATAAATCTTTCTGCAGGTATATATATATCTCTTTTAGGACGTATTTTTGAAACCATTGTGTCTTGTTTTTCACAATTTCACAAGTTAAAACTTTCACTAGATGTATATTACTTTTATGAGGCACTGTTGGAAACATATATCTTGTTTTTCGTAAACATCGCTGAACACACTTAGCCACAGATACGAATACAGGATTTACACATTATAAACAAGCCAAAGATTGCAATATAACTACAGTATCAAAGATTTCAAGTTGACCAGAGGCATTATTAGTCATCACACACACTGACAAGAGATATGTCTTTATTACATAGAAAATAAATGTAAATTAGCTTAAACTAGTAAAATGTTTATTTATAAATTAACTGTGCAATTTTAACAGGTATATAAAAAACTAGATTTTTTACATTATATTTCAGTTACATTTAAGATTATTGGTATTGAGAGTATTATGACAGCTAATTTCTTGCTCCTTCCATTGGCTGATCTTGGCATATGATGTCTGGGATGAGAGGTTGATGGTTAACTTGAAATAATAAGTGATGCTGGTACTTGAAAGGGTGTGGAAAAGGAGTTGGCGGTGGTGGGGGGGGGTGTATAGGAAAAAGGAGAGGGGGGGGTTGAGAGGGTGATGTGGAGAGAGAAGAGAGCTGAAGGGGGGGGCAGAAGTGGTACAAGCTTTTATGTGTGTGTGTGGGGGGGGGGGCCATTTTGTTTCTGAATGACTGTTTAGTTTTTTAAGTTCAAAGAATCCTTAAAATTCTGAAAGAAGGAGTTATTCGCCAATTCTGTCTGCTCATTTAAAATGGTATGTGGGGAATTATGTTTGTGGGTAAAAATCTCTAATTGTTCGAGAAGATCCATCTTGAATCCCTTGTCTACAGTGTGTAGGATTTGAAGGTTAGTTTTAATGTCTGTTATGGAATGTTTATTATCTGCTAGATGGGTAGCAAAAGTGGATCTATTTAAGTTGTTTAGGCGAAGTGCATCAGTGTGCTCTTTGTATCGGATCTCAAAATTTCTACCTGTTTGCCCTATGTAGTAGCAGGAGCAGCTGTCACATCTTAATTTATATATACCAGATTTTTGGTAGGGTGTGCTGGCTCTTTTGGTGTTGTGGACTATTTTGTTCTGTATTTTGTTGTTAGTGTGAAAACTTATTTTGACATTATGTGGTTTGAATAGCTTAGCAAGTTTGTATGAGATATTGCCGAGAAACGGCATACAAACGAATTTGGTTTCTTCTGCTACTGAGGTCTGGCTTGCTGTTTTTGCTTTGTTAGATATAATGTTTTTATCTAATTTTTCAATTATGCTTGGGTCATAAGCATTGTTTGATGCTATTGTTTTTAATATATTGATTTCATTAATTTTTGCAGTAGGATCAGCTTGAATCTTGTTGATACGGTTAAGTGCTGATTTGAAAAAAGCTAGTTTATGCTGATTTGGGTGGCATGATGTATTGTTTATTATGACATCTGAAGTGGTGGGTTTCCTATATATCTGAAATTTATGTTTGTTGTTGTGATGTGTTATGTTTAGGTCAAGAAAATAGATACCTTTTTGGGTTTGGTGTTCTACTGTGAACTGTATTTTGGGGTGAACATTATTAAGTTTACCAGCTAAGGCCTCAATTTCAGTGGCTGTCCCATCATATAACATCAGGGTGTCATCAACATATCGTTTATAATAAATGATTTTGTCTGTTTCTATTGGGTTTGCTTTAAAGAATTTAATTTCGAGATCATTAATGTAGATGTCAGCAAGAAGGCCAGCTAGACTACTGCCCATTGCTAGACCATCATGTTGAATATATATTTTGTTGTTGAAGGTGAAGTAATTGTGGGACAGCACTAATTCAAGTAAATCCATCAGCTCACAGATTTCCATGTCACTTAACTTTTTATGTTGTAATAAGTTATTTTTTATTATTCGAAGTGTGTCTATTATAGGTATGTTTGTATACAGGTTGATAATATCAAGGGATGCAAAGTTAGCTGCATTGGGAATGGAAATTTCTCTGATACTGTCAATCAAATCATAGGTGTTTTTTATGGAATAATTGGTTGGGAATGTATAATATTTCTTGAGTATTTCATGCAGTTTTTTAGTCACTTTGTACCCTGAGCTATTTATGGAATTCACAATCGGGTGTCCATCTTTATGAATTTTAGGTTGTGATCTAAGCTTTGGTGCTGTAGGGTTCATTATAACACATTGTTTGGCTTCAATGGATGTCAGCAGAAAGTTACAATTTTTTAACATGTCTTATTTTAGCTTGGTATTTGGGAGTGGGGTCAGATTTCAACTCAATTATGTTATTATTCTTGAAAAATTCTAGGGTTTTCTTAATGTAATCAGACTCGTACATTATCACGGCTGTGCTGCCTTTGTCAGATTTAACAACAAGGGCACTACTGTTTGTTAGCTTTTTGTTAATTTGTTTCAGTGTTGCAGATTCATCATGTTTATTACTGTGGAGCCTTTGTGCATCTAGGGTTTTCTTTATTATTTTGTTTGCATCATGGGCTAGAGCATTTTGATCATTCTGATCTAGTTTTGATGCTATACATGCTATTTTGGTGTTAGTTATTAGGTCTTTAACACTGTTGTAATCAAGTTTTGTGGCAATATTATGTTTAAGTCCCTTATTTAACAAATCTAATTCTGTGCTATTGAAATTAATGCTTGTTGTGTTAACTACTCTCTCAAAGAATTTATGTTGCACGGGAGGGCATTCATTTGGTGGAATGGGGGATTTTTTGGCAATCAGGAGTGAGAGCTTTTCTTTTTGTTTATGTGCAATTTTCAACATCTCTTTATTCACATTTAGTTGGGTTAGATCTAAGAAATTCGTGATTTGGCTTAGAGTGAGATAGTTGCTTAACTCTAAGTGCAGCATGTAGATGTCCCTGTTTAACAAGTCTTTTCGTTTGTAATGTGATCTAATTTCATTTTTGATCCATACAATTTCACATTTTCTCTTGGCTGCTTGTGCAGATTCACTCTGGTCTTTAACTACAACTCTTATGTAATTAGGAGTTACATTCTCTAAGATACATTGCTTATTAAATTTGATGGCAAGAATAGTTTTCATTAGTTTCACTTTGCACTTCCTGTATTTGTTCATTGTTCCTTTTACCTGGCTAGGTAGCAAAATAAGACTTTTATCCATTGTGGATGTGGAACACTGCGACTGTGGTGTGAAAAGGTTTTCAGAAATTACTGCAACCAGTCGCCTTTTATGTAGATGTATTTTATTTAACCATGACCGGTTTCGAGCTGCCTAGCAACTCATCATCAGATGGTATATACATTTAGTGCTTTTTTGTACCCATTGTGTGGGTGGTTGAGTGTCTGTGGCTAGACAGAAACGAGAACAAATAATCGCTACATGTGGTACAGTAACACGAAATATTTACAGCATAATTTATGTTTAACGTATAAGAGCAAATAATCACTACATGTGGTACAGTTACACGAAATATTTACAGTTTAATTTACGTTTTGAGGTGTTACTTACAGATAAATCTTTCTGCAGGTATATATATATCTCTTTTAGGACGTATTTTTGAAACCATTGTGTCTTGTTTTTCACAATTTCACAAGTTAAAACTTTCACTAGATGTATATTACTTTTATGAGGCACTGTTGGAAACATATATCTTGTTTTTCGTAAACATCGCTGAACACACTTAGCCACAGATACGAATACAGGATTTACACATTATAAACAAGCCAAAGATTGCAATATAACTACAGTATCAAAGATTTCAAGTTGACCAGAGGCATTATTAGTCATCACACACACTGACAAGAGATATGTCTTTATTACATAGAAAATAAATGTAAATTAGCTTAAACTAGTAAAATGTTTATTTATAAATTAACTGTGCAATTTTAACAGGTATATAAAAAACTAGATTTTTTACATTATATTTCAGTTACATTTAAGATTATTGGTATTGAGAGTATTATGACAGCTAATTTCTTGCTCCTTCCATTGGCTGATCTTGGCATATGATGTCTGGGATGAGAGGTTGATGGTTAACTTGAAATAATAAGTGATGCTGGTACTTGAAAGGGTGTGGAAAAGGAGTTGGCGGTGGTGGGGGTGGGGGGTGGTGGGGGGGTGGTGTATAGGAAAAAGGAGAGGGGGGGGTTGAGAGGGTGATGTGGAGAGAGAAGAGAGCTGAAGGGGGGGGCAGAAGTGGTACAAGCTTTTATGTGTGTGTGTGTGGGGGGGGGGGCATTTTGTTTCTGAATGACTGTTTAGTTTTTTAAGTTCAAAGAATCCTTAAAATTCTGAAAGAAGGAGTTATTTGCCAATTCTGTCTGCTCATTTAAAATGGTATGTGGGGAATTATGTTTGTGGGTAAAAATCTCTAATTGTTCGAGAAGATCCATCTTGAATCCCTTGTCTACAGTGTGTAGGATTTGAAGGTTAGTTTTAATGTCTGTTATGGAATGTTTATTATCTGCTAGATGGGTAGCAAAAGTGGATCTATTTAAGTTGTTTAGGCGAAGTGCATCAGTGTGCTCTTTGTATCGGATCTCAAAATTTCTACCTGTTTGCCCTATGTAGTAGCAGGAGCAGCTGTCACATCTTAATTTATATATACCAGATTTTTGGTAGGGTGTGCTGGCTCTTTTGGTGTTGTGGACTATTTTGTTCTGTATTTTGTTGTTAGTGTGAAAACTTATTTTGACATTATGTGGTTTGAATAGCTTAGCAAGTTTGTATGAGATATTGCCGAGAAACGGCATACAAACGAATTTGGTTTCTTCTGCTACTGAGGTCTGGCTTGCTGGTTTTGCTTTGTTAGATATAATGTTTTTATCTAATTTTTCAATTATGCTTGGGTCATAAGCATTGTTTGATGCTATTGTTTTTAATATATTGATTTCATTAATTTTTGCAGTAGGATCAGCTTGAATCTTGTTGATACGGTTAAGTGCTGATTTGAAAAAAGCTAGTTTATGCTGATTTGGGTGGCATGATGTATTGTTTATTATGACATCTGAAGTGGTGGGTTTCCTATATATCTGAAATTTATGTTTGTTGTTGTGATGTGTTATGTTTAGGTCAAGAAAATAGATACCTTTTTGGGTTTGGTGTTCTACTGTGAACTGTATTTTGGGGTGAACATTATTAAGTTTACCAGCTAAGGCCTCAATTTCAGTGGCTGTCCCATCATATAACATCAGGGTGTCATCAACATATCGTTTATAATAAATGATTTTGTCTGTTTCTATTGGGTTTGCTTTAAAGAATTTAATTTCGAGATCATTAATGTAGATGTCAGCAAGAAGGCCAGCTAGACTACTGCCCATTGCTAGACCATCATGTTGAATATATATTTTGTTGTTGAAGGTGAAGTAATTGTGGGACAGCACTAATTCAAGTAAATCCATCAGCTCACAGATTTCCATGTCACTTAACTTTTTATGTTGTAATAAGTTATTTTTTATTATTCGAAGTGTGTCTATTATAGGTATGTTTGTGTACAGGTTGATAATATCAAGGGATGCAAAGTTAGCTGCATTGGGAATGGAAATTTCTCTGATACTGTCAATCAAATCATAGGTGTTTTTTATGGAATAATTGGTTGGGAATGTATAATATTTCTTGAGTATTTCATGCAGTTTTTTAGTCACTTTGTACCCTGGGCTATTTATGGAATTCACAATCGGGCGTATCGGGTGTCCATCTTTATGAATTTTAGGTTGTGATCTAAGCTTTGGTGCTGTAGGGTTCATTATAACACATTGTTTGGCTTCAATGGATGTCAGCAGAAAGTTACAATTTTTTAACATGTCTTTTATTTTAGCTTGGTATTTGGGAGTGGGGTCAGATTTCAACTCAGTTATGTTATTATTCTTGAAAAATTCTAGGGTTTTCTTAATTTAATCAGACTCGTACATTATCACGGCTGTGCTGCCTTTGTCAGATTTAACAACAAGGGCACTACTGTTTGTTAGCTTTTTGTTAATTTGTTTCAGTGTTGCAGATTCATCATGTTTATTACTGTGGAGCCTTTGTGCATCTAGGGTTTTCTTTATTATTTTGTTTGCATCATGGGCTAGAGCATTTTGATCATTCTGATCTAGTTTTGATGCTATACATGCTATTTTGGTGTTAGTTATTAGGTCTTTAACACTGTTGTAATCAAGTTTTGTGGCAATATTATGTTTAAGTCCCTTATTTAACAAATCTAATTCTGTGCTATTGAAATTAATGCTTGTTGTGTTAACTACTCTCTCAAAGAATTTATGTTGCACGGGAGGGCATTCATTTGGTGGAATGGGGGATTTTTTGGCAATCAGGAGTGAGAGCTTTTCTTTTTGTTTATGTGCAATTTTCAACATCTCTTTATTCACATTTAGTTGGGTTAGATCTAAGAAATTCGTGATTTGGCTTAGAGTGAGATAGTTGCTTAACTCTAAGTGCAGCATGTAGATGTCCCTGTTTAACAAGTCTTTTCGTTTGTAATGTGATCTAATTTCATTTTTGATCCATACAATTTCACATTTTCTCTTGGCTGCTTGTGCAGATTCACTCTGGTCTTTAACTACAACTCTTATGTAATTAGGAGTTACATTCTCTAAGATACATTGCTTATTAAATTTGATGGCAAGAATAGTTTTCATTAGTTTCACTTTGCACTTCCTGTATTTGTTCATTGTTCCTTTTACCTGGCTAGGTAGCAAAATAAGACTTTTATCCATTGTGGATGTGGAACACTGCGACTGTGGTGTGAAAAGGTTTTCAGAAATTACTGCAACCAGTCGCCTTTTATGTAGATGTATTTTATTTAACCATGACCGGTTTCGAGCTGCCTAGCAACTCATCATCAGATGGTATATACATTTAGTGCTTTTTTGTACCCATTGTGTGGGTGGTTGAGTATCTGTGGCTAGACAGAAACGAGAACAAATAATCGCTACATGTGGTACAGTAACACGAAATATTTACAGCATAATTTATGTTTAACGTATAAGAGCAAATAATCACTACATGTGGTACAGTTACACGAAATATTTACAGTTTAATTTACGTTTTGAGGTGTTACTTACAGATAAATCTTTCTGCAGGTATATATATATCTCTTTTAGGACGTATTTTTGAAACCATTGTGTCTTGTTTTTCACAATTTCACAAGTTAAAACTTTCACTAGATGTATATTACTTTTATGAGGCACTGTTGGAAACATATATCTTGTTTTTCGTAAACATCGCTGAACACACTTAGCCACAGATACGAATACAGGATTTACACATTATAAACAAGCCAAAGATTGCAATATAACTACAGTATCAAAGATTTCAAGTTGACCAGAGGCATTATTAGTCATCACACACACTGACAAGAGATATGTCTTTATTACATAGAAAATAAATGTAAATTAGCTTAAACTAGTAAAATGTTTATTTATAAATTAACTGTGCAATTTTAACAGGTATATAAAAAACTAGATTTTTTACATTATATTTCAGTTACATTTAAGATTATTGGTATTGAGAGTATTATGACAGCTAATTTCTTGCTCCTTCCATTGGCTGATCTTGGCATATGATGTCTGGGATGAGAGGTTGATGGTTAACTTGAAATAATAAGTGATGCTGGTACTTGAAAGGGTGTGGAAAAGGAGTTGGCGGTGGGGGGGGTGGGGGGGGGTGGGGGGTGTGTATAGGAAAAAGGAGAGGGGGGGTTGAGAGGGTGATGTGGAGAGAGAAGAGAGCTGAAGGGGGGGTAGTAGTTTTTCCACATCTGTTTGGTCCTATTACTGCACATCGAATAAAATTCTTACTGTGTTTATATTTTGATTTTTTTCTCTAGAATTCTTATTTTTGGTTTCCAATTAGGTTACATTTAGTAAAAATAACTTTTACTAATATAAATGAGTAGTTTATTCGAAATAAATGGTAAGTCATCTGCTCTCAAAAAAAGATTAACTATGCCTATATGAGACAGCTATACTAATGTAGCAGTAGTTGGTTTTATACAACATTCTTAACTCCAAATGTTACGAAAACAAAATAAACTCTACTGTCATGGAGAAACCATCGAAATTCCTGTTGGTCACAACAATTTAAAGTCCTTGGAAAAATTATTCGCACGAAAAAGCCAAATACCCACATTAAAGCACATGAAATTTTAAATAGAATTATGATTGAGAGAGGTGTTACATTATGAATGGATATAAAAAATAGTACTGGACATTTGCATTGGATTTCTGATCAAATTATTGAAACTAATAAAAAATGGTTGCTAACAATGTTCCTAAAATAGTTCCATTCATATTAATTAACATAAATTTTAGTTTAGTTGATAGAATATTTTCAAATGATACTGATCATTTTCACCAAGAAACTAATATTATTGCTTCATTCATAGAACCAAAGTATCCTGTATAAATTCCATTTTACTATTCTATTCAACATTTAGAAACAACTGAAACTGATGAAAATGATAATTATATTGACTTCAGTGGCGCTTGTGTTACAGTTGTTTCAGAAGTGGTTTAACAAAATTTATTCTCTAATAAGTAATGAACTAAATAGAGGGTTATCACTTTTACTCATTCCCTGTGAATGAGAGAAGTAAGTATGACCTAAATATTCCTAACAATGATACTGAGGTTAATGTCCATACTGATGGTGGCTGGTTTCATTATAATCATGCTCAATTGTACATGTGCTTTAGGACTGTTAGAGATAATGGATCAGATTACCTAACAGATAATAGAAAATGTAATCAAACATTAATTGATAAGTATGTGGCAAAGCTATTTGATATTGTAACCATAATGAAATGAAATAATATTTTATCTAGAATTTAACACCCTTTTATTTCTTCATAATTTCTATTATATTTGACTTCTTCTGCTACTGACATACTAAGTATGGAAGGTTGGGGTTGGGTTGTTTTGGGTAAGAAGACCAGACAGCAAGGTCATCGGTCTCATTGGATTATGGAAGGATGGGGAAGGAAGTCGGCCATGCCCTTTCAAAGGAACCATCCAAGAATTTGCCTGGGGCGATTTAGGGAAATCACAGAAAACCTAAATCAGGATGGCCAGACGCAGAATTGAACCGTCGTCCTCCCGAATGCGAGTCCAGTGTCTAACCACTGCGCCACCTCGCCCGGTAAGTATGGAAGGTCATATACTTAAAAATGGAAAATTAAGAGTAAGAAATATGAGGTGCTTTATCCACTTGGAATGCTTGGCAGAGTTTCCAATGATTATAAAGAGGTCATGTGGAAAAATGATCTTTCTGTAACGTTTCCATGGTCTTCAGGTGCTGGAGATGCTGTTCTTGGATGGCCTGATTGAAATAAGAGATACTCTTCCAAGTGAAGGTAGAATTGATGTAGAACCTATGGAAATTCGTGTACCAATTGTTAAATATGAGCCGAATTACAGGTTAGAACAATTAGAAAATATACTGAAAAATCAAAAAATTCTCTTTATCTTTTTATGAACTGCAAACTATAGAAGTAGCTAGAGTGAGTAGTAAGAAAAATTTTGAGTTAGATATTACGAATTTCTATTACTCAGTAGAGCTTTTTGTGTCCCATTTCAAAATTGTTGCATTTCAAACAAATCATAAAAATAATCAATTGCTTGACTCTTTATTATTCGATCAACTTAAGCTACAGAAAATATGCCTGAAAAATGGAAGAAACGAAGTTTTCCCTCAGAAGATGTCAAATATTAACCCACCTAGTAATTTTCTCAAAGCATATGATGCAGTTCTCGTTTTTAAACAAGTTACACCACTGGAAGGAGATGTTGACGTAAGTTTGTTTAATTTCATAACTAACTAGCCTATCTATGTAATTAATATGACTCACAGAAGAAATATTGTGACAACTTGGAAGACAACAATGAAATTAGTTGCAACTGTTTATGAAAAAATTCCTGCACATGCCATACCATTTATATTTATGTATGGTAAAAAGATTACCACTTACGATGCACAACATAGAATTTTTATTGAACATTTTTAAGTACATTTGTTAACATTTTGAATTTTTAAAATCGGATGAACAGTTGTTTCATGAATTAGCGGTTTCCTCAGTGCGAGCAGCAGCAAAATATATTGCCAGTGGGTGACGCCTGTCCTGAGATAGTTGCCAGCCTCACTCGCTCATACCTCCATCATTGTCACACCCACAAGGTATACGTTTGTGCACTGACCAGTAGATGGAATTAAGGCATCATCCATTTTTAATACTAATTTGGGTGTTGTCACTGACATTTAGATACTGATTTGCATCCAAAACAGACTGATGAAAAAGGCTTCATTTGAATCAACTTTGTCACTCAAATAACAACTAGATATACGACCTGGTAGCGAATACATTTGCCTCTGGTGGTGCCTCAGCGCCGGGGCCCAGGACGGCCAGCCAATGCAACTGAGATGAAGATCATCATCGTTCCATCACATCACTGCTGCCCTGAACTCTGCGCCCTCAATTAAAGACGACATATGACAGGTGCTAGAGGGACAGCTCCCATCATGTGGCTGGAACACTGGAACTGGCTGTGGACGTAGACTTCCAGTTGGACTTCGAAAAAACCCAGATGGATGAGAGATATAAAAAAGAGAAAATGGAAAAATCTCTCCTGGGTTTCCTTCAGGCGGCGTCGAAAGTTTTGCTGAAATTTTGTGTAACTTTGTGTCTCGAATTATTGTTCAATTAATTCTAGTACACTTAAAATGCCCGTTATTTTGATCTAAAATTTTATTTGATTTCTTATAGATTTTAAGTAGGAATTAAAACCTTCTCTGATTTTAAATTAATTGCACTGCACTCAAAATACCCAATTTTTCAGGAGGGTAAAAATTTACGCTCTTGTAGTGATATAGATTTTCATCATCACAAAATTTATTGGATTTAATTCTTCTGAGCTCAATGTACCCAGCAAAAATCGTATTAAGTAATAAGTGGGTACCTTCCGCACACTAGGAGTACGTTTCGTGAGCGTACTTTCATTGAAGAATTTTTTAATTAATTTACGACATTCCAGGTGGGAAAGATTTCCACCCTGGAATATCGTAAATTAATTAAAAATTCGTCAATAAAAGCTCGTTCACGAAAGGCACTCCCAGTGTACTCAGTATACCCAATTACTACTGACAGACATTGTCAGTTATCGAGCGACACCCAGAGCCAGACGAAATCGTAGCGTGCCTCAAGTCTTCGTTAATGTGAGCAAACGCAGAAAGATTGCAACTCACAGCTAACAAAGGAGTATAGCTCTACAACGACCGAGAGTCTGGGGTCTTTGCTCAATACCTCCTCAGTGTCAGCGAGAGCCACATGCCAATGAATGTGGAAGGCTTAATAAATTTTGAAAACTGTAGCTGCAATTTTGTAACCTAATTAATCAAGTTTTTCCGAACTTACAGAAAAACGTGAGAGACGAAGAGTGCAATATTGGCGCCTAAGAATGGATGGATGGGAAACGCCAATAAAAATACCGTAATGACAAAATGTGACGCCATTAAATATCCTGCAGAGCTTATAAACTCCTTAGAGCTGTCAGGAGTGCCGTCCTACAAATTGGAGCTGAAGCTCAGTGTGCCTCTCATGTTGATCCGTAACCTCTATGCAGCAAAACTGTGCAATGGCACCAGTTTATACACACGAAGCTGAGAAATATATCGTGCAGGCCACCATCATCACTACTGGATCCAAAGGAGAGATGGTATTGGTACCATGAATTCCTGTCATGCCAACAAACTTGCCTTTCCAGTTCAAACTACTGGAGTTCCCTGTGAATGTGACCTTCACGATCACTATATATAAGAGTCAACGTTAAATGATAAAACTGTCAGGTATTCATCTTTGGACATCATGTTCTTCGCATGGACATTGGCTGCTCACGTATACTGAGAGCCAAAAAATTTCTACATATACACAGAGAACAAGAAGTCCCAGAATGTTGTTTACAGAGACTTTTACAATAGATATCTGGCTCTCCATATACACCAAGACAATTATAATCTTAACCATGAAACGCACGTCGCAAACAGTCGTGAATTATATACACCCATTCTTGCCACATTTTGTAGTTTGATTCTCTGTGGCATAAAACCTTTTTGTTTTAGTAAATGAGTGACTTGTGAGTGACGTGTATATTGTGAACTTCTTCCATCTCTCAATATTTGGTGTTTTATGTATTTATTCCTTTACTTTTTTCTCAATGCCATACGGTGTTTTGGGCCGGAAGTGGCTCACGTCTCCAAGTGGTAACTTTTGTGATGGTGCGTACGCATTGACATGGAATTTTTTCATTAACATTTCTTTATTAATAACTGTTTAAATTGGGGTAACTCCACAGGGAGCAGCTACTACTGAATGAGGAATATGACCTATGGGCTCTAAGCTGATCGGACACTATCTATTATTTGAAAGAAATGCACCACGATACTGTCAAAAGAAAACAATGTCACATGTAAGTAAAGCCGATGGCCTTGGCAGTGGGGGGGGGGGGGCTATAGGGGCGCGACCCCACTCTTGTTGCCAGATCTATCCAAGATAGGGGCGATGACGTCATCCAAGATGGCGGACTGTAGACTTGTCAAAAGCACATGACATCATCCAAGATGACGGCCATGACGTCAGATGATGACGCAAGTACTGTTATCCAAGATGGCGGTTTTTGGTGGGAAGATTTGTCACTTGGGCTACCTCCACTAACCTAACCGCCCCTCACCCAGAAAATGGTGGGAAGTTCAAATTCCAGCATGATAATGCAACACACCACACCTTCCTCTGTTAACCCAAGAAAATGGTGGGAAGATAGGTCACTTGGACTACCTCCACTAACCTGTCATCTGACCGCCACCTCTTCCTTTTAAGTGGAGGGGAAAAGGACTCGGCCTGTGCTGGATGTAAGTCTTTCTTTTCAGTCTTTGTTTAAACAATTAGAGGCAGTAAAGTAGGTCACTTGAGCTACCTCCACTAATTTATGTCATCCGACCACCACCTCTTCCTAGGGACTGGAGGGGAAACGGACTCGACCTGTGGTGGATGGGATGCAGGCAGTCTTTCTTTAAACAATTTAAGACAGTACCTCCATCCAGTGTGTTCACCATGGGGTCTGGAGTCCAACTGACCTAGTACACAGTACAGCCACCAGAGGGCACTGTCATCCATCCTGTGATGTAATCCAAGATGGTGGTCTGGAGGGGAAAGTGGTGAGAAAATTACGCAGCCTGCACTAAGCTGCTGGAGAGAGGAACGAATGTGCTTTATTTATTTCTGAACAATTTATTTAGGGACGGATTTAACCTAGCTCATTTATCACACTGACACAAAACACTCGCTCTGACGTGCTTGGGTTCACAATATACAGTCTGCAGCCCCGCAAACTGCTTGTAAATATTGCAGTACAGTGATGTACAGGCATGCAAACAACTCGTAAATTACTGAAATAATGCAGCACACAGCATAGTGACCTGTAAACTATTCGTAAGTCACCAAAATAATGCAGTACACTGAAGTGCAGACATGAAAAGTCTCCTACATTATCAAAATATCGCATGTAAAATGCTCAGCAGACACTCTCACTCTTCATAAAATGTCCAAATAACACATGGCACAGCCTTTGACCTGCTCACAAAATAATGCAGCAGACATGCAAACAACACACGCATGCACCGCCTGCCGCCCCCTATCCACCGGACTGCACAGGATGCTACCGCACATGCTCCCAGAAGTCAGGATGCACAGGCAGCCCCTGTAAAGTGACGATACAACAGTCAGCTGCCAAGCCAAGCCACGCATAGGTTCCCATTCGGTTCTCACAAGCATGAGCCAGTGTCGTCCTTTGTATACTTGACACCTGAGAAATTCCTGTCGAAATACATGTTCACCCAGGCACTGTTGCTGACGCGACTAGACGGGGCCGAAGGCCTATTTACTGAGCGACTCATCCTTGCAGATGCTGCAGAAATCTGTTCCCAGAATAGCAGAGGTTGCTTTCTCCACCTTGCGATCCTAACAGCACATTCGAGCTGTGTCCAGCCGTGATTACCTGCCCCAGCATGACTGATGCATCCCTGCGAAATGCACACACATAGCTACACACCATCACAAGTGTGTCTAAAACGGTTGTCTATGCTATATTGATGTTATATGGCTATGTAAAATAAGAACCAAGTCGACCTCTCAGAAATTGTATAGTGTCCTTGAAATGGTTAAAACTCACTTTTCTAGGAGCTTTCAGGATGTCTCAGCTTGTAGGCATGGAAACACTTGCCCTAACAGAACCTGTTTAAGAAAATAGCCAAGAATAACGTCGAATTCATTCTTCCTTGCAGTCCTAACATGGCGCCCTGTCCATCACATCTTACTCTTCCTGCTTTCAACATACACAAATGTTCTCACCACTATATAGAGAGTCCTATATCACAGCACAAAGGATGTCTTGTGAATGAATAGGGGGTTATGATTGGCTCTTATCGAATTTTCCTGCCGAATTACTGATGCCGCTGGTGTGGAAGCACTGTATGCCTTTTTTTCCCCTTACTGCAGACGAGACTTTCAGCTGCAAAAAGCTATTTTGTACAGATAGCTATGTTGCACCCACATTTAAACCTTGAAATGTGCCCTACATATCGTCAAATACGGAAACTCTTAGTCAATTACACTGCAGGAGCTAGCATATTAGAGCACAAATCCGATCTCCAACACTGCAATATATCACTGCATACCATGCCGATGTAGTAAATATACAGAATCACCCCTTTTACATCATTTGAACATATAATGCAAAGACAGACAGCATAAGCATATACACTGTAGGTATACTCGCGAAACTAGATATTTCCCGCGAGATTGGACGGTCATCCAATTCCAACGTATGATCAGATCATTCTCCATGGATCGAAGGCACTCTCAGAACTGTTGTGCAAAGACTGACTCGTTTCCCCCTCGGCACAAACGCATTACTGTTTCTGGTCTGGACCTGCTTGCTTCCTCGCTTTTCTACACACATCTCCAGACTCTCAGACAGATTACAAGAACATTGGTTTGCTAGAATATCATACCACTTTCTCGGTACTTCTCGATGTCAAACATGTATCAATATTGCCTGCTCTCGCGATACATTTCCGTAGATATAGACTGGAACTTATTTCTCTAGAAACCCAAAACCCTAGCTACGTGGAGCGTGCTATAAACCATAGAGTAATTAGAAACTTATCCCATCTGCGAAGACCTTTACATGAAAAACTCAACAAAAGAAAAATAGAGTAAACTAATATTTCCAGTCGCTAATACCAATGTCGGCGATGTAACAGATTCCAAATCATCACTATAATTTACAAAGTCAAATAACGTGTTTCTCATGTCTAGAGAACCAGCAAATATTTCTTCCACCTGCTAGATACACACACCACAATCATTGTTCTCTCAACTAAATAAAGACACGAAATATGACTAAGCAATCAACCAAACAATTTACATGGGTCGGAATAATGGACCAGCGCAAACACATGTCCATATTAAATCTTCTCAAATTTTCAAGTGATTACGAAACACATATTAAGTATTAGTTAGCTATTCGGTCGTTTAGAGGACTCCACAGTTAATTCAACTACATTCCTGGATTGAAATAGCCCTCTCAATTCGGAGACTCCCTGCCGTTAGTGGGAAACGTGAATCATTCCCACCACAGGCCATCCATAGGCAGAAACATCATAGGAAAAAAACCGACCTCATATATATTTGATCGCTATACTTACAATTAAATGTTATCATGACGGTCTCAATTGAACGACATTCAACAATGAGTGATCGGAAATACACCCTGCTGATAGCTATGGCTCTGGAAATAGAAATATCTTTACCATTCCTATGACTTGACATGTTCTCTCCTTTGCTACCACAGTATTCCACAGTCATTTCCTTTGCACATGTCGGAACACAAACACATACTTTATAAGCCTGATGCTCGAGGTGAACATATCACGCATCCCCTATTACTAAGTATAGTACTTCACCAATAAATGATTGCAGACGATACAAAATAATACTGACCGTAAATCAGCGATGGGGGGACATGTCTCGTAAGTTTTCTTGCGAGTGATACCACTGTGTCTTAGAAAGAGACGCGTAATCGTCTTACAAACAGCCAGATGTTAAATAACCAGATCGCAACAAATACTCTATGTTACTGTCACAAGCGCTCTTGGTTCTACAGGTGCACACAGTTATCCGTGTTAAAAGATATATTGGCTTTATAAATCTAGGTACGACATTACCTCTGAATGAGGTGGTTTTTTGTCCAGACAAATACCGTGACACTCAATATAGTCGGTGATCACAGGAGTATATAGTATCAGACCAGCAGTGCGGTTACAAACTGTCGGCAGTACAACCTCGTAATAAAATTACCCAATTTAGAAAGTGATTTGGCTAAGGAATCTGGTATGAAATCGGTATTTCTGACTCCCTCACACCTCGCAGCTAGATATTTCTAAAGTATTTGTAACGCATTCTGTCTCAATGCAATGTCAGATGTTCGAGGATACATTGACTGGGATATAGACGATGGTCGATTGAGAAGGATCACAAACAGTAGACGGTATGCTGATTGAGGTCGTAATAAATGTAGACTAACTTTTCAGATCTCTAATGCTACGCTAACCGCTAAAAATGCTATCTGGGATTTGGAATCAAGTCCCTCCATTCAAGCACATACCTGCGTTGGATTCTAAGGAGAAGTCCTTTAATGATTACAGCCACTAGTGAATCAAATTTCTGACACTCTCATATCTCGAAACGAGTCACCTCTCTCAAAGCTATCTTCTACAGCTAAATTCCAGCCTCGTTTTAGTTAGTCCCTACGCATCATGCAACAGCCCTCTCAGACTCTGCGCTACCATCCCTAGAGCTTTGCGCATGTGATCGTTCCAATGTAATTCGGAAACTATATCTCCCACCTTCTGCATACAGTGATGAAACAGGCTAAGTTGCGTTACTGCGACAGGTCTGTGTTTTGACCATTTGAAGGAAATGAGAACTGAGAGAATGGCGAGGATTTTTGCTACTGCTCTGTGGTGCACCCTCAAACTACATACAAGTGCTACAGATCCACGGCCATTCACATCTATCTCCTCAACATGCTATCTTCGCTATTCTGTACCATCCATCAGAGAAAAATTACTAACTATAAAAGCTCATCTAACTTCATCCGGTAGAGAACTAGATAAGATTTTTACTGCATCTCTCTCCTACCATATATCGAAAACAAATGCCACATGCGTGCAGGCATCGAGCACATGGGACGATTCTATTAAATATACTGATAATAATCAACTGCACAGACCAGTTTAAAGTTTCATCACGTGTACTGTTTGAGGATCATCGTATCCCGCAGACTATACTGTAAGTCGCAAGAGACGCCCCCTGTGACCCTGTCTCGTTTTTTGAAACATTGTTTTTTTCTGCTCTAACACGCCTTGTACACTGCCATACATTCTGTTTTTCTGTCACGACTTTGAGGTCTCTGTCAGATTATGAACTGTCATTGATACGTTCTGATCCATGGCCTCTCGCAGACAACAAGGCCATCACCCCAAAGTACCGTTATCCAAAATGTCACACTGTGACACGATTGATGTCATTCAAGATGGCTGCTGTGACGTCAGCTGATGACGCGATTGACGTCAATCATTAAGATGTTCTGATCCACGGCCTATTACAGACAACAAGGACATCACCCCAAAGTACCATTATCCAAGACGTCGCACTGTGATGCGATTGATGTCATTCAAGATGGCTGCCGTGACGTCAGCTGATGAAGCGACTACCGTTACACAAGATGGCTGCAAAGTGCCACAGGAGGCATGCCAAGCCACACACCCCCTCCCACTGGTGGTGTTTGAATTTTGGAGGGAAGATAGGTCAATTGGGCTACCTCCAGACGTCGCTCGGTGTAAATCATATTGTTACTGCTGTTACCATAACACACCGCAAACACTGGATGATTTTAAATAAAAGTCATTTACAACATAAGGAAATTGGAAGAGTTTCGCAGCGTTGGTGTGGGTTCCCTAACTACATTTAAACTCATCTGTCACATTGATGGAATAGCTGATTGCTCTGCATTCCATTTCGACTAATTCCTCATGCTGCAGTCATGTTCGCGATCACTGATTCGGTGTTAGCCATCCCCAGAAGATGTCACCCCTCCACAAAACTCTTTCTCCAACTCAAACAAGCGTTGTCAGTCAATCGTCATGTGGTAACCAACAGCGTGCCAGTGGATGGATGGGATGGAAAAGACACCCCCGATGTACCGAAATAATAAGCATTACAGTTGATTGTGTTATAAATTTTACCAATTTTACATTAATTTCACATTAATTTCAACAATGACCAGTGATGTGACAGCATGTTTCCCAATTTCAGTATCATAGCTAAACCGATCCCTCCCCACTTTGTGAGTATCATTGCAAATGTGGATAGATGACTGTGCAGTATGTCCATGCATTGTTAATTCTCGAATACATCCATCATCAAAGTATAACAGACAGCACTCTACATATTTCTAACACTTCGAGCATAATTTACGATCTATCTTTATTGGAGTCTTAGCGTAAAATTAGAGACTGAAAGACACCCTCATACTGTCATTGCCCTGCAGCACCGTTACCGATTTAATCTGTAATCGACCAGAAGTAGACGGCTACGTTCTACGTCTCGTGAATGAATGGAGCTTGTCGAGTCCTCATCCATCCAAGCGCACAAGATTTCTCAAGATGCGCCCATGTCGAGGAGATTAGCACTCCTTATTGGTGTATAGTAACAGATTTGCAAGTGTTGTGATGATATAGCAGAAGGTGAAGAAGAACAAGAAATGGGTGATTTTTATGCGCGATGGAGCTCTAGACGGATGGAGTTCGAAGCATTTTTACGTAAAGCAACCAAGCTATCAATTTTAAAGTATTATTCCAGAGTCTAGGATCAGTACCTGGAAAGTATTGGTAAGAGAGAACATAAACACACGCACTGTAAGGCTACAACTCTCCGCACTTAAAACGGGCTATAATGTGAAATCACTTGCGTTTCCGACCTGTCAGTCGCATGGAATGTAGCCCTGTTAATATTCCAATATACGAAATATATTTCAAGCGCATGACATACATCGTTCTTCCCGGTTTCTCTACGATGAACTACGTCATTGAACCATAAAACGAAAAAACTACTTCCTTAAAACCTTGGCTCTGTGTGATACAAGTACAATATAGCTTTCCAGAAATGTATAGCGACCACTGTTGACTTCCGATCACGGTTCGGAAATTATACTATGCCTGCATCAGCCCTATATAAAATTATAGTTAGTAACGGGGAATATCTCTTACAAGGAAACAAATAAACGCATAGCACCAGAGTCCAACATTTGAAAATTACAAGTCATTCCGCCACTAACTCTGTAAACACCACATCTGTCAGGCAAATGTATACACTGGGATTGCAGTGCTTCACAAGCACCTATCGCTAACTTAGTTATGAAACTGAAGTCTCGATGTTACACCCAAGATGCGACAGGGGGATGGAGTACATCGCATAAATCACAGAACGTTTAGAGGAATGTGTCACGTTTCATCACACGTGAGATGGAAGTCCTCTGATGACTGACAGGTTTACCGTTAACGATCGCAAGTAGACAGTGCTTTAAATCACATACAGAACACGTGGCTGTATACGAGTGGAACGCAGGCTATGTCACGCGACTGGTGCTTCCTGACAGAACAGTGGAAAAATTGACCTGCAGTAACTTCTCCGTCTCTAGAATGCATCATCAGTTTACCATTACATCGTACCTCGTTACAGCTCCATCTCAATCGATCATCCCGTCCACTCTCTGTCATCCTTTAACGCAGATGCGTGTAATTTTAAAGGCGGATGGTTCTCTGTCTTCCTGAAAAGCGTCAAATACTGTAGTCAACTCGCGTCTCACTGGTACCTCAATAGACGTACAGTGTAATGCTGTCTCTATGGGAAAAAGATTGACTGCTTCCCTTTTCCCTTCGCTTCCACGTCGACGTTTTCTCGGATTCCTCTTGGTGCCGCATACTTGTTCCCATGTACAAATTGGTCTGCGCCAACCAGACGATACGCAAGTACTTCCTCAATTTCCCCGCATTTCGGTGTATATTCGGTCATTTTATACCTAGCCCCCCATCATTTTTCGCATTTCTATCAATTTTATGTTATTCCATCTATGCGATCATGACATAACCCCTCGTTCTGTGTTCTAAAACTGCTTGTAAATGTAGGACATCTGCCAACACCTAGCCCAAATGCACTGATCGGGAGGCGTAGTATAGCTCTGTACTCGATTGTGTCCAGTCACCTCCACATTTGGAGAGCGTTTGCTCTGTTTTCTGTATGTCTGCGTACATGTATGTGTCGTGGTTGGCTCCCAGGGCCGGCAGTAGACCCGAGTTAGCGTTCGAGTGTGTATCCACTGCGCGCTATATCCGGAGCGATGTTGGGATGCGGATCCACAATATGCCGTGCACGGGATAGGGTTTGAAGGTGGATCGGCCACGCACAATGTACGGATCGGTGTTGGGATGCAGATCCACAATTTACCACATTCGAGCTAGCGTTCGAGTGTGGATTTGCCACGCACTATATAATTCCGGACCGATGTTCCGAGGTGGATCCGCCACACGTCACATCTGGTATAGGGCTCGCAGGGGTGCCAATCACGCGTTACGTCCGAGCACGTGCTCTTTGTTCGAAGTTTGGTCCACCATTGGGGGAACGGAGTCCCCAAAAATATTGTACAGTAGCGCTACGATAACTGTAGTCGGTATTCATCATTCAGAAATACCGATGAAGCCTTTGCGTAGCTGGCTACAGGCCGTAATGAGTCAGTTAGTGGTGTTTAGACACAGCATTCCGTCGCAAGACCCAAGGCAATTTGGAAATGGCGTCGAAATCGAACAATGAAAGCAACATGAAAGCACAGAGAATCTGGGAAGCATAGCAGATGCAACATCGCTCTCCTGATGTCACAGATGTCGCAGATGAACCTTGCGCGTTAGGACAGCGGCTTCTAGCTGAATGACACCGGCGAAGGGTTCCATGGGACATCATACGAAACGCTGGCGTACATTCCCACGGCACTAATACGACCTGTCAATAAAGAATTGACATCGGTATGAATGGCAACAGCCTACCAAGCGTCCAAGAGAACAACATGTAAAATATTAAGTATTTAAAATATATCAAGAGCCTACAAGAGAACCATTAGCAAGTTAACACATACCACTAACCCCTGGCTCCATCCCCTGATTTTTTAAATAATCGAACTCAAATCCGTAAAACAGCTTGAAACATCTGATTAGTCTACAAATGAGTTAACATGTTATACACTTGACGTCAAGCAGATAAAAACTTGTTTTATGAAAGGCTAGTTTTTTCACGTACCTCAGTGTTTATAAGACCACACATTCTGAAAACTAACATAATGATATAGCCGTGATATAATTCGGTTGATATATTTAGTTGCATATGTGGACATTGTCGGAAAAACGGGATGCGAACACAGTTTGTAGTAAAGTCATAAGGTGAAACGTCATGCCTGCTCTAAAGGTTGCCTTACATGAACAGCTAAAGTGTAGTAAACAGTAATTTTTTGCCTTTAATGATTCTGTGTGGCTGTTACCGTTAAAAAGTTTCGCTAAGGTTCGAAATTAGGTGTAGAGTTTATTGGAACTCACTAAGGGCTCTCACACTCAAGTACCGGGTGAATGCACTCTTAGACCGGGTAATTCACGCGCCTTGAGTTACGCTGCCCAAAGACGTGCACCGTATCTTGTTTTAATACCTTACTTACCTCGTTATACGTTTAACGTGAGACTGTATATCGTAATGAGTTGATTATGGCAGCTTTTAATTTTTTAAATTGTGTCAATAATACATGACTTACCCAAAATAAAATTTATATTTCCCCTGTAAGCACCTGGAACTAAGTGACCAAGCCCCCGATATGGACATTGAGTAATTCAACGATAAAAAGTAGAGTAATTAAGCTGACACTTGAAATAAGAGTCAATACAGTACATCAAGATCTGTTGTAATGCAACACACAATATAAATCAGCAAAATTCGCAGATAAGAGCTTATGGCTTGTTGACAGCACAGTGAAAGTCGTTAAATAACAAATAAGTGTAGGAGGTCCTTACTCATTGGTCTGAAGATGACAACAGTAGTGGTCGAAACCGGTCACCGTAATAAATAAATTGTGATCAAGACTGTTTTTGATAGTAAATAGTTAATATAATATCTCTTGATGAAGCTATGAGTTAGAAGCACACGGTGGTGAAGTAAAACAAGTATTATAAGACACATGAGAGATTTTACAATTCAATTTTCGAAAAATAATGAAGCTGTCATGTTGTTCCAATGTTCATATTCATCATACATCAGTTTATCCGTACAATAACTGCAGCACATAAGGAAGTAAAACTTCGATTAGAACCAGGATACGGAACTGAAAACCTATCAACAGTAACACAGACATGTGGGGCAAACTCTACGTAGCCTGCTTGTTCCTCTTAAAAACAGAGACGAGAGTTTAAAAAAAATTGAAAATGGGTTATCGCTCTGACAGACACTCGTATAGCGACTGTCCGAATTACGAAATCGTTATATTTGACCCAATTAAACGACAATTAAAATGAAATTTGATGCGTGCAAATGGTTGGTTCAAATGGCTCTGAGCACTATGGGACTCAACTTCTGAGGTCATCAGTCCCCTAGAACTTAGAACTACTTAAACCTAACTAACCTAAGGACATCACACACATCCATGCCCGAGGCAGGATTCGAACCTGCGACCGTAGCGGTCTCGCGGTTCCAAACTGCAGCGCCCAGAACCGCGCGGCCACTTCGGCCGGCCAATGCGTGCAAATATAAGTATACAAATTCTGCATTTAGCTACTTTCGATTAACTACATTTAATTGGATTTACATGAATCGTCCACAGAGGACTGAAATTAATTTTCGGTATCCTTCCGTTCAGTGACCTGTCCCATAAATTTTGCCTTTTGTATAGTTCGTAGTAAGTCTCAAACGTTTGAGCAGAACACCCATTTCTGGAAATTCACAGGTTTTTATGTGTTACAGATAATAGTAGTCCTCAGTGAATCACAGCAAGAGGTTGTCACACGCCTAGAACTTCATAGTACACGCCTTTGTGTTACGACCCCAGTCAATAAACCGAACACTGAGAGGAGGTTAAAGAGATATAGGAAGCACGTGTAGGCAAGTATTTATCGAGTTCATTGCGGGAGGTCTTGCTATATCAGAACACTTTGATCACATTCCTCTCACCGTTCCACACTTACTTTGCAAGTGAGAAAATATGTTGAGCAAAGATATTTGTTGGGCATAAAAAAAATGTAAATCCTACGCAGTAACTGCAACAAACACTTTTTACGAGATGTTAAAATTAATAACATTCGGCAGTCTTCGTCTTTTAAGGGAGACTGGACGCACTACCTTAAAACGAAGTAACGTATTTCTTTTATTTATCTTAAGAAGCAACTCTCTTAGATAAAATATTATTCTGTTACTGCCTAAGTATTTTCGTTTCGTGTTGTGTAGAATCTCTTTACAACCTTTACAAAAAAATATCGAAGCTGCGTAAGTACAATCCACTTCCGGCCGTATCTTCCCGCTTCCTTTGTGAAGGGTCTGATTACCGCCGGTTGCAGAAGACCAACCAGGCGACGGCCAGCCGATAAGAAAACACGAATGTATTATTCTAAAATGTTGTGAGATTGTCAATCAGCTAGTCTGCAATTATGAAATTTTTGTGTACTGCCAAATAACGTAGGTCTATGGAACTTGAACCATGCATAGAAAGAACTGCTCCAGTATAGCACGCGAGAAAACTGAATATTAAATGAAAGGCGGGAGCAAGCCTACAGTATGAAAATAATATTGACAGGTGAGTTTACCACGTTTAAAGGTTTGGAGGTCAGTATGACCACGCAACAGTATGCCTCCACACACTCGTAACTCCCAGACCAACGAGACGATCATTTTCGACAATGCTGGCTGTATCCTCGTATGTAGAGAGGTGGTAACAGCTGATATACCCATGAACATGGTCGAACTGGATCGTTTTCGTGGACCAGGTATTACGGTGTGGTTAAGCCTAATGATGCATGGACTTACTGATCTCCCGATTTTTGAAAGTGGCACGTTCAGAGGTCAGCGTTATTGTGGTTCTGTACTCCTTTCTCGCGTGCCTGTTTTCAGGGGTACATTCGGCCCTGACTAAATTTTTGCGGATGATAATCCTCGACCGCAACAGACAAAGCACGTGGTGGAACTGTTGGAGCAAGAGGATATTCAGCAGGTGGACTTGTCTGCGCGTTTCCATCGAGCACGTGTGGGATGGCCAGCATGGAGGCGTATTGCAGGGCATGCATTGCCAGCCGTAGTGATCGCACACCCTATTAACAGCCACGTTCTGTCATTTGTGATGTCCGTGGGACCATGATAAATCGCGTTCATTTCAGTGAAATTATTGTCTTTGAATAAAAGTGTCAGTTCTGTTCGTTTCATTGTGTGTCTCATTCACTTACCTTCTGTACCATACTGTGGCAGTTCTTTTTATCATGCTCTTTTAATAGCTTTTCTTATGTCCTGACCACACTTTTATTTTTCCAGTAAGACCTTACGCGTTTCGACTCTCCGCCATTTTCAAAGGCTACAAAATACAACACAAAACTTTTATCGGAAGATATGAAAATACGATACATTTCACCGTTGCTATGAGACATAGTACAAAGACTAGACTATGGTTTACTAACTTATTAGTTTTATGTCACATAAAATTGTTCATTAGGCACATTGTATTACATCAACATTCTCAATCAGGAGGCAAGCGCAAACTGCTACCAAGGGGAAATTTTTGAAACCAAGTGTACTAAACCGCTAGGCAGCGCTGGGTAAGTTTACAACCACAATTTTTATCGTTAGGTAGTGTAAAACAATTTCATCAGTAAACATGGACTTTTTTTTTGAGTCGTCGAAAGTAATACATTGGAAGAACGCGCTGATTGGCGCTGGTGCTATGTATCCGTGAACAAAAAAATCTTTTATATTCATTTTGACAACTAATTGCACATAAATTACTATAATCAGTAAAAGAAGTTAAAATTTTAGAGATTACTAGAGGGTTGGAAGGGAATTAGTTAAAATTAGCCAGTTAAGATAACGAACATAAGAGCTTCTACACCTACATCCATACTCCGCAAGCCACCTGACGGTGTGTGGCGGAGGGTACCCTGAGTACCTCCATCGGTTCTCCCTTCTATTCCAGTCTCGTATTGTTCGTGGAAAGAAGGATTATCGGTATACTTCTGTGTGGGATCTAATCTCTCTGATTTTATCCTCATGGTCTCTTCGCGAGATATACGTAGGAGGGAGCAATATACTGCTTGACTCATCGGTGAAGGTATGTTCTCGAAACTTTAACAAAAGCCCGTACCGAGCTACTGAGCGTCTCTCCTGCAGAGTCTTCCACTGGAGTTTATCTATCATCTCCGTAACGCTTTCGCGATTACTAAATGATCCTGTAACGAAGCGCGCTGCTCTCCATTGGATCTTCTCTATCTCTTCTATCAACCCTATCTGGTACGGATCCCACACTGCTGAGCAGTATTCAAGCAGTGGGCGAACAAGCGTACTGTAACCTACTTCCTTTGTTTTCGGATTGCATTTCCTTAGGATTCTTCCAATGAATCTCAGTCTAGCATCTGCTTTACCGACGATCAACTTTATATGATCTTTCCATTTTGAATCACTCCTAATGCGTACTCCCAGATAATTTATGGAATTAACTGCTTCCAGTTGCTGACCCGCTATTTTGTAGCTAAATGATAAGGGATCTTTCTTTCTATGTATTCGCAGCACATTACACTTGTCTACATTGAGATTCAATTGCCATTCTCTGCACCATGAGTCAATTCGTTGCAGATCCTCCTGCATTTCAGTACAATTTTCCATTGTTACAACCTCTCGATACACCACAGCATCATCTGAAAAAAGCCTCAGTAAACTTCCGATGTCATTCACAAGGTCATTTATGTATATTGTGAATAGCAACGGTCCTATGACACTCCCCTGTGGCACACTTGAAATCACTCTTACTTCGGAAGATTTCTCTCCATTGAGAATGACATGCTGCGTTCTGTTATCTAGGAACTCTTCAATCCAATCACACAATTGGTCTGATAGTCCATATGCTCTTACTTTGTTCATTAAACGACTGTGGGGAACTGTATCGAACGCCTTGCGGAAGTCAACAAACACGGCATCTACCTGGGAACCCGTGTCTACGGCCCTCTGAGTCTCGTGGACGAATAGCGCGAGCTGGGTTTCACGGGACCGTCTTTTTCGAAACCCATGCTAATTCCTACAGAGTAGATTTCTAGTCTCCTGAAAAGTCATTATACTCGAACATAATACGTGTTCCAAAATTCTACAACTGATCGACGTTAGAGATATAGGTCTATAGTTCTGCACATCTGTTCGACGTCCCTTCTTGTAAACGTGGATGACCTGTGCCTTTTTCCAATCCTTTGGAACGCTACGCTCTTCTAGAGACCTACGGTACACCGCTGCAAGAAGAGGGGCAAGTTCCTTCGCGTACTCTGTGTAAAATCAAACTGGTATCCCATCAGGTCCAGCGGCGTTTCCTCTTTTGAGCGATTTTAATTGTTTCTCTATCTCTCTGTCGTCTATTTCGATATCTACCATTTTGTCATCTGTGCGACAATCCAGAAAAGGAACTACAGTGCAGTCTTCCTCTGTGAAACAGCTTTGGAAAAAGACATTTAGTATTTCGGCCTTTGGTCTGTCATCCTCTGTTTCAGTACCATTTTGGTCAGAGTGTCTGGACATTTTGTTTTGAGCCACCTACCGCTTTGACATAAGACCAAAATTTCTTAGGATTTTCAGCCAAGTCAGTACATAAAACTTTACTTTCGAATTCATTGAACGCCTCTCGCGTAGTCCTCCTCACACTACATTTCGCTTCGCGTAATTTTTGTTTGTCTGCAAGGCTTTGGCTATGTTTATGTTTGCTGTGAAGTTCCCTTTGCTTCCGCAGCAGTTTCCTAACTCGGTTGTTGTACCACTGTGGCTCTTTCCCATCTCTTACGATTTTGCTTAGCACATACTCATCTAACGCATATTGTACGATGGTTTTGAACTTTGTCCACTGATCCTCAACACTATCTGTACTTGAGACAAAACTTTTGTGTTGAGCCATCAGGTACTATGTAATCTGCTTTTTGTCACTTTTGCTAAACAGAAAAATCTTCCTACCTTTTTTAATATTTCTATTTACGGCTGAAATCATCGATGCAGTAACCCCTTTATGATCGCTGATTCCCTGTTCTGCGTTAACTGTTTCAAATAGTTCGGGTCTGTTTGTCACCAGAAGGTCTAATATGTTATCGACACGGGTCGGTTCTCTGTTTAACTGCTCAAGGTAGTTTTCAGATAAAGCACTTTAAAAATTTTTACTGGATTCTTTGTCCCTGCCACCCGTTATGAACGTTTGAGTCTCCCAGTCTATATCCGGCAAATTAAAATCTCCACCCAGAACTATAACATGGTGGGGAAATATACTCGAGCTGCTGAGCCAGAGGTCCTATAGAGACATCCAATTACCATGTATGAGCCTGCTTCAACCGTGACCTTCACCCATATTATTTCACATTTCGGATCTCCGTCAATTTCCTTCGATACTATTGCACTTCTTATCGCTATAAACACGCCTCCCCCTTCACTATCCAGCCTGTCTCTGCGGTATACATTCCAATCCGAGTATAGGATTTCATTACTGTTTACATCTGGTTTCAGCCAACTTTCTGTCCCTAGTACTATATGGGCGTTGTGACCGTTTATTAATGAGAGCAGTTCTCGGACGTATCTATAGACGCTCCTGCAGTTTACTATTAGCACATTAACATTGTTATTCCCTGTTGCATTTTGCCTACTCCTACCTTGCCGCGTCTCAGGAGGCCTAGGGAGGGAATTCTCTAACCTAAAAAACCCACATGTGCACTCCACATCTACTCCGCTACCCTTGTAGCCGCTTCCGGCGTGTAGTGCACGCCTGACCTATTCAGGGGGACCCTACATTTCTCCACCCGATAGCGGAGGTCGAGAAATTTGCACCCCAGACCTCCACAGAATCGTCTGAGCCTCTGGTTTAAGCCTTCCACTCGGCTCCAAACCAGAGGACCGCGATCGGTTCTGGGAACGATACTACAAATAGTTAGCTCTGATTCCACCCCGCGAGCGAGGCTTTCCGCATTCACCAATTCCGCCAGCCGCCTGTACGAACTGAGGATGACCTCTGAACCCAGACGGCAGGAGTCATTGGTGCCGACATGAGCAACAATTTGCAGTCGGATGCACCCAGTGCTCTCTATCGCCGCCGGCAGGGCCTCCTCCACATCTCGGATGAGAACCCCGGGCAAGCAGACAGAGTGAACACTGGCCTTCTTCCCCGACCTTTCCGCTATTTCCCTAAGGGCTCCATCACCCGCCTAACGTTGGAGCTCCCAATAACTAATAAACCCCTCCCCCCTTGTGCCTGCTCGGACCTTGCTGAAGGAGCGGCCACATGTCCACTCACAGGCAGAGCGGGCGATGCCACACGGCCAGCCTCCACATTGACCCTCCGCCTCGTGCGCCGCAAACACCGCTGAACCCGACACTCCCCTTGGGGAGAGGGTGGCCCAACCGCGCCCGGTACCCACGAAGATGTCTCGACAGCAGGGACAGTGGGTGAAGCATGTAACACCTGGGGTGTACCATGCGACGCACCAGACTCCCCACTGCCGCTACACTCCGAGGCAGCAGCCTGAAGATGGCTGACCGCGGCCATCAACACGTTCAGCTGTTCGCGAACAGTAGCCAGCTCCTCCTGCGTCCGTACACAGCAGTCACACATCCTATCCATCCTAAGAAATCAAATTATTGTAGAGAGTTAATCAACTTTTAACTAGACTGCTAATTCAGTTAAGGCGACTGACTAAACTGTGGTTGCTAGCCTTTTCTTGTAGAAAACAATGAAAATAGCACTACCTGTCTCTGGACTGTATTGAAAACAAACACTAGCACTACTGGCACTATGGTTGACTAAAGGGACTCTCTCTGACTGTATTCAAAACAAACACGAAATCTATGGAACACTATTACTAGCACTCGATAAAGCTTCCTAAAAGCAAAAACACACGGAAGAAGAAGTGACAAGTAAGAAAAATACAGTTAATACTTAAATTAAGGTAGCTCGCTGCACAGCAGACGTGAAGCGGACGGCTGTTGGTTGTATGGCCACAAAAGTCTTGTTTGTGAATAAAAAACATTGAAGAGCGCCATGATGCAATTAAAGAAGGGGGTAAGGGGTGACGTACACAATATTACTCTTAATAAATTAAAAATCCCGTAAAACTGTAATAATGTGACTATAAATGCTTATAAAATAACAACTTTAAATAAAATACGCGAAAGCGTTGTGGAACAGCTATAATAGCGCTGTTGTCAACAATTTTTAACTTACGCCATGCAGCATGAAGCGCTGAAAAGCTGCTTGGAAATACTCTATCTGACTATGACCAATCAGCGCGAATGACACTAAATATGTACCAAATGTTTCAAATGGCTCTGGGCACTATGGGACTCAACTGCTGAGGTCATTAGTCCCCTAGAACTTAGAACTAGTTAAACCTAACTAACCTAAGGACATCACAAACATCCATGCCCGAGGCAGGATTCGAACCTGCGACTGTAGCGGTCTTGCGGTTCCAGACTGCAGCGTCTTTAACCGCACGGCCACTTCGGACGGCTAAATATGTACCAAATAATTAAATTTTTACTCGCCTTGTGCACAAACAAACACCGGAGGAACGCACACTAAGGTGCACAGTCTTAGGAGTAAAACATAGAATGGTACACCATTCATCACAAAAGGAATACCGTGTAGCTGCGAACTGTAGTGCGAAGCCATCTGTCGAAGCCCCAGGATGATGGCAGAACTATGAGTTCCCTGTCAATAGACTGAAAAACCAGTTCTTTTTGAAATCTGTTAGTTCGTTTAGTAATTCTGACTGAAATTTTGTTTTACCCTTAAAAATTTCCAATTCCTCAAGCGTATTTAATAGCAGCCCCTTTGGGGCGTTGTGCAGAATTTTAAGATTAGTTTCAATTTCACCTAACGAGTGGGTCTTTCTTAATAGATGTCTTTTTATACAGCCTTCATTGCTGTCATACATTCCATACCCGCCTGTTGCCACACCTCTTTCGCTGTATCCCACCCTCTCTCCACCTCCACACCCTCCATCTCCTTCAACAGGGCAATTTCCAGCACCTCCCCCTCCCGTGACATATACCCTTCCTTCCATCTGTAACCTGGTCTTGTTCTCCCTCCCCCCCTTCCCAGGGCCCCCCTTTTCTTTCCCCTCCTTCTCACAGAGCGGATTTTCCCCCTCCCCCCGCTGAGTCCCAGCACCCCATCCTCTTTCCCTCCCATTCCCTTTCCTCCCCGGCCCTCTTCGGCGCCCCCCCCCCCCATCTGTCTCCCCCTCTTCTCCCTTTCCTCCCTCATCTCCATGCACCTGGCAGATCCTGTGTTTCGCTCATCGTCATCAGTGTGCTACGTCAGTGTTGTGTTTGGTGCTGTTCTCCTGTGCGTAGAGAGCTGTGATTTTAATTGCCTGCTGGACTTGTACGTAGTGGTACTGTCAGTGATTGTTATGTGCTACGCTGTCTGTCGATATTTTTATGGTCAGTCATGCTTCACCTTGTGTTCTTTTAATTGTCCCAGTGTGTGGTTTTTTGTGTGCACAACATTTTTACAGTTTTTATCTCCATTTTACAGTTGCCCCCTTTTTGTCTGTTGTCTTCATAATGTTTCCCCCGCCCTTTTTTTATATCTCTGTACACCGTATTTTCTCCTTTACGTTATTTTTAATGTCTTCTATTGTATGATCTATGTCTTTTGGCTGAAGAGCAGCGCATATGCTGCAGCCAGCCCGCCCCGAAGGAGAACTGAAATACAATTGAGAAAAAACAAAACTGTCATACATATTATCTCTATAACGTTTTTCGAAGGACCTACCAATCTGTTCTACATAAAAATATTTCGTAATCAGCACACTTAATCCTGCAAACTACGTGACCTCATACTCATCACACCTGGCTTCAGTCGAGTGTCGCAATTTTTTCCCTTATTTACTGTTAGTTTTTTGTTGTTGTTTTTAGCCCAAAACTGATATTTTGCTTCCTGAATCTATTACAACGATGAAAATTATGGTTTTAAACAAAAACAGATTGCAGCATGTACTACATACCGAGCGCTACCTAGCGGTTTAGATAATACGGCTTCGAAAATTTCCCCTTGGTATCAGCTGATGTGATACAATGTACCTAATGAACAATTTTATATGACTGACATAACACTGGTAGGCTAGAAGCCATATTGTAGTCGTTGTACTACATATCATATTTTCATATCTTCTGATACCAGTTTTGTATTGTATTTGGTAGCCTTTGAAAATGACGCAAAGCCGAAACGCATAGGGGTTGCAGGAAAAACAGAAGTCTGGTGAAGATATAAGAAAATATATAAAAGGTGCATCCAAATGGCCGCATGGTGTCACAGCATTTTCGTGCAAATTGCTATTTTGCTTGGCACTGATACATCATGCGCAAGTTACCTTCGTCCTTATGTTTTGGCACTATTGTACAGGGTTATTCTAAATGATGGACCCATTTTCGAAACTTGGTACTTTTTCAAGTACAAATCCCGAATGAACTTGCTTTATACCAATGAAAAGAGAAAGTTTCAAAGCGTTTTCCTTAATATTTGATATCAATTTAATAAATTCAATAATTTGTAATAATTTCTAATTAATTAGTTTTTAAGTTTAGTTGCACACACTCCCAGTCTGTTTAATTGCTTAAACCAATGGCTAATGCTTTTGGGAGTTGGTGTCTGAATACCGAATTTGGTACGAAACGCTCGCTGCACGGCAATTTGCCACTCACGCAGAAAACCTTGTGCTCCACAGTCGCCATCTCAGTCACAACTAACTGAAACGGAATGGCGGCCCTGTTGCTGCGCGAACTCTACCGGCCGCTTCTGAAACCATCACCGCCCGCCGCCGCCGCCCGCCTAAAACTTTTAAACTTCCTCTGTTCATTGGCATAAAGCTTGTTCATTTTGGATTCGTGCTGGAATACATACAAATTTTTAAAAATTGGGTCCATCATTTAGAATAACACTGTATTACGTTTTATTAAGGCAGAAGGTTTTACTATGTTGTCTGAGACTACTTATGAAGAATACAGTGTGAGTATACTCAGTCGTTCACCTCAAATACTTCCGGAACCGTTCAAGATACGGTAATTCTATTATTTATATAGGCAAACTGAAACGACAAATGAGAATTTCTGCCAAGGCCGGGATTCTAATTCGAGTCCCCTGCTCCCTAGGTAGATAGAGCCAACCACTGCGGCCCCCTGGCACAGTCGGTTTACTCACATGCACGGGCTACACTAGCACACCTGTCTCTTCAATCCAAATTCCCATTCTCGCCCCAGTCCACTTGGTGAGCTGGATATCCCCCTTCGTATCCCGGCATTGGTACTAATTTTCATTCGTCGCTTCAGTCATCTTATACACATCACACATATTTTAGACTTGAACAGGTCTCTTGAACCATATATTCTTTTATTGTAATTCTATTATCACCTAGATAAATTGACAGAAAGTATCCACACTAAACGATATTTATTCTGTTTTATAGCTACAGTAAATTCACAGATATCGATATCAGCTTCGATTTTTCAAATGTTCAAATGTGTTTCACTTATTAAGGGACCAAACTGCTGAGGTAATCGGTCCCTAGGCTTAGACACTACTTAAACTATTTTACGCTAAGGACAACACACACACCCATGCACGAGGGAGGACTCGAACCTCCGGCGGGAGGGGCCGTTCGGTTTTTATGTGTAATTATAGTAATGTCTGCAGCTAGTGCCGTATTCCTAAAAGACACAAATTCAACGTTGTTTCAGCTTTAAAAACTCGATTACTACACTGCTGCCATTAAAAGATGACGTGCTACAGACGTGAAACATAACCGACAGGAAGAAGATGCTGTGATATCCAAATGATAAGCTTTTCAGAGCGTTCACACAAGGTTGGCGCCGGTGACGACACCTACACCGTGCTGACGTGAGGAAATTTTCCAACCGATTTCTCATACACAAACAGCAGTTGACCGGCGTTGCCTGGTGAAACGTTGTTATGATGCCACGTGTAAGGAGGAGAAATGCGTACCATCACGTTTCCGACTTTGATAAAGGTAGGATTGTAGCCTATCGCGATTGCGGTTTATCGTATCGCGACATTGCTGCTCGCGTTGGTCGAGATCGAATGACTGTTAGCAGAATATGGAATCGGTGGGTTCAGGAGGGTAATACGGAACGCCGTGCTGGATCCCAACGGCCTCGTATCATTAGCAGTCGAGATGACAGGCATCTTATCCGCATGGCTGTAACGGTCGTCTTGATCCCTGAGTCAACAGATGGGGACGTTTGCAAGACAACAACCATCTACACGAACAGTTAAACGACGTTTGCAGCAGCATGGACTATCAGCTCGGAGACCACGGGTGCGGTTACCCTTGACGCTGCATCACAGCGATGCTGTACTCAACGACGAACCTGGGTGCACGAATGGCAAAACGTCATTTTTTGGGATGAATCCAGGTTCTGTTTACGGCATCATGATGGTCGCATCCATGTTTGGCGACAGCGCGGTGAACGCACATTGGAAGCGTGTATTCGTTATAGCCATACTGGCGTATCACCCAGCGTGATAGTATGGGGTGCCATTGGTTACACGTCTCGGACACCTCTTGTTCGCACTGACGGCGCTTTGAACAGTGGACGTTACATTTCAGATGTGTTACGACACGTGGCTCTACCATTCATTCGATCCCTGCGAAACCCTACATTTCAGCAGGATAATGCACGACCGCATGTTGCAGGTCCTGTACGGGCCTATATGGGTACAGAAAATATTCGACTACTGCCCTGGCCAGCACATTCTCCATATGTCTCACCAATTGAAAACGTCTAGTCAATGGTGGCCGAGCAACTGGCTGGTTACAATACGGCAGTCACTACTCTTGATGAACTGTGGTATCATGTTGAAGCTACATGGGCAGCTGTAACTGTACACGCCATCCAAGCTCTGTTTGATTCAATTAGCAGGCGTATCAAGGCCGTTATTACGTCCAGAGGTGGTTGTTTTGGGTATTGATTTCTCAGCATCTATGCACCTAAATTAAGTGAAAATGTAATCACATGTCAGTTCTAGTATAATATATTTGTCCAATGAATACCGGTATATCATCTGCATTTATTCTTGGTGTAGCAATTTTAGTGGCCAGCAGTGTAGTTTCGAAGTATTTGAAATATTTAGAACTTAGGAGTTATCTGTTTTGAACATTAAACCGATCGCTGTCTTATGCGGAAGTTCGTGATGCCATACACAAATCAAGAAACACAGGATAGCGCAAAAGTTGAAAATTGAATACTTCACGGATTATTGTATGTAGAGAGGTAATACACATATGCTTGAAATGGCATGGGATTTTACTGAAAAAAAAATTGCACAAAATGACCAAAGGATGGCGCTCCATGTGGTACAAACGCAGTAATTAGAATAACAATCATTTTTTAGCAAAAAAAGGTTCTAATGGTTCTAAGCACTATGGGACATCTGAGGTCATCAGTCGCCTAGACTTAGAACTACTTAAACCAAACTAATCTAAGAACACCACACACATCCATGCCCGAGACAGGATTCGAACCTGCGACCGTAGCAGCAGCGCGTTTCCGGACTGAAGCGCCTAGAACCGCTCGGCCACAGCGGCCGGCGATTTTTAGCAAAGACGATGTTCTTTATAATAAATGGTCAACATGTCTGCCATCATTCATCAGCAATACGCGTAGTCGAAGGGCAACGTTGTGAACAGCACTGCACACCCCATCAATAGGTATGATGAGAAATTCCGTCGGAAATTGTCTTTCAGCATCCCCAACGAGGTCTGATGATTGGGGTAGACTTGCGACTTCAGGTACACCCCCCCCCCCCCCAACCAATAACCACACGAATTGAAGTCTGGGGATCTGGGAGGCCAAGCGTGATGGAAGCGAGAGCTCACCACACGAACCTGACGCAACGATGTTCGCAACAGATATTTGACAAGAGTAGCAATATGGTCTGGAGAGTCCGCGGCTCGTGGTCTTCGGGTAGCGTTCTCGCTTCCCGCACACGGGGTGACGTGTTTGATTCCCGGCTGAGTCAGGGATTTTCTCTGCCTCTAGATGACTGGGTGTTGTGCATCTTTCATCAACATTTCATCCTCATTCACTCGCAAGTCGCCGTAGTGGCGTTAAAGAACTTGTGGAGCGGCGGTCGAACCGCCCCGCAGGGGTCTCCCGGCCACCAATGCCATACGCTCATTATTGTGGACTGCAGAGCGACCCTGCACAAAAGTCGTATCTCCCAGCGGGTGTTGATCAGCCAGGCTAGGCATGATGTGACTCTGTAACAAACATACCGGCGTACCTAGCACATTTGAAAAGCAGCGCGCCACATTTGGATTTGCAGTGGCCCAGATTCTGCAGTTATGGGTGTTGAAAGACTGTCGGGGTGTGAAATGGGCTTCACTGGTCCACTACACGTTAGACGGCCAGTCGTCATCTTCTCCTATTTTTCGCAGTTCCCACATCGCAAATGCTCTCCGAGTCACAAAATCAGTGGCTGATAGTTCACGATGACGCCGGAGATCTTACGGGTAGCACTGCAAGGAACACCTCAGTGCTGTCCAAACAGTAGTGTGTAGAATGCCGGTGCGAAGTACAACTTAGCTAGAGATGAACCGGCGTAAGCCCCCATTTCTTCCTCAACTGTCGGAGCAGCAGTAGTACTTGCGTCTGGTCGCCCAATAAGCGGTTAATCGTCTAAAATAACCCGTGTCTTTGAACTTCGTCATCATTTTCTTCACAGCGACACTTGTCACAGAATTGTTACCCATTCGAACACCCGTCTTAGACGAAAGGATTTGTAGCTCACCACTGGTTTTTTTTTTACTATTCCTTGAGTGACAGCCTATGAAGGGTTACTTACTTTCACTAACAGGAGCTTCTTTTGATTATTATTATTTCTTTTGTTCCAGTCTGCTCCTGTCCACAATCGCTCTTATTTTTCTTTGGCGACGTATCCTTCTCTAAATAGTTTTGCCCGTTATTTGAAACAGATTTAGGCCCATCTAAACAAATCCTTCACTGATTGAATTTATTAAGGTCGCAACGGATAACGGAATGTTATTCTATGGGGCAGTCAGAGAAAACTACGTAAAGTTAGCTAAACTTGAGCCAAGCACTTTGGATTTTAGGAGCGTAATCATCAATACTACAATGTGACACTATTTTCAGCCGGCCAGAGTGGCGGAGCGGTTCTAGGCGCTTCAGTCTGGAACCGCGCGACCGCTACGGTCGCAGGTTCGAATTCTGCCTCGGGCATGGATGTGTGTGATGTCCTTAGGTTAGTTAGGTTTAAGTAGTTCTAAGTTCTAGGGGACTGATGACCTTAGATGTTAAGTCCCATAGTGCTGAGAGCCATGTGAACCATTTGACACTATTTTCAGATGTATTGAAAATAAGTTAACGACCACGGAAATAGCTTCAAATGATAAAATATTTATTTTTGACTAATACTTCACATGTTGTATTTAATAGATGGACAAAACACTCCTGGTAGATTTATATACGATACTGTGGCTTCCTCATACGAGAATAACAAGCCACGTTGACCTTGATCTGTAGAGTCCTGTGGAGTGGGAAAATCTGTGGAGCACGTGGTCACTGCTCAAGTTTGTAACACAGACATTCACATGCACTAATTCACACGGAAAACAAAATGTCGCGAGCATTTATTAGTGGGAAGAATTGTATGTACCTCGTGGCTGGCATCGAGCAGGATATCGTTGGCTGCATATCTTTGCGTGAAGCGCTTGGAATCAAATCGATTCATCTTGCCGAATATACGCCCGGTACAGTTTTATTGATAATTTAAAATGTCCCCCACAAATAAAATAAAATGGCAGACAGTAACTTTTAAGTCTTGGGTTGCGCTTTGAACCTATAGCCCGCGTGGTAGCGCCTAACGGAAATCACACTATTATGACAGTGATTAAGTTAACCAAAAATTGTAACCAGAACCTAAATGGTAATTCAAAAAATGGCTAGGCCCATGACCAACCTCAGCTAGGAAAACGTATTGCTTTAGTCATCTTTGGCCAAGCCCTCCTGTTCCTGCTCTCTGCCTTCCACCAACACCGTTTAGGTTGGTAGAAGATCAAGAAACCCACCACTTCTCTGGTTCCTCTGCTACTGCACTCAAATCATTCACTCTTGACCACACACTTTCAGGAAGGGTCAAAATGGAAATCAGGACACAGAACGGGCACATAAGAATGAAAAAAAGAAATGTGTAGACCCATATTGCTTCTACAGGCATGCGGTTGTTGGAGCTGAGATTAATTAGTTGCATCGCTCATTTTTTTTAATCATGTGACGACAACTATTGTGATGCTACAGATTGTAAAATTGCAGTAGTGGATTCACCACTGAGGTAGTAAAGCTTCACTAACAGCACCTTTTCTGGTAAAGACAACATGCCGCGATGTCTGGATCATCTGACTCCCTCTGTCACTACACTTGTACGGAACAGGTATTTGAATACTATGTCGGTTGAATGCAGTGGAACTAAACTTCTAATTGTTGTTATTTATAGGTCCCCCGATTGTGATTTCAGAACATTTCTGCTCAAACCAGAGAGAGTTCTTGGTTCACTTTACAGGAAGTAAAAAAATTTAGTTGTACGAGGTGACTTCAATTTTAATGTATATGTTAATGTGCAAGAAATAGCATGCTGGTAGAACTACTTAATTCATATTGTCTCATTCAAACTGTATTTTTTCCAACGAGAGTGCGGGGGAACTGTAGTATTACCACAAACAATATTTTTCTTCATTGGTAGAGCGGCATAAGTTTTGGTGCTCATTTACATGTTAAATATGACTACTAACTATTCATAAATGCTAATCCAGTTCCAATAGAGATATTTTTGAACCTCATTAAGAAAGAAGAGTGGCAGGATGTTTATAATGCTGATAATAATGCTGATAACCTAAACGACAGTTATAACGCTTTCCTCAATCTATTCCTCACGCTGTTTGAAAGCTGGTTTCCATTAGAACGTTCAAGACAGGGTACTGACACTTGCAGGCAGCCTGGCGGCTGACTAGGGGGATAAGAATATCACACAGAACAAAGTGGAAATTATATCAAACAGTTAGAAGCAGTCACAATGAAGCTGCAGCAGACCATTACAAAGGGTCTTGTGAGGCCCAAGTACGGCATTAGGACGGAAACAAGTATTTGATACGCAAATAGAGTAGCTAATTCTCAGAATAAAACTAAAACTACAGGGTCGTCATGAAGGAAGTGTCTCGTCAGCAACACCAGCTTGGGAATATACAGTCAGTGCATAGTAGAAATGTTTCAGATACTGATAAGTCGGATATATGTACAGTATTTAATAATCACTTTCTGAATATAGCAGGTAACCTAAATAGAAGCTTAGTTTCCACAGGAAATCATGTTGTTGTTGTGGTCTTCAGTCCTGAGACTGGTTTGATGCAGCTCTCCATGCTACTCTATCCTGTGCAAGCTCCTTCATCTCCCAGTACCTACTGCAACCTACATCCTTCTGAATCTGCTTAGTGTATTCATCTCTTGGTCTCCCTCTACGATTTTTACCCTCCACGGTGCCCTCCAATGCTAAATTTGTGATCCCTTGATGCCTCAAAACATGTCCTACCAACCGATCCCTTCTTCTAGTCAAGTTGTGCCACAAACTTCTCTTCTCCCCAATTCTATTCAATACCTCCTCATTAGCTACGTGATCTACCTATCTAATTTTCAGCATTCTTCTGTAGCACCATATTTCGAAAGCTTCTATTCTCTTCTTGTCCAATGTTTCGCTTCCATGCATGGCTACACTCCAAAAAAATCTATACTCGATGTTAACAAGTTTCTCTTCTTGAGAAACGCTTTCCTTGCCATTGCCAGTCTACATTTTATATCCTCTCTGCTTCGACCATCATCGGTTATTTTACTCCCTAAATAGCAAAACTCCTTTACTACTTTAAGTGTCTCATTTCCTAATCTAATCCCCTCAGCATCACCCGACTTAATTTGACTACATTCCATTATCCTCGTTTTGCTTTTGTTGATGTTCATCTTATATCCTCCTTTCAAGACATTGTCCATTCCGTTCAACTGCTCTTCCGAGTCCTTTGCTGTCTCTGACAGAATTACAATGTCATCGGCGAACCTCAAAGTTTTTACTTCTTCTCCATGAATTTTAATACCTACTCCGAATTTTTCTTTTGTTTCCTTTACTGCTTGCTCAATATACAGATTGAATAACATCGGGGAAAGGCTACAACCCTGTCTCACTCCTTTCCCAACCACTGCTTCCATGCCCCTCGATTCTTATACCTGCCATCTGGTTTCTGTACAAGTTGTAAATAGCCTTTCGCTCCCTGTATTTTACCCCTGACACCTTCAGAATTTGAAAGAGAGTATTCCAGTTAACATTGTCAAAAGCTTTCTCTAAGTCTACAAATGCTAGAAACGTAGGTTTGCCTTTTCTTAATCTTTCTTCTAAGATAAGTCTTAAGGTTAGTATTGCCTCACGTGTTCCAACATTTCTACGGAATCCAAACTGATCTTCCCCGAGGTCCGCTTCTACCAGTTTTTCCATTCGTCTGTAAATAATTCGCGTTAGTATTTGGCAACTGTGACTTATTAAACTGACAGTTCGGTAATTTTCACATCTGTCAACACCTGCTTTCTTTGGGATTGGAATTATTATATTCTTCTTGAAGTCTGAGGGTATTTCGCCTGTCTCATACATCTTCCTCACCAGATGGTAGTGTTTTGTCATGAATGGCTCTCCCAAGGCCATCAGTAGTTCTAATGGAATGTTGTCTACTCCCGGGGCCTTGTTTCGACTCAGGTCTTTCAGTGCTCTGTCAAACTCTTCATCATATAACTCTGTTATCTGAAATACTCCTCCATGATACTGACAAGGGGGGATTTAGTCAATAATAAACTACTGAATACTAAGGACTCTCATATGACGGGGTATCTAGCAGAATAGTTCCGCATATGTTAGCTCAGTACTTAGCCATATCTGTAACTTTCAATTCGGGGTGATCAGTTTCCTGACCGATTAAAGTACTTACAAGGGAACATCCCCATCGCACCTCCCTCAGATTTAGTTATAAGTTGGCACGGTGGATAGGTCTTGAAAAACTGAACACAGATCAATCAAGAAGTTGTGTGGAACTATGGAAAAAATAAGCAAAATATACAAACTGAGTAGTCCATGCGGAAGATGGGCAACATCATGGATAGCGTGAGCTCAGGAGCGCCATGGTCTCGTGGTAAGCGTGAGCAGCTGCGGAACGAGAGGTCCTTGGTTCAAGTCTTCCCTAGAGTGAAAAATTTAATGTTTTATTTTCAGCACATGTTCAGATTTGCTTGGACATATGCAGGATTTGACGGTCTACACACGGAAAAACTTGAAAACGTTAAAAACATATGTCTTGACAGAGCACAGGGAAAACTATGGTACTGTGAAACTTGCATTCATTTGTTGCAGTTTATGTCACAAACTCTTATGTTTTCATCACTTTTTTGCGAGTGATTATCACATCCATAAGAAAACCTAAATCGGGCAAGGTAGAAGAATCTTTTTACCCATTCGCCAAGTGTACAAGTTAGGTGGGTTGACAACATATTCCTGTAATGTGACGCACATGCCGTCACCAGTGTCGTATAGAATATATCAGACGTGTTTTCCTGTGGAGGAATCGGTTGACCTATGACCTTGCGATCAAATGTTTTCGGTTCCCATTGGAGAGGCACGTCCTTTCGTCTACTAATCGCACCGTTTTGCGGTGCGGTCGCAAAACACAGACACTAAACTTATTACAGTGAACAGAGACGTCAATCAACGAACGGACGGATCATAGCTTTGCGAAAATAAAGAAAGTAAACTTTTCATTCGAGGAAAGACTTGAACCAAGGACCTCTCGTTTCGCAGCTGCTCACGCTAACCACGGGACCACGGCGCTCCTGAGCCCACGCTATCCTTGATGTTGCGTATCTTCCGCATGGACTACTCAGTGTGTATATTTTGCTTATTTTTTTCATAGTTCCACACAACTTCTTCCTGTTTTCTCGATTGATGTGTGTTCAGTTTTTCAAGGCCTATCCACTGTGGCAACTTATAACTAAATTTGAGGGGGGTGTGATGGGGAGGTTCCCTTGTTAGTAGCAAAGCCACTTTATAAAACAGGAGACAGGTATAAAATACACAATTTTAGACCTATTCCTATGCCATCGGTGTTTGATAGATTTATTGAAAAGACTGTATATAGTAGGATAACTGATCATTTCAATTCAAGTAATTTGCTGTCAAATTTACAGTTTTATTTTTGAAGTGATTTAAAAACTGAAAATGCAATAGTCTCTTTTCTCTGCGAGGTTCTGGACGGTTAAACAAAGGGTTGCGAACGCTAGGCGTCATCTTTGATTTAACTAATGAATTTGATTGGGTTGATAGCAACATATTACTGCAGAAGTTGGACCATTATGGAATAAGGGGGGTAGCTCGCAACAGGTTCAACTCTTCCTTTAAGAACGGGCAGCTGAAGGTCATTGTTCGCACTTTTGAGAATGGCTACGACGTGCAGTCGCAGTTGGGTGGCGCCCAAGGGTTCGGTACTGGCTGGGGCCACTTCGGTTTCTTATTTATAGAAATGATATGCCTTCTAGTATTACAGGTGACCCTAAAAATGGTTCAAATGGCTCCGAGCACTATGGGACTTTACATCTATGGTCATCAGTTCCCTGGAACTTAGAACTACGTAAACCTAACTATCCTAAGGACATGACACAACACCCAGTCATCACGAGGCAGAGAAAATCCCTGATGCCGCCGGGAATCGAACCCGGGAACCTGGGCATGGGAAGCGAGAACGCTACCGCATGACCACGAGCTGCGGACAGACAGTGATTCTAAAATAGATCTGTTTGCCGATGACACCAGCTTGGAAGTAAAGGGTGTTGTGTGCAGTATTGACATGGTACCAAATATTGGAGTTAAAGATATAAGTTCATGGTAAGCAGATAATAAATGTTTGCTAAATCACACTAAAATTCAGTTCTTATTGTTTCTAACACCCAATTCAACAAAATGTGACATTTTGGTTAGATGGAATAGGGATAAGATTAGTGAGACTCAACAATTCAGATTCCTACACGTTCAGATAGATAGAAAGCTGTCGTGGAAAGTCGATGTTCAGCATCTTGTCCAAACCTAAATGTTCCTTTATTTAACGGTGTCGGAAATAAGTGAACGTTTAACACGAAAAGTAATCTACTTTGATTATTGTCATTCGATTATGACGTATGGTATTATTTTTTGGAGTAACTCTTCTGATTCAAAAAGGGTAGTTTTCGCTCGAGCAATATATGGTGTAAGTTCGCGAACCTCTTGTCTCCCCTGTTCAGTAGTCTGGGAATTCTAACATTAGCCTCTCAATACATGTTTTCTTCAGTGTCGTTTGTTATTAACAATATCAGGTTATTCCCAAGAGTTAGTAGGTTTCACCCCATTAATACAAGGCAGAAATCCAATCTTCATTTGGAACGCACCTCGTTGACTCCAGTGCAGAAAGGCGTGCAGTATTCTGCTGCGTCCAATTTTTATAAGCTGTCACAAGAATTCAAAAATCTTAGCAGTAATCCACGCACTTTTAAGTCCAAACTGGAGAGTTTCCTCATGGCTCACTCCTTCTATTCTGTTGAGAAACTGAGGGAAAAATAAAAAAAAGTTATGCTAATTACTTTGATACGTTGTTGATTATGTTTATGTAAACTTATGGCTTGTCGTGTGCATAGGATTCATATGCGTTTCACTTTATCTATTGCTCCTCTTCTGTTATAATTTCATGCACTAACTCTTTCCATGGCCGTGGAAACGTGCTTCTAAATTTGAAACATGAGCTATAAAATTAAAAAAAAATATGTAAAAAATATACACGAATCTCATACGGCTTTACTGACGTGTTACTGTCCAGCACTATCTGTTGACGGTTTTTGCACTCGTCTTCGGTTGCAATAAAACCCCTTGTTATTTAAGGCAGGTGTGTCAAGTTCTCCCCCTTGATTATTCCATGAATTAGTACATTTTCAAACGTTAACGGACTTTTAGGTCATCCCATATGTAACGTCGGAAAGAAGGAAACTGGGAGTTGCGCCCCTGCGATACCGCTATAATTGACGACATGCAGCTTTCATCTTGTCTGTGTAGTTCACTAACATCTAGATTTGGTCAGCTTGAAAAAGTAAATGTCTTGCACAAACCAACAAGAACTAGATCTGCTTACGGAAAATGCAGAAGGAACGTGAAGGGAATGTTTGAACTGTACGTGCAATAGTGTTCCGACAGACGGTATCCAAAATGAATACCTGTGCAGCGAATGTGGACAAATTTTATATGCAGTTCGCAAGCAGCAAGGCTGCAACCCGCGCAGCGAACGAGGCAGATGTTGTGGCAGCTGTTTTTCATCAACCCGCTTCTTAGCTCCAGAAGTCAGCCCAGTATTGTTCACATTTTGTGCACATACAGCTTTCGTTCACAACACACGTCATTTCACCAACGGATTAACCGCCTAGATTGCAGAGGATGCCATGAATAGTGTCACTCGGTTCTGGTACATAAGCAAAATTGGTTCTTTCTTCGAAGAATTCTCTTTCCAGATGGAGCTTCCTTTACAAATCATGAAAAACTGAATGTAAGAAATACAAGGTTTCGGACCGCTGAGATTCTGCAATGGCTGAAGTAGTCTAAATATCAGAGGCAATGGAGCATGAACGTCCAGCGCAGGGTTATTGCAGGCTACGTTACTGCGTCTTACTTAATTGAGGAGCCCTTATCAGGTCTTGTCGAAGTGCTACCTGCTATCCTAGAGGACTCCTTCTTCAAATACGCAGAAATGTACAGTAGCAGCTCGATAGATGGCCGGCTCATTACTCGCTTCTTAGTAGGTGATCACACAGTTTTTTCCTTGCGCTGAATAGAATATCGACACGTTAGCAGTTGCTCAGCACTACTGATTTGACGCCACTGGCCTTTTTATTTTTTCTGGGATAAACTCAGAGATGATCCTCGAGCGTTTGCGATCCCTATCAGGTCGGATTGAGGCAGGACATAGAAGCAATTCAGAGGCGGGCTGCTAGATTTGTTACTAGGTGGTTAGATCATCACGCGAGTGTTACAGAAATGCTTCAGGAACTCGGGTGGGAGTCTCTGGAAGAAAGGAGGCGTTCTTTTCGTGAATCGCTACTGAGGAAATTTAGATAGCCAGCATTTGAGGCTGACTGCAGTACAGTTTTACTGCCGCCAACTTATACTTCGCGGAAAGACCACAAAGATAAGATAAGAGAGATTACGACTCGTACAGAGGCATATAGGCAGTCACTTTTCCCTCGTTCTGTTTGGGAGTGGAACAGGGAGAGAAGATGCTAGTTGTGGTACGAGGTACCCTCCGCCACGCACCGTATGGTGGATTGCGGAGTATGTATGTAGATGTAGATGTCTAAGCACAAATGCAGGAGAATTAGAAAGAACATGTTTTTGCAGAATGTGCAATAATATCGAAGTAATCTCTTCAGCCTGTCCAGAACCCATGCCACCAGTGACTGTGTACGTATATTGCAGCAGGCAATGGTCGTATCGAACACTTGTTGATATAAATGGAATTTTAGGGAAGTTTTAACTACCACATTCTTTTCTATTTCCCTTTCTGTTGCAGTTGCTGATGTAAGTCCAATGTCGGTGTTGACGGTCCCAGGCGAGGTGTAAACTTTGTGTCGTGCATTCATTAAGGGTACACGAATGGGTCTTCGGCCCCGAAAGCCCCTATCCATGATGTTTCATTGAATTATTTGCACGCTGACACTTGGTGGCCCAGCACTGAAATCTGCAGCAGTTTGAGTAAGGGTTGCAATTCTGTCACGTTGAATGATTCTCTTCAGTCTTCGTTGGTCCCTTCCTTGCAGGATCTTTTTCCGAACGCAGCGATGTCGGAGATTTGATGTTTTACCGGATTCCTGATATTCACGATACACACGAGAAATGGAAGACGCAAAAATCCCCACTTCATCGCTACCTCGGAGATGCTGTCTTCCATCTTTCGTGCGCCGCCTATAACACCACGTTCAAACTCACTTAAATCTTGATAACCCGCTATTGTAGCAGCAGTAAGCGATCTAACAACTGCGCCAGACACTTGTTGCCGACCGCAGTGCCGTATTCTGTCTGTTTAAAATCTCTGTATTTGAACAAGCATGCCTATACCAGTTTCTTCGGCGCTTCAGTGTAGAATCATCATATCCTGCAATGAATTTGTACAGAAGCCGGGTAATAATAAATTCGTCACTAAACATGTTAATCTTGAATAAAATGGGATGGGTTGGCTAATTCTTAGTCCAGTGCAGTCATGATCATCGGAAAGAAACAGTCATTTTACGATACCTATTGTATTTACATTTACTGCGCTGATTTTGTACAGAAGTCAGATTGTATGTAATACTCGCATTATTCAGGATTATCAGTAACTCACGCGCATCACTGATTCTACTAAGAAATTCCCCAATGGAGTACAACCAGCACGCCACCAATTGTTACTTCAGTGATGGACACGTGTCTGGATCAACGTAAGTGACTTTAAATTTTTGTGAAGATGATTGATTGCATCAAATGAGCTGTTGGTCTCGAAAAGAGATACGTTTTTAAGACAAGTTTTATTAAGGAATACATATATTAGGATGCAGCAGTTAGTTTCCTAGATCCCTAAACAGACCTCTGCCGGACGTTCTTGGTTTCGCACCACAGATGATTCTCATTACACGTTTTTGGAAACGAAAAATTTTATCTGGGATTGATGAGTTATGCCGCAGAATAATCCCATGTGACATGAAGGTAAGAAAAATATGCTAGCTTTCTTAGTTTTATATCACCTATGTCTCACAACAGTGCACAGTCTGAACTAACACAGTGACCTTGGCAACGAGGTTTTGCATCCACTCTCATTACATTTGCTTGTTTATTACTACTGTACTGAGATGGGACCTGATCGCCGATACAACGTAGCACTACACTTCGTCCACACGCATAAACCTAAAGATAGAAATTCGAAGACTGTAGGGTAAGGGAGTGTATTTTCATAACTGGGCTCTTTATGTATTTTTTAATACAAATTTTTAATAATTACGAAGATTCAGTCGATGCGACATTTTTTCAAGCATTACCTTATAGAGCCGACAAATTGCATCGTGAAGCTTTTCCTAAGGAAGGAGGGAGTTTGAGCAGGACAGATGCCATGCCATGAGGTGCTTATGTATAGCGGGTCACTGGCTCAAATGGTTCAAATGGCTCTGAGCGCTATGGGACAACATCTGAGGTCATCAGTCCCCTAGAACATAGAACTATTTAAACCTAACTAACCTAAGGACATCACACATATTCATGCCCGAGGCAGGATTCGAACCTGCGACCATAGCAGTCGCGGGTTCCGGACTGAAGCACCTAGAACTGCTCGGCCACATGGGCCGGCCCGCGTCAGTGGCCCATGTGAGAAAATATCTTGCACGCCGGCATACAATTAGGTGACAAAAGTCATGGGATACCTTCTAATATCGTTTCTGACCTCCTTTTTTGTCTGTGGCAGTGGCCTTGCCGCGGTACCGAGCGAGGTGGCGCAGTGGTTAGCACACTGGACTCGCATTCGGGAGGACGCCGCTTCAAACCCGCGTCCGGCCATCCTGATTTAGGTTTTCCGTCATTTCCCTAAATAGCTCCAGGCAAATTCCGGAATGGTTCCTTCGAAAGTGCACGGCCGACTTCCTTCCCCGTCTTTCCCTTATCCGATGAGACCGATGACATCGCTGTTTGGTCTCTCTCCCAAACGACCCAATCCAACCCCTTGCAGCAGTGGATACACCGGCTGCCGTCAGATCACCAAAGTTAAGCGCTGTCGGGCGTGGCCGGCACGTAGATGGGTGACCATCCTGGTCGATAGGCGCTGTTGCCATTTTTCGGGGTGCACTCAGCCTTGTGATGCCAATTGAGGAGCTACTCGACCGAATAGTAGCGGCTCCGCTCAAAGATAACCATCATAACGAGCGGGAGAGCAGTGCGCTGACCACACGGCCCCCCTATCCACTCCTTTATTTTTTTCCCCCCTGTGCGCAATGCAGCAACTCGACGTAGCATGAACTTAACAAGTCGTTGGAAGTCCCCTGCAGAAATATTGAGCCATGCTGCCTGTTTGCCTCTATAGCCGTCCGTAATTGAGAAAGTGTTGCTGGTGGAGGATTTTGTGCACGGATTGGCCTTTAGATTACGTCCTGTAAATGTTCGATGGGATTCGTGTCGTGTGATTTGGGTGGCCAAATCATTCCCTCGAATTGTCCAGAACGTTCTTCAAACCAATCGCGAGCATTTGTGGCCCGGTGACATGGTGCACTGTCATCCACAAAAATTTAATGAATTCCATGAATGGCTGTAAATGGTCTCCAAGAAGCCAATCACAACCAATTTCAGTCATTAGTTGGCTCAGTTGGACCAGAGGAACCAGTCCATTCAATGCAAACGCAGCCCACACCATTATGGTGCCACCATCAGCTAACACAGTGCCTTGTTGACAACTTGGGTACATGGCTTCGTGGAGTATAATCTTCTTATTTAGGGATATGTATTGTGTCTGATACGTAACATATTGACGACTTTTGTTTTCCCTGATCTTCAACAAGTTTCCTGAGTGATCATTGTGCTATTCACCTGTAATTATTTCTGACCTTACAAATTCCCAATGAAGGTATGTTACTGCAGTCGACGTTGTTGGATAATTCTGATCAGCAACCAAATATTTCATATTTTTACTCGTAATATGTAGGCAGTGGTTTCGAATCGGGAAGTCTCCTGATGAGCGAAAAAAGTTGGATAGATTACGAGTTAGCCATGACTCTAAATTACCGTTAAAGTAATGTATGTTATCACTACTTCGTTAAACTCTTATATTCATTAGATCATTATCATTATCATCATAGAAGTCGTCGTCGTCATCATAGCCCTCGGGAGACCTTTGACACCGACTACTAGACTTTTCGTCTGTTACAGTCCTCAGCGATATGCATCTGCGCTGCTTTCACACGTTTTCTCATGCGATCTACACCCTCCCATGGCGTTGCGCCTCAGTCTATTATGGAAAACAGCAGTGCGTTTCCTTGAACCTCTCTATCATGCATTACGCTGCCCACATCTCCATTCGACGTCCATGACCACAATCACGGCTTTGACTCCAATCTTTTTCTTATTCGTGTTCGTCACTGCTAGAAATTCCCGGGATGCACATCACCATTGCCCTCTGCGGAAGCCTCAGCAGTTGAATTATTTCCGATCGTAATGTCCAAGTATCATAGAACAATACGAAATCTGCTACACTAGTTATAGATTTTCTGTATAAGGGACGCTGGAGGCTACTCTTTGAAATCCCTGTTTTCACTGAGTGACCACATGTCATGGGGAAGCACTGGATGTGATGTCGGCAGGCGACGAATAAGGACTATGCGATAAGTTTGCTCCATACAGTCCTGACAGAAATGGGTCCCTGACGCTCCATGTTCAAACCGTCGCTCATATGACTCACAGCAGATTGTCGGTTACCCTACATGGCTCTGCTGAAAGTGAGCGGAGTCATCAGAGCTCAGATTGCGAAGGAGTGGGGAAGGAAATTGGACGTACCCTATTCAAAGGGATCATCCCGACAATTTCCTGAAGCGATTCAGAGAAACCACGACAAATGTGGAAGTCCCGACTAGGATCTGAACCGTCCCCTTCACGGTGCAAGTCCAGTGTGCTGATCACTGCGCATCTCGCTCTGTGTCTCTGCAGAGGTGACGCGACGTCCGTTAGTCCAGCACTTGGGGCCACCCTGTACGGCGGTTTACGCTCGTAGAAACAGTTTCTCTGAAGATCCATCTTAAACCCCAATACTCGTGCAACCACTAGTACTTTACAGAGGACCGAGCGGACACACCTCTGTGTGAAGTCGGAATAGCTGTCGGGAACATGGGAAGCGTCTTTGACGCTAATAAAGCATTATTATTCAGTCATTTATTCACGATGTTTACAAGTCGTCGTTCTTCCGCAAAGCCTCGGCTGTTGCTCATCCAGCTACGTGGTGGATTCTGCGCCACACTCGCACCCTGCAATCAGCTCTCACCAACAGAAATCGTCACTCATCTGACCAGGACACAGTTTTCCAGTCATCTAGGGTCCAACCGCCACGGTCACTAACCCAAAAGAAGCTCTGCAGGTGATGTCGTAGTGTTAGCAAAGGTACTCGCGTCGGTCGTCTGCTGCCATAGAAAATTAACGCCATATTTCGCCACACTGTCCTAATGGATACGTTAGTCGTAGGTCCCACGTTGATTTCTGCGGTTAATTCACGTAATGCTGCTTGTCTGCTGGCAATGACAACTCTATCCATACGCCGCTGCTCTCGATCGTTAAGTGAAGGCCATCGGCGACTGCGTTGTTAGCCGGCCGTTGTGGCCCAGCGGTTCTACGCCCTTCAGTCTGACACCGCGTGACCGCTACGGTCGCAGGTTCGACTCCTGCCTCAGGCATCGATGTGTGTGATGTCCTTAGTTAGGTTTAAGTAGTTCTAAGTTCTAGGGGACTGAAGACTTCAGATGTTAAGTCCCATAGTGCTCAGAGCCATTTGAACCATCTGAACTGCGTTGTCCGTAGTCAGAGGTAATGCCTGGGACTTGGCGTTCTCAACACATTCTTGACACTGTGGACTTCGGAATATTTAATGCCATAATGATTTCCCTTTGAATCTAGCGCCAACTGTCACTCCGCATTCAAAGCCTGTTACTTTCCATGGTGCGGGCAAAATCACATCGGATGACTTTTCACATGAATCACCTTAGTACAAATGACAGCTGACCAATATACTGCACATTTATACCTAGTGTACACGATACTAACGACATCTGTGTATGTGCATACCGTTATCCCATGGCTTTTGTCACCTCATCGTATACAGAGTGTTATAAAACGATACCGACAAACCTCGTGGGGTTGTATAACGTGTCTTTGAGGAACAAATTGAGCATAGGAACTCGTGTTCGGAAACGTTGAACCTATAGGCTCCGGCGCCTGCAGCTAGGCCAGCTCTTTGGCAGCAAAAGTGACTTCGTGCTCTGTAGGCAGAACGTCTACCAATGTCATTTGTCATTCTGTGACCGCAACTGAATGTCACGATCACCAGCGGAGAGGATAAAGCTAGCTGCTGCATAGACAGAACTTGTCTCCTATGAATGCGACGCTCTGTTACGTCGGTGGATGACGTTTCGAGACACAGATTCCCATCTGCAGTTTATACCTGTATACCAAAAAATAGTGCCAGATAAAAAGCAGATTGAAACTAGTGTCAGAAGCCACTATCCACAGAGGAGATGGGGCATTGAATTCATAGGAGACAAGGCCTTTCTTCTCAGCAGTGAGCTCCATTTTCTGCACTGGCGATCGTAGAAATCAGTCGCGATTACTGAATAACGAACAACACTGCGAGACGTTCCGCCTACAGTACGTCAGCGCACAGAGTCACGTTTGCTGCTGAAGGGGTGGCTTAACGGCAGGCGCCAGCGCCTATTAGTTCTACGTCTTTTAGCGTTGTTGGATGACTTTTACAGACACGGGTTCCGACCCTCAGTTTGTTCCCAAGATACTCTAGAACTTTGTTGGTATAGTTTTATAACACCCTGTAACTCTGGTGGGGCATGGAGAACGGGCACCAAACAGTCATAACTTTAATTATAAATCCTTCAGGCATTTGACATAATTGTGGATTATAACAATGCGGTAAGTTTCTAGGTCTGGTAAACAAACGAGTGTGACAGAGTCATTACGAACATACTAGGAAGCACAAAATAGTACAATGGTACACAGTAGATTTTGTACAGCAAATCAGTCAGTCTGTGCTTAAAGATGATCTGGCCGACATCTCTTTGTTGCCTCAGAAAATAAACTTTTTCCTTTTCGAGTTAATTAGAAGTGTTCACCCTGTAGAATACTATATAAAGGCTGCATCGTTACTAATGGCGAAAATGCATACAGATGAAGGTACACAATACTAGAAGCAAAAAACGTCTCTGTAGATATGGGCTCTAAAATGCATACTTTAAGAGCTTTGTGCACTTCTTCATCTTCGGCACTGTGAAACATATCTCTTCTAGTGCAAGCTCTTACTTTTCACATTCTGGGAGGAAGTGGTATGACCAAAACAAGGAAAAATGTACAGTAAATATGGGCTCTGAAGTGCATAACTTAACAGCTAGGATCACTTGTTCAGTAGAAGACATATGTCTTTTAGAGGGTGTATTTACTGCATGTGTTTACGCCATTAATTATGATACACCCTCTACATTCGTTTGTGTAAGAGGAGAAAAACATCTTTGATAAATGCCAGTGGTTCTCCTCATACACCATGCTGCTTCTATTACTGTCCAATACTTCGAACATAGAACTTACGAAACTTTACACAGACCGGTTATAGCAGTCTATATGTTGGGTAGTTAAGACCTGTCTCATACGAACATTAGTGTTAAGCAGTCTTTATATTCGTGACTTAAATAATCTGAGACATTGTGGGAGGAATGAGGCATTACTGTACATATTTTTGAATGTTCGCGGATTTTTAATTTCTTGACTAATCTGTACAGGCAATCTGTTATAGACATTTGCAGCAGAGTATAAAACAACCTTTCTGAACCTTACAGAGGAATGCATAGTCTATATGAAAAGTTTTTGCTCTCCTAGTATTGTGGTGGTGAATCGCAGAGTTCATCTCATTTTAGCGTTGTTGTTAACAAGTACGGGGTGATTCAAAACCAAAGAACAGATTTCAGTTGTTTGCTACAGACAAACTGTAAAAGATAGCAACACATAGCATATTACACTGGACAGAGAAAGGTTCAACGTTTTGACACAGCTGCAGTATTGTTTGTTTCTAACAACATAGTGACTACACCAGAAAGTATCAATTTGACTGAAGTCGGTCCTTTGTTCATGTGCAACGTCCATTCCGCGTTGATTCCGCACGAAGCCGCGACTGTATCAGCAAGATTATGACTGGCATAACAAATAATTGGAAGTTGCTTACATATGCAAAGGCACGTACGTCTGATGAAAATGCTGGATGTATTCGAGATGCGTTCACACGGGCCTGCGGAAGTCCACAAGATGGGTAACCAGGAACTTCAGGTTCCTCAAATAACGATGTGGCGTATTCAGAAATGACGCTTGCATGTGAAGCGTTAAAAGTTGCAGGCACTGCAGCAATTGCGTCCCGGGGACCATAGTAGAAAGTAGGATTTTTGCATTTCATTTCTCCAGGTTGCGGCAAAGAACACAATTCCTGGACAACTCAACTGTTTAGACGAATCGCTGTTTCATCTCTCAAGTAAAGTAATCCGCCATAATGTAACAATTTTCAGGTCACACAAACATGGCGTCGTCGTCAACATAAAAGAGACTAACCGAAACTGAATGTGATTTGTGCCAACGAAGAGACTCACTGAAACTAAATGTGATTTGTGCCAAAGAAGAGACTCGCTGAAACTGAATGTAATTTGTGCCAAGGAAGAGACTCATGGAAACTGAATGCGATTAGAACTGAGGAAGAGACTCACTGAAACTGAATGCAATTTGTGTTGAGGAAGAGACTCACCGAAACTGAATGTGATTTATGCCAAGGAAGAGACTCACGGAAACAGAATGCGACTTGTGCCAACGAAGAGATTCACCAAAACTGAATGTGATTTCTATGGTGCAAAAGACACACCAAAACTGAATGTGATTTGTGCCATGGATGAGACAAACCGAAACTGAATGTGTTTTATGCCATGGAAGACACTCACAGAAAATGAATGTGATTTGTGCCAAGGAGGAGACTCACCAAAACTGAATGTGATTTGTATGGTGGAAAAGACTCACCAAAACTGAAAGTGATTTTTATGGCGGAAAAGACTCACCAAAACTTAATGTGATTTGTGCCGAGGAAGAGACTCACCAAAACTAAATGTGATTTGTGTCGAGGAAGAGACTCACCAAAACTAAACGTGATTTGTATGGTGGAAAAGACTCACTGAAACTAAATGCGATTTGTGCTGAGGAAGAGACTCACCAAAAGTGAATGTGATTTGTGCTGAGGAAGAGACTCACTAAAACTGAATGTGATTTGTATGGTGCAAGAGAGTCACTGAAACAGAATGTTATTTGTGCCAAGTATGAGACTCACTGAAACTGGATGTGATTTGTGCCAAGAAAGAGACTCACCAAAACTGAACGTGATTTGTATGGTGGAAAAGACTCACCAAAACTGAATGTGATTTGTATGGTGGAAAAGACTCACCAAAACTAAATGTGATTTGTGTCGAGGAAGAGACTCACCAAAACTAAACGTGATTTGTATGGTGGAAAAGACTCACTGAAACTGAATGCGATTTGTGCCGAGGAAGAGACTCACCAAAAGTGAATGTGACTTGTGCTGAGGAAGAGATTCACAGAAACTGAATGCTATTTGTATAGTGCAAGAGAGTCACTGAAACAGAATGGTATTTGTGCCAAGGATGAGACTCACTGAAACTGAATGTGATTTGTGCCGAGAAAGAGACTCACCAAAACTGAATGTTATTTGTATGATGGAAAAGACTCACCAAAACTGAATGTGATTTGTATGGTGGAAAAGACTCACCAAAACTGAATGTGATTTGTATGGTGGAAAAGACTCACCAAAACTAAATATGATTTGTGTCGAGGAAGAGACTCACCAAAACTAAACGTGATTTGTATGGTGGAAAAGACTCACTGAAACTGAATGCGATTTGTGCTGAGGAAGAGACTCAACAAAAGTGAATGTGACTTGTGCTGAGGAAGAGACTCACAGAAACTGAATGCTATTTGTATAGTGCAAGAGAGTCACTGAAACAGAATGGTATTTGTGCCAAGGATGAGACTCACTGAAACTGAATGTGATTTGTGCCGAGAAAGAGACTCACCAAAACTGAATGTTATTTGTATGATGGAAAAGACTCACCAAAACTGAATGTGATTTGTATGGTGGAAAAGACTCACCAAAACTGAATGTGATTTGTATGGTGGAAAAGACTCACCAAAACTAAATGTGATTTGTGTCGAGGAGAGACTCACCAAAACTAAACGCGATTTGTATGGTGGAAAAGACTCACTGAAACTGAATGCGATTTGCGCTGAGGAAGAGACTCACAGAAACTGAATGCTATTTGGATGGTGCAAGAGAGTCACTGAAACAGAATGTTATTTGTGCCAAGTATGAGCCTCACTGAAACTGAATGTGATTTTTGCCGAGAAAGAGATTCACCAAAACTGAATGTTATTTGTATGATGGAAAAGACTCACCAAAACTCAATGTGATTTGTGCCATAGAATAGACTAACCGAAACTGAATGTGATTTGTGCCATGGAAGAGACAAACAAAAACTGAATGTGATTTATGCAAAAGATGAGACTCACTGAAACTGAATGTGATTTGTGTCAAGGAAGAGACTCATGGAAACTGAATGCGATTTGTACTGAGGAAGTGACTCACTGAAACGTAATGCAATTAGTGCTGAGGAAAAGACTCACCAAAACTGAATGTGATTTGTGCCAAGGAAGAGACTCATGGAAACTGAATGCGATTTGTACTGAGGAGGAGACACTGAAACTCAATGCGATATATGCTGAGGAAAAGACTCACCGAAACTGAATGTGATTTGTGCCAAGGAAGAAACTCACCAAAATTGAATGCAATTTGTATGGTGGAAATGAGTCACGAAAACTAAATGTGATTTGTGCTATGGAATAGACCAACCAAAACTGAATGTGATTTGTGCCATAGAACAGACTCACCGAAACTGAATGTGATTTATGCCAAGGAAGAGACTCACTTACACTGAATGTGATTTGTGCTGAGGAAGAGACTCATTAAAACTGAATGCGACTTGTGCTGAGGAAGAGACTCACCAAAATTGAATGTGATTTGTGCTGAGGAAGAGACTCGCCAAAACTGAATGTGATTTGTATAGTGGAAAAGACTCACCAAAACTGAATGTTATTTGTGCTGAGGAGGAGACTCACCAAAACTGAATGTGATTTGTGTCGAGGAAGAGATACACCATACTGAATGTGATTTGTATGGTGGAAAATACTCACCAAAACCGAATGTGATTTGTATGGTGGGAAAGACTCACCAAAACTGAATGCGATTTGTGCCGTGGAAGAGACTCACCAAAAGTTAATGTGATTTGTGCTGAGGAAGAGACTCACTGAATCTGAATGTGATTTGTATGGTGCAGCAGAGTCACCGAAACTGAATGTGATTTGTGCCAAGGAAGAGACTCACTGAAACTGAATGTGATTTGTGCCAAGGAATAGACTCATGGAAACTAAATGCAACTGGTACTGAGGAAGTGGCTCACTGAAACTGAATGCGATTTGTGCTAAGGAAGAGACTCCCCAAAACTGAATGTGATTTGTGCTGAGGAAGAGATTCACTGAAACTGAATGTGATTTGTGTTGGGAAAGAGATATACCATACTGAATGTGATTTGTATGGTGGAAAAGACTCACCAAAACTGAATGTGATTTATATGGTGGAAAAGAGTCACCGAAACTGAATGTGATTTCTACAAAAGAAGAGACTCCCTGAAACTGAATGTGGTTTGTGCCAAGGAAGAGACTCATAGAAACTGAATGCGATTTGTACTGAGGAAGAGACTCACTGAAACTCAATGCAATTTGTGCTGAGGAAGAGACTGACCAAAACTAAATGTGATTTGTGCCATGGAAGAGACTCATGGACACTGAATGCTATTTGTACTGAGGAGAAGACTCACTGAAACTCAATGCGATTTGTGATAAGGAAGAGGCTCACTGAAACTGAATGTGATATGTGCCAAGGAAGAGACTCACCAAAACTGAATACGATTTGTATGGTGGAAATGAGTCACCAAAACTGAATGTGATTTGTATGGTGGAGAAAACTCACCAAAACTGAATGTGATTTGTGCCGAGGAAGAGACTCACCATAACTGAATGTGATTGGTATGGCTTGGAAGACTCACTGTACCGAATGTGATTTGTGCTGTCGAAGAGACTCACCAAAACTGAATGTGATTTGTATGGTGGAAAAGTCTCACTGAAACTGAATGTGATCTGTGCTGAGGAAGAGACTCACTGAAACTGAACGTGATTTGTGCCATGGAAGAGCCTCACCGAAACTGAATGTGATTTGTGCCAAGGAAGAGACTCATGGAAACTGAAGACGACTTGTACTGAGGAAGTGACTCACTGAAACTGAATGCGATTTGTGCTAAGGAAGATACTCGCCAAAACTGAATGTGATTTGTGCTGAGGAAGAGACTCACCAAAACTGAGTGTGATTTGTATGGTGGAAAAGACTCACCAAAACTGAGTGTGATTTGTATGGTGGAAAAGACTCACCAAAACTGAATGTGATTTGTATGGTGGAGAAAACTCACCAAAACTGAATGTGATTTGTGGCGAGGAAGAGACTCACCGAAACTGAATGTGATTTGTGCTGTTTCCGTTCACATAGCTTATGGACCTTTCATTTTCGCGGAGGAAATTGTGACAGCAATGTCATACCTGGATATGCTGTAAAACAGGTTGCTTCGTCAAAACTTCGCAAAAATTCTAATGATTTCATTTTTATGCATGACGGTCTCCCGCCTCGGTTTCATTTTGAAGTAAGGCGTTATCCTAATATCACACAAAACGTAGAATTGGAAGAGGTGGATAACAAGAACATGTTCAATGCTTTTGGCCTCTTGGGTCATCAGACCTCATACCTTGTGATTTTTTTCGGTGAGGGTGCGTAAAAGTCTTTTTCTTTGTCCCACCTATGGCAGGTATTCTTCAAGATCTGAGAAATCGAATTGATTTAGTTGTATATTAAATAAACAGCGACCTGTTAATTTGTGTGTGGAATGTAGTGGACTACCGTTTCGATGTTTCTCGAGAAACGAATGGTCGTCATGTCGAGCCTTCCGCTATCCAGTGACATGGACACAGTAGTTTGTCTGTAATAAACAACTGAAATCTGTACTTTCTTTTCGAGTCATCTGGTACATTTTAGGCGAATACGGGTTTGGCACGTAAGGATAAGAATTCCTAACTCCCTGAAGGCGCTTCTGCAAGATTTCGGTTATCAACTCTACACAATATTGTCATTGCACTCATCTATAGAATCAAACATTTTTCACCTTACGTTAGTTCCATTGGTCGAGAAGATTATGCGATAGGACAGTACTGAGTTCAAGACAGTGAGAGGGAGAGGCAGAGCTGATCTTTGTCATTGATGTATCGATGCGCTGTCCACCCCCGGTAGCTGAGTGGTCAGTGTGACAGGCTGTCAATCCTCAGGGCCCGGGTTCGATTCCCGGCTGGGTCGGAGATTTTCTACGCTCAGGGACTGGGTGTTGTGTTGTCCTAATTATCATCATTTCATCCCCATCGACGCGCAAGTCACCGAAGTGGCGTCAAATCGAAAGACTTGCACCAGGCGAGCGGTCTACCCGACGGGAGGCCCTCGTCACACGACATTATCATTATTATCATGCGCTGTCGCCAAGTCAGTTTACTATGCGTCTGAATGCCAAGAAAGTTGACTCTTGGAACCTCATCCAGTGTACACCCAATTATGTCTGTATCTGGCACTTGCATGTAATTTTGATTTATTTGCAATTATATGAGTTTTTGAGGGATTAAACCTTAAGCTGTATGCTAGTTATAATCCCAGAAATAGTTTGTTTCATTATTCTCTTGACTGTTTTAAATTTGGATGTGCTTGAGGCATTAATCAATATACTTGTATCATCAGAAAACATTGCTATAGAATATTGTATTCGGGTATATCATTTATGTACACCTAGAACAATGGTGTGCTAGTATCCAACCATGGGCACATCATAGGTAACATTTTCCCACCACAGAATTCCTCTCTTTCTCAGCTGTATCCTATGTTTTCTATTTTTAAGATATGACTCCATCCATGCAAGAGCAGCCAACGGCCTTGCGACAGTGCAGACATCCGAATGTCTGGTGTTGTGGAAGCCGTCAATTGGGAAAGCGCTGTCGATATTCTCTCACTGCAGTTCGTCCATTTCCTTCCACTCACAGACCCGTATACCAGTTGCATGTCAGCCATTGCAGTATATGTAAACAGCTCCCTGTTCACTATTGATCTCACAAGGCAGTGATGCCTTCGAATGAATCAGTGAGTTTCCAAGAAGACCTCAGTGCCAACCATCGGTACACAGAGCAGTTTAGAATGTCAGTACACACTCTCCAGTCAGCGAGACCGACACAGCAGCTCATGTTAGTACTACATACACAATGTTCCCTAAGATTACAAGCTAACTTCAAAGACTATATATTCCTTATCGAAATATATTTGTTTTGATGTCCTCTACCTCCTGTACTAATTTTAACGTACAATTCTGCCAATGGCCCTGCTGCAGTGGTAACACCGGTTCCCGTCAGATCACTGTTGTGTTAGATGCCACTGGGCTTGTCTAGCACTTTGGTAGGTGACCATCCGGGTCTGCCAAACGCTGTTGGTAAGGAGATGCACCCAGCCCTTGTGAGACCAACCGAGGAGCAAGCTACTTGGTTGTGAAGTAGCGCTTTCGGTCACGAAAACTGACAACCGCCGCGAGAGCAGTCTGCTGACCACATGCCCCTCTATATCTCCACCCAGTGACGCCTGTCGGCTGAGGATGACACGGCGGTCGGTCGGCCGCGCTGGGCCTTCCGAGACCTCTTCGGACGAATTGAGAGGTACAAGATAAAGATATTTAATGCCATATTATGTTAGTGGCACTAGTAACGTTTTATCATCTATGCAAACGAAGCCCTTGCAAGATGAGAAGAATATGTCAGCAGGGCAATTTTTGGTTTCTACACTCCTGGAAATGGAAAAAAGAACACATTGACACCGGTGTGTCAGACCCACCATACTTGCTCCGGACACTGCGAGAGGGCTGTACAAGCAATGATCACACGCACGGCACAGCGGACACACCAGGAACCGCGGTGTTGGCCGTCGAATGGCGCTAGCTGCGCAGCATTTGTGCATCGCCGCCGTCAGTGTCAGCCAGTTTGCCGTGGCATACGGAGCTCCATCGCAGTCTTTAACACTGGTAGCATGCCGCGACAGCGTGGACGTGAACCGTATGTGCAGTTGACGGACTTTGAGCGAAGGCGTATAGTGGGCATGCGGGAGCCGGGTGGACGTACCGCCGAATTGCTCAACACGTGGGGCGTGAGGTCTCCACAGTACATCGATGTTGTCGCCAGTGGTCGGCGGAAGGTACACGTTCCCGTCGACCTGGGACCGGACCGCAGCGACGCACGGATGCACGCCAAGACCGTAGGATCCTACGCAGTGCCGTAGGGGACCGCACCGCCACTTCCCAGCAAATTAGGGACACTGTTGCTCCTGGGGTATCGGCGAGGACCATTCGCAACCGTCTCCATGAAGCTGGGCTACGGTCCCGCACACCGTTAGGCCGTCTTCCGCTCACGCCCCAACATCGTGCAGCCCGCCTCCAGTGGTGTCGCGACAGGCGTGAATGGAGGGACGAATGGAGACGTGTCGTCTTCAGCGATGAGAGTCGCTTCTGCCTTGGTGCCAATGATGGTCGTATGCGTGTTTGGCGCCGTGCAGGTGAGTGCCACAATCAGGACTGCATACGACCGAGGCACACAGGGCTAACACCCGGCATCATGGTGTGGGGAGCGATCTCCTACACTGGCCGTACACCACTGGTGATCGTCGAGGGGACACTGAATAGTGCACGGTACATCCAAACCGTCATCGAACCCATCGTTCTACCATTCCTAGACCGGCATGGGAACTTGCTGTTCCAACAGGACAATGCACGTCCGCATGTATCCCGTGCCACCCAACGTGCTCTAGAAGGTGTAAGTCAACTACCCTGGCCAGCAAGATCTCCGGATCTGTCCCCCATTGAGCATGTTTGGGACTGGATGAAGCGTCGTCTCACGCGGTCTGCACGTCAGCTGGACCAGCGTTCGTCCAGCTGAGGTGCCAGGTGGAAATGGCAAGGCAAGCCGTTCCACAGGACTACATCCAGCATCTCTACGATCGTCTCCATGGGAGAATAGCAGCCTGCATTGCTGCGAAAGGTGGATATACACTGTACTAGTGCCGACATTGTGCATGCTCTATTGCCTGTGTCTATGTGCCTGTGGTTCTGTCAGTGTGATCATGTGATGTATCTGACCCCAGGAATGTGTCAATAAAGTGTCCCCTTCCTGGGACAATGAATTCACGGTGTTCTTATTTCAATTTCCAGGAGTGTAGTTCCACCAAGAGTTCGTGAGATAGCACATTGCTTTCACAACGAAGACGTCTTTATCAAAGGCAAACTGATTTTTGTTAGATGACTGTCCTAAGGGACACAGCACAGCATACATGTATAAGCTACTTTCTTACAACATTCTGAGACGACGGGACGTCCAAGGGCTTTTCCGCAGTCATTTCCGATGCGGTTGTCTTGCTACCTGCGACGGTCGTTCGCTGCAGTACGGGAAGCAAGGATCCGTTTAGCTTGATTCTTTCTTGTTGAAGCCATTCTCGTGTTTATATATTTCTATACCTTCTCTGAACAAGTGGGTGTGTGAGTTGTTCTCCACAGCCAGAACTTCCGTGTCGGCGAATTTTACTACGTGGTCAGTCTCACACAGCGCGGGCTCTGTCATAGCCGATTTCTCCACCTGCCCCAAACTGCAATGTCGCTTATGTTTTATGATTCTGGTCTTGATTGATCGTCCAGTTATTCCAACATAAACTTTTCAACATGTGCATGGTATATGATATGTTCCTGAAATTTAATGTGGCTCCCTTTTCACCTTTGCCGATCTGAGACACTATTTGATCTTCTTTATCGGTTTGTAAATAATCTTTTCGCCGTGTTTGCGCAATATATGGCCGATTCTCTCCGTCACTCTGGGAATGTATGGCAGAAAGTCCGTACCCGACATTTATTTTTCTGATTTCTCACTTCGCCGAGTGTTTGGCTCCGTTATACTTCTAATATCACTTGTGGAATACCCGTTGCTCCTCAGAACACTTTCCAACTGTTGTATTTCGAGTCTGAGGCGCTGCGGCTCACATATTCGTCTTGCTCGCGTTACGAGCGTATTAATCACGCCTCTTTTCTGGCTCGGGTGGTGATTTGAAAGTTTGTGCAGGTGTGTCGGTTTTCGGTACACGCTGTGTCCCCGGTTTTCACAGTCCCTTGTGACCAGCACATCTAAAAATAGTAGTTTCTTGTCCTTTCCCACTTCCATGGTAAATTTTATGTTGGCATGGAGGCTGTTCAAGTGTCTTAGTAAGTCACCGAGCCATTCTGTAACATTAACAGCTACTGTCCTCTCACTCAGTCACAGTGGCCGTCACTTAAATGACATATTGGCAATGCTTGGTACTTAAAGCGTTGTATCAATCAGTATTTTGTATGATTTACAACAGAGAAAAACTTATACAAAGTTATGTAAGCGTGACACTATGATCAACAAAAACACAAAGATTTGCTTTCGTAAAATATAGAGGCTTTGAGAGTTAAATATTGCATTATCAATATTTGTACAATTAAATTGTAATATGTATAGTTTCATGATAATTAAATTAATATTGGATTCCCCTACAACAGAAGTAATTCCAGTCACCAGTTATAATTATTTTATGCAAAATACACTATCCCATCTTGCATTTAAATCTAATACACTGAGAGAACCAAAGAAACTGGTACACATGCCTAATATCGTGTAGGGCAACCGCGCACGCAAAAGTGCCGCAATACGACGTAGCATAGACTCGACTAATATCTGAAGTAGTGCTGGAGGGAACTGACACCATGAATCCTGCAGGGCTGTCCATAAATCCGTAAGAGTACGAGGGGTGGAGATCTCTTGTGAACAGCACGTTGCAAGGCATCCCAGATATACTCAATAATGTTCATGTCTGGGGTGTTTGGTGGCCAGCGGAAGTGTTTAAACTCAGAGGAGTGTTCCTGGAGCTACTCTGCAGAAAATCTGGAGGTGTGGGATGTCGCATTGTCCTGCTGGAATTTACAAAGTCCGTTGGTATGCACAATGAATACGAATGTATGCAGGCGATCAGACAGTATGCTTACGTACGTGTCACCTGCCAGAGTCATCTCTAGACTATCAGGGGTCCCTTATCATTCCAACTGCACACACCCCGCACCATTATAGAGCCTACACCAGTTTGAACAGGCCCTGCTGACATGTATGGTCCATGGATTCATGAGGTTGTCTCCATACACGCACACGTCCATCCGCTCGTTACAATTTCAAACGAGACTCGTTCGACCAGGAAATATGTTTCCAGTCATCAACAGTCCAATGTCGGTGTTGATGGACCCAGGCGTGGTGTAAAGCTTTGTGTCGTGCCGTCATCAGTGTACAAGAGTGGGCCTTCGGCTCCGAAAGCCCATATCGATGATGTTTCGTTGAGTGGCTCGCACGCTGACACTTGATGATGGCCGAGCATTCAAATCTGCAACAATCTGCGGAAGGGTTGCACTTCTATCACTTTGAACGACTCTGGTCAGTCGTCGTTGGTCCTGTTCTTACAGGATCTTTTTCCGGTCGCAGCGATGTCGGAGATTTGATGTTTTACTGGGTTCCTGATATCACGGTACACTCGTGAAATTGTGGTACTGTAAAATCCCCACTTGATCGCTAACAAGGAGATGTATCCCATCGCTCGTGCGCCGACTATAACATCACGTTCAAACTCACTTAAATCTTGATAACCTGCCATTGTAGCAGCAATAACCGATATAACAACTGCGCTAGACACTTGTTGTCCTATGTAGGCGTTGCCGACCGCACCGCCGTATCCTGACTGTTTACATATCTCTGAATACGCATGAGTATACCAGTTTCTTTGGCACGTCTTTGTAATTATAACATGTTTACTTCATGAAAAACTGTTTTCTTTATTTGCCCCTAAGAAGGTGAGCAGAAAATTTATTAAAGTTGTAAGTAGGCTGTTTAGGTTTTTATGTTAGTAACGTCACTTATCGCTCTGTATGAAAATCACTGACTGTGCTGTGTGCAGTCTGTGGCTGATCTGCATTGTTGAAATATTTGCTATTGTAGTGTTGGGCAGTTGGATGTGAACAACGCGTAGCGTTGCGCAGTTGGAGGTGAGTCGCCAGCAGTGGTGGATGTGGGGAGAGAGATGACAGAATTTTGAGAGCGGGCGATCTGGACGCGTGTCCATCAGAAAGAGTAAATTTGTAATATTGGATATCATGATGTGATATATATATATATATATATATATATATATATATATATATATATATATACAGGGTGAGTCACCTAACGTTACCGCTGGATATATTTCGTAAACCACATCAAATACTGACGAACCGATTCCACAGACCGAACGTGAGGAGAGGGGCTAGTTTAATTGGTTAATACAAACCATAAAAAAATGCACGGAACTATGCTTTTTAACACAAACCTACGTTTTTGTAAATGGAACCCCGTTAGTTTTGTTAGCACATCTGAACATATAAACAAATACGTAATCAGTGCCGTTTGTTGCATTGTAAAATGTTAATTACATCCGGAGATATTGTAACCTAAAGTTGACGCTTGAGTACCACTCCTCTGCTGTTCGATCGTGTGTATCGGAGAGCACCGAATTACGTAGGGATCCAAAGGGAACGGTGATGGACCTTAGGTACAGAAGAGACAGGAACAGCACATTACGTCCACATGCTAACACCTTTTTATTGGTCTTTCTCACTGACGCACACCACGTGTGTACGTGTACCTCACCCCTCATGGTAATGTACATGTGCGTCAGTGAAAAAGACCAATAAAGAGTGTTAGCATGTGGACGTAATGTGCTGTTCCAGTCTCTTCTGTACCTGAGGTCCATCACCGTTCCGTTTGGATCCCTACGTAATTCGGTGCTCTCCGATACACACGATCGAACAGAAGAGAAGTGGTACTCAAGCGTCAAATTTAGGTTACAATATCTCCGGATGTAATTAACATTTTACAATGCAACAAACGGCGCTGATTACGTATTTGTTTATATGTTCAGATGTGCTAACAAACCTAATGGGGTTCCATTTAAAAAAACGTAGGTTTGTGTTAAAAAACATACTTCCTTGCATTTTTTTATGATTTGTTTTAACCAATTATACTAGCCCCTCTCCTCACGTTCGGTCTGTGGAATCGGTTCGTCAGTATTTGATGTGGTTTACGAAATATATCCAGCGGTAACGTTAGGTGACTCACCCTGTATATATATATATGATGGCTTTTGAACATTATTAAGGTAAATACATTGTTTGTTCTCTATCAAAATCTTTCATTTGCTAACTATGCCTATCAGTAGTTAGTGCCTTCAGTAGTTAGAATTCTTTATTTAGCTGGCAGTAATGGCGCTCGCTGTATTGCAGTAGTTCGAGTAACGAAGATTCTTGTGAGGTAAGTGATTCATGAAAGGTATAGGTTATTGTCAATCACGGCCATTCTTTTGTAGGGATTATTGAAAGTCAGATTGCGTTGCGCTAAAAAAGTATTGTGTGTCAGTTTAGCGATGATCAGAATACATAAAGAGAGAAATGTCTGAGTACGTTCAGTTTTGCTCAGCTGTTTGAAAATCAAATAACGTAAGAGGTTTATCAGCACAGTAATTCATTAATTTTTCCAAGGGGATGTTTCAAAGTATTTTCTATACTGACCCAAATGTCCTTTTGTAGTAATTAGTGTAATTTAAAAATCAAGACATTGTAATAAATGTAGAACCATATAATAAAAGTACAGTGTATCGTCATGTTTAGTAATGAGTTGTATCGTACACTACAATAGATGGCTGTCGATCTATTACAAGTTTCACACCGAAACACGCACTACTCTGTATGAATGCAGGGTCTCGCACGATAACATTGAATAAAATGTTCTCGGGTTTCGAACCGCGTCAATTGCTTAAAACTACACGAGCTTTCGGCCAAGCACTCCTTGGCCAATGTCAAGTGTTATAACTGCCAGTGGGCTGTTGGTGCGCCCTTATATACGTTAGCTGCCGGCTGTGACGTCACTGGTGCCCGTGACATTGCCATATATGGGCATATTTTGAGTCGGCGTTCGATGTGCCCTCTTCAACCGCGTGATCGCTGGATCCCACGCAGCGCTGAGCTGTAAGCCACCGTCTCTATTCAGGGTGTTTGCGGTAATTTTTATTTCACTACCCTGATGTTAATGTGACGTTTGCTACGTTCTGCACGGTCGGCGTTGTAATTTTAACGGCCATCTATCTAATTCTGGGCACAGAGTTCGACTCTGGCGTTTCCCCGAGCAGCGAAGAGCAGTAATTACCGGAGGTGACTCGCGGGTCCGAGCGGCCCCCAGGCGTGCGGCGGGATGCCTACCCGCAGTATTTGGTGAGCCCTCGGCGGCGCCGCGGGCGGCTCTGACCACTGACCGCGCACAATGGCCCGCGGGGGCGGTGTTTGCCCGCCTCGTGGCTCTGGTCAACAGCGGCCACAATGGGGCGGCGACTGATCGAGCAAACACCTGCCGCCAGGGGCGCCCCGGGCGCCGCCCCTCTGCCTGCGAAGAAGGGAGGGAAGCGCCCTCGCCGCCTACGTGTGAGCCAGCGCTTACTCACAAGGGAACCTCCCCATCGCACCCCCCTCAGGTTTAGTTATAAGTTGGCACAGTGGATACGCCTTGAAAAACTGAACACAGATCAATCGAGAAAACAGGGAGAAGTTGTGTGGAACTGTTGTGTACATAGTTCCGTGTAGTCAGCGCGTACACAACTTTCCCACTAGAGCGCACCCCGCTAAGCACAACAGCGCAGGCGCAGCGCTCGTCCGTCTCCGCACTAAGAGACGGTGCTGCCATAGAGACGGACCAAATTCTGCTTCCGCCGATCCGCGTATTAATATGTAACGCAGCCAATGAGATTGCTGCTAACGTAGAACCTTTTCTCCTCGCGGATCACACTCGCGCAGTGATACATAAACGCGCGAGGTATTATAACGAGTGTACAGGCCTCCGATTAGTCAGTCTGCATTTGTCTGCACCATTCTGTACCAGTCTATAGTCAAGTTTCAGTCTGCGCCTAATAAGATTCCAATATTCCTGAACATAGCCATGAAGATAAATGTACAGACACTTTTGTCAAGTATCAGAGATATATATGAGAATAAGATTAACGTACCAATACCAAAGGAACTTCAGATTGTTAATTGTAAACAGCATCCAGAATCAAGTTACGTAATATCTATGATTTTTATTATTTTAATAAATGTGTGTGAAAATTAATCAAGTTCTGTTTAAAGTTGGTCACCGTCAATCTTTCAAGCGTTCAAGTGGCATTTCTATCGTCTGAGCTAACAGCAGAAGATAAACACGCCACGATAAGACGACGAGACATATTGCTGACACTCGCCTACTTCGTTTGAGCAACAAGTCAAATAATCTGATGGTGTGTGTACTGAAGGTCTTACAGTATGCACACCAGAGGAACTATGAAAAAAATAAGCAAAATATACACTCCTGGAAATGGAAAAAAGAACACATTGACACCGGTGTGTCAGACCCACCATACTTGCTCCGGACACTGCGAGAGGGCTGTACAAGCAATGATCACACGCACGGCACAGCGGACACACCAGGAACCGCGGTGTTGGCCGTCGAATGGCGCTAGCTGCGCAGCATTTGTGCACCGCCGCCGTCAGTGTCAGCCAGTTTGCCGTGGCATACGGAGCTCCATCGCAGTCTTTAACACTGGTAGCATGCCGCGACAGCGTGGACGTGAACCGTATGTGCAGTTGACGGACTTTGAGCGAGGGCGTATAGTGGGCATGCGGGAGGCCGGGTGGACGTACCGCCGAATTGCTCAACACGTGGGGCGTGAGGTCTTCACAGTACATCGATGTTGTCGCCAGTGGTCGGCGGAAGGTGCACGTGCCCGTCGACCTGGGACCGGACCGCAGCGACGCACGGATGCACGCCAAGACCGTAGGATCCTACGCAGTGCCGTAGGGGACCGCACCGCCACTTCCCAGCAAATTAGGGACACTGTTGCTCCTGGGGTATCGGCGAGGACCATTCGCAACCGTCTCCATGAAGCTGGGCTACGGTCCCGCACACCGTTAGGCCGTCTTCCGCTCACGCCCCAACATCGTGCAGCCCGCCTCCAGTGGTGTCGCGACAGGCGTGAATGGAGGGACGAATGGAGACGTGTCGTCTTCAGCGATGAGAGTCGCTTCTGCCTTGGTGCCAATGATGGTCGTATGCGTGTTTGGCGCCGTGCAGGTGAGCGCCACAATCAGGACTGCATACGACCGAGGCACACAGGGCCAACACCCGGCATCATGGTGTGGGGAGCGATCTCCTACACTGGCCGTACACCACTGGTGATCGTCGAGGGGACACTGAATAGTGCACGGTACATCCAAACCGTCATCGAACCCATCGTTCTACCATTCCTAGACCGGCAAGGGAACTTGCTGTTCCAACAGGACAATGCACGTCCGCATGTATCCCGTGCCACCCAACGTGCTCTAGAAGGTGTAAGTCAACTACCCTGGCCAGCAAGATCTCCGGATCTGTTCCCCATTGAGCATGTTTGGGACTGGATGAAGCGTCGTCTCACGCGGTCTGCACGTCCAGCACGAACGCTGGTCCAGCTGAGGTGCCAGGTGGAAATGGCATGGCAAGCCGTTCCACAGGACTACATCCAGCATCTCTACGATCGTCTCCATGGGAGAATAGCAGCCTGCATTGCTGCGAAAGGTGGATATACACTGTACTAGTGCCGACATTGTGCATGCTCTATTGCCTGTGTCTATGTGCCTGTGGTTCTGTCAGTGTGATCATGTGATGTATCTGACCCCAGGAATGTGTCAATAAAGTTTCCCCTTCCTAGGACAATGAATTCACGGTGTTCGTATTTCAATTTCCAGGAGTGTACAAACTGAGTAGTCCATGCGCAATATAGGCAACATCAAGGACAGTGAAAGCTCAGGAGCGCCGTGGTCCCGTGGTTAGCGTGAGTAGCTCCGGAATGAGAGGTCTTTCCTCCAGTGAGAACCTTAATTTTTTATTTTCAGACAGTTATTACCTGTCCGTCCGTCCGATGCGATCACTTTTTTGGGAGTGATTATCACATCCACAAGAAAATCTAAATCGGGCAAGGTAGAAGAACCTTTTTACCCATTCGCCAAGTGTACAAGTTAGATGGATCGGCAACATATTCCTGTTATGTGACGCACCAGTGTCGTATAGAATATATCAGACGTGTTTTCCTGTGGAGGAATCGGTTGACCTATGACATTGCGGTCAAATGTTTTCGGTTCCCATTGGAGAGGCACGTCCTTTCGTGTACTAATCGCACGGTTTTGCGGTGCGGTCGCAAAACACAGACACTAAACTTATTACAGTAAACAGAGACGTCAATGAACGAACGGACAGACCATAACTTTGCGAAAATAAAGAAAGTAAACTTTTCACTAAAGAGAAGACTTGAACCAAAGACCTCTCGTTCCGCAGCTGCTCACGCTAACCACGGGACCACGGCGCTCTTGAGCTCACATTATCCTTAATGTTGCCTATTTTGCACATGGACTACTCAGTTTGTATATTTTGCTTATTTTTTCATAGTTCCACACAACTTCTTCTTCTTTTCTCGATTGGTCTGTGTTCAGTTTTTCAAGGCCTATCCACTGTGCCAACTCATAACTAAATCTGAGGTGGGTGCGATGGGGAGTTTCTCTTGTCAATGAATACGTGTTCGCGAATGTGGCTGTTATACGAGGAAGAAACAAACGTCACCTTAAGACACTCATACACCAGTTTCGTATGGAGACAGAAGGCAGTAAAAGGAAAACAACAATTTTAAACTTAGCTTTTAAAAAAACGCACACTCAAGAAGATCGTCCAGACATACCATCGTTTGACCACCGCACCAGCTCGCACGCGGAGAACAGTAGAACTAGACATCCTTGACCTTGAAAAGCAGTCTTGGAAAGAAGTACGTGGCCAGGTCCAGGTGGAATCCCAGTTCGACTTTAGACAGAGTGGCCCATATTTACCTGGCATTTTTCGCGAATTCTCTCCCAGATGAAGATCACAAGCAAGTGGGAAAAATCGCAAGTGAGCCCCGTAGGCTACATAAAAAGGTTGCAATAACTGCCTCGCAAAATTTCAAACCAATATCCACAACATCGGTCTGCTGCAGTATTCTTGAGCATATTATAAGTTCCAATACAACAAATTTGAGAGAAAAAAGTCTTGTGTCCACAAATCAACAGTGATTCAGAAAGCATCGCTCGTGCAAAAATCAGCTTGTCTTTTCCTCGCGTGATATCACGCGGATCATGGATGAAGGACAACAGGCGGAGTCCAATTTATTAGATTTCCAGAGATCGTTTGACACTTGTCGCACTGCAGACTGCTAATGAAGTTCGAGCATACAAAATAGGTTCTCAGGTATTTGAGGCGCCCGCAAAGTGTTCAAGTGATAGAATCCGGTGTGATGTAATCGGGCCTAATGAACATTATGAGCTCTCCGATGCCGGTGGCTATCGATCATTTCAACATTTCACATGTAAGACAATAATGACACGCAAACCTATTTACACGTAAATGTATTTTGTATATTGCTTCTTACATTTTAAGTGATTGCAAAAACTCTGAAGTTACTTGCCATGAAACTTAATTGTGTAAATCTCATTGTTACTAAATTTTGTTAAATTTACTTACACAATTTCTATGAGTCAGTTTAAACACTGTCTTTGTCAGTGGCGTAAATTACACTAACCAATAAAATTTTACTTTTTTTCACTGTCTGGTATGAAAATAGCTAATCTTTATGTTTTTGGCTGTGCTGATAGCGAATATGTTAATGAAAATATAAGATTAGCTCTCGTTTTGAAGTTATGATAACTTTACGTTATTACCTATATAGGCTTATACAAGTATTTACCTTGGTATTATCTCTCGGGGTTCAGTGAAGGCGGAACCGGTTTGCCTAGCGTTTTTATTTTTCTGCTGGTAATTCCGTGATTAGTGTCCAGCAGTAATCGGCTAACATTGATGCACTCTACTTTCCGTTGTAACTCATTTCCATGTCCGAAATTGGCTGATGGAAGCGTTCTGCGTGCTTGTCGATTACAGCACCACAATTGTCAGAAGAAGTCCATCTGGGAATCTAAGAAATGTGACTTAAATGACATGTTGCACCCCAGTCTATTGCACCAGCCCGGAAGATTTGCCACAAGATCCTTATAGCTTTCTGCCCTCTTTATTCCTAGAAAGGTTGTTGTCAGTTGAACATAGGCATTCCAAGCTAACCTTTGATCACCTGTCAGGATAATGTTGAAATGCTCATCTTTGTACAGTTTGCGACACACGAAATTCTCCTTTTTTATTTTCACCTCACTCAGACGTGGAAATTCCTCGCTGCTCAGATAGATAAATGCTTCCCCACTGTTGTCCATGGCCTCAATGAAGCTTCCATTAGGCGCAGTTTTATATAAACAGAAGGGAGAATTATGTTGTTAGATTCGACAAGTGCTTTGTGCGTAACATAGTGAGATCCTGATTCCAGTGATTGATGCTGAGGCCAATTTTTTTTCTGTAATGAAATTCTTTGACGTGGCTATCGCTGAGGCGCAGGAAGCAACGGAATTTGGTGTAGCCGTGTTGTAGACCAAGTAATATGCCTGTGACTTTTAGAGCCCAGCAAACCTGTCATTTAAACTTGTCATAGTTCAGTCGCAATAACAATTATTTTGTGTAATCATATGTTTCTTTCATGTAGACTGCATACCCAATCGGAATCTACGGTAAAACTTTGCCATTACACAGCAGCACACAGTTGAGACTTACTTTTCAGAAATCGATGAACAGCCTCGACCGATCATTTTTGCAGTCAATGCTCATAGCTCTCGTTGGTCCCTGTACATCATTACAAAATGCCAAGTTATTTTCTTTTTCGAAAACTGAAGTATCATGTTTACGGAACTCAGTCACATTTATCGTATTATCAACACAATTTCACTGTTATAGTCTTGACGACAACAGTTCAGTTTTACCTTTCTGCAGTTCCAGATCTCTCACTAGGCTATTAAATTCGCACTGTGTTATTTTGTGAATCTCAGTACATTCATCGTCACACACAAAATCAGGATCTTTCGATGAACTGAGTTTTCAAGGTGATGGTGGTGCACTAGTTTCACTGCCGCCCTCGTCACTATCATAGTCAGGTTGGACAAGAACAGGCAGTCACACAGGTCGCACGGCCGAAAGTATGTTAGGATATGTCAAGGAAGACTTTTTCTTCTTGGAGATACCGTGTGTTAATGGAGTTGTCATACAAAAGTAACAAACCTTTATATGGTTCGCTAGTTCAAGCCGGATCGTGGGTATAGAAAGATATTTTACGATTCACCGATGAATGAAGACTCGAGACACGAGACATACAACATACGTGAGGAGCCCAGGGCTCGTACTGGCCCCCGATTTCACAGCCAAAGTACAGATTGTGCGTCTCCCTAATATATAGCGTTATTGGCCTCCCTTGCGTTTCAATGTAGCCTGTCTGAAAGTAGAGCAAAAATTGTCAGGAATGTTTGCACATTTGCGAGGCATGACCACACGTGCTAGCTGCACCTCAGTAACACGTTCTTCCGCCATGCGAACACAACACAGCTTAAAACAGATTAAAACTATGATTAAACAAAACAGTCTCCTTTCCTTTCTTCTTCACCTTCCCTTTGTTGCTACGAACCCGGGCTAAAAATAGCGACAAAATATATACAGCTATTGTTGCCTGAAAGTTCATTCCTCTACCTACAATCAGTGGGATTTTAAAGCCTGTATGGTGTGCGACTAACAATGAGTGCAAATAAAACACAATTATAGTTAAATGCACTCCCCTCTAACTTGAAAACTAGAGCTAATTCGAGTTTTTCATTATCGTTTTCATTATCAGCGTGGTCGATGTAGTTAACGAACATTTCTTTCATCCCAGTTACCTTTTGCCTGTTGGCAACTGTAATTATTTTTCGTTCTGAATCGGAAACGATCATTACGTATTGTAACCATGTGACTTAGACTCATTTTTACGCACTTCACAAAGAAACTTTTTGTTTTCACGTCTTTACTTCTTGGGCATTTTGTACATCTTCCATTCTTCTTTCTTCCATCGTCCCCTGTATTTCTGCTGAAGAGATTGGGTTTTCATCATCTTGTGTTGTCATCTTGGCCATTTTCTATATCATGAATATGGATAGGGATGTCGTTTCTGCTCTCTTAACTATAACTGGTTGTATTAGCTGAAATCATAGCTCTAGTAGGAACAATTGTCTGGCCGTGTTATTGGTCGCATTATTTCCGGTAAGCATTATTTAAGCAAGTATTCCAGAAATATTCAGGATGCTGAAAAACACTGCACAGGGACAGCATCTTGTTTCTCTTGACGTGGATTAGGTGGAGCACATTTCTTCCAATTCATCGACTCTTGTCGTTGTGGAACTGTACACTGTGATTTACAAGGCTTCTTTTGCTCTCCGGCGTTGTTATCTGTTTTATTATAAAAGTGCATAGATGAACGAAGTATGACGTTCTTGTTCATTTTTTGAACATAGAAGCGACTGTCAAATTCTTCTAAAATCCAAATAAGGTACCTTTTACTTTACGTTGCTTCTCAGTCACAAATTCAGGACGGAGTTCAGTTTTATTTTTACGAACAGTTGCAATCAAAGTAAGTTTCTTCTTCAGCAGCTCTTTACACAAGAAGCAACTAGTAAACCAGTGATCTGCAGTTATATTACGACCAGTTCCCTCAGCTGTCTTGATGAGACGAATTACCACAACTTGCGGCGAGTTTGAAACTCTGTACGGCCCATCTGGCTGTTTTCCGACTTCTATCTCCATGGCTAACATCACAGAGTGCTAGAAGTTGCGGGCCATACTTCTATAGCTTGCTTGGACTGTACTAGTGAAAACTAAGCTTTCCTCTCAAAGCGATTAACTCTTCAGGCACTTTGTAGTGCTTGTTTCAGTTAGCTTGGCGCAATTCAGATATTTCCCTAATAGGTGCAATTTTCCCTGTTTTCTTTCTTGCTTCCTTCCCTAGATGTCATCAAACCGTATGCATCTGAACAGGAACAGTAACACGTACAAACTCATCGTAGTGTGAAATGTCTCAATTCCAAAACCATTTGTGTCCCACAGGTACATTTTAGGTTCATATGTACCGACTGGTGAAAACCGTTCAAAATAAGTAACCCTACAATAACCTTAAATTCAGGCATATTTGTCTCTTTGTCGTTTCGTTTACGGGCAAAATTCCCCGAAATCATTATTATGTAAACATTAGTATATCCACATATTTCTTCGTACAAATCTTCATGAAAAACTAAAGGTAGACCTCTAAGCACGATTTCACAATTCAGGCTGCACCTCTCATACGTAGTAGACTAATAACAGTATCTTGAGATTGTGTACTTACATTTGTTAGTGCAAGGTTCTCCATCCATTTCGTTGGTTTGTCTTTCGCCAAGAAGAAATTGCTATTATCCAGACTTATTTCATTTATCGTCACCGTCCATCTCTGTATCAATATTACATTCCAGTTCTTCGCCCTCATCAAGTGATTCAGAATTTGATTTATCATCTGCTTCTATTGCTGCAACTGCTTCCAGTGAATCTGTATTCTTTTTCCGTCTTTTCCATACATACACATACTGTAGACTGAGTTCTTACCATACAGTGACAGAAAGCAAATTGATTCCAAGACTTTTATTTCACTCGAAAAACAATTAGAATAGTGATACTGGACAACAAAGGGTCCATTCAATATGACATGAAATTGACGGCAATTAAACGCCTGTAACATTTTAAAAAACTGACACTTGGTATTATTTTGATTTGTATTACATTAGGAGTGGCAAGGGGTGCCCTGAACACTCCAGTGTATATTTTCGGCAATTGAACAACAATAACTGCAGTTTAATGTATTCTTATTTAATTATTTACATAACTCCTAGACAGAAAGCTAACAGGAATTTTAGACAATTATGAAATTTTAAACTAATAATGTAGGCGGTTTTTAATGTGTGGGATGTCGATAGCACCTACACCAGTACTAAAGGGTTACAACTAAAAAACTTGAGCGATATGAGTGCTCTGATCTGTCAGTGGAGGTTTGTCTTTATTAACAACACTATGTTACACATGGGTATGTCGTCCGTGATCTGGTATTCTACGAAGAAATTATCATTCATTGTTGGGTATTTTTTAGGTGACCTAAAAGACATTTATCATGAACGTAAAATTTAACGAAGTCGAGAATGGACTGGAAAACGATTAAAGATCGTGAAAAGTAATACTACACAAGAAAGTGGACGAAACAGTACCTGCACAAGTGTCTTACGTGAACGTTAAGTACCAATTTTTAGTTTGCTTGTTTCATTGTTTCATCAGTGTAGGAAACAGTGCCATTTTTTTAGTTGTCACTCACTTCTTGCGTGTGAAACACATTTTTTCAGGCTTCCATCATTATTAAAACCAAAAAATTTATTTCAAAAAAGACGAAAGAGGTTCAATTCATGAATTATTTGCAGGGGACGAATCAGGACTAGGACTGGCTCAGAATCATTAGAACACTTTATGAGATTCATTAAAAGGATGACAGTAAAACGTATGGCCAAAAACAGTGACACTCTAAAGTGAGAGTTAAAAAATTACACAGAACATCCAATTTCTAAAACAAACATTGAAACTGCTAAAAGTAGTGACTTTCTAGAAATCAAATTTCTACAACAATCGATTTTCCGAAAACTGTGATACTATTAAAAAAGAGTTTTGAAATCAAATTTTGACATTCAAGGAAGAACTAAGAAATCAGTTCATTGCTATATAAAATGAAATCTGTCAGGTTACAAATGTAATTTCCAAAATAGAAAAATTAAATGACAGAATCACCAACACATAATCAAGAGTTCATATTGTTAATCAAAAACTAACTGATCTGGAAGTTGAATTACGAGATGAAATTTCAAGTGTGGAAATTAATTTGTATAATAAAGTTGAATTCATTGCGAAATTAGTGAAATTTGTATGACAAATTTCGTAATTTTAATGGAAAGCTTATCGTAATTGCAAATATCATTTGTGGAAAGATAGTGAATATAAGAATGATGTATAAACTTTGGAGCATAATTTGCCTAATAAATGAAACCAATTGTGTGATTTGCATGAAGCTGTTACTGTAGAAAGATTTTTGCCCAAAGTGAAAAGTCTTCCTGAACATTGTAGTTTGAAACATTTTCAAAAATTAAATAAGGGAATTGTATAAAACAGTAGTAAAGAAGAAATATACGTACAAAGAAAAGTAATGAGTTAGCAGATTTGTATATTAGAAGCACCTCCAAGGAGAAAGAAGAATGTTTTATCATATTGTCTTTATCTTGTAAGATAAAATTAATTTCTAACTTAACTGTTATTGAAAACTATTATTATTATTATTATTATTATTGTAATTGTTTCGGAATGTTGGAAACTTCAGTGGGGAAATATTCACCATTCGGGGTCGTACAGTAGGCATCTGTCGATTTCAGGAGCAAACTGTAATACAGGGACCCATACACTCGCACTATGTCACACAACTGACGCTCATATAGACTGGTGATGTACTTTGTTTGCTTTTAAAGGAATTCGAAATTGTACATCTGAGGTGGTTACAATTTTGTACATTAGCTATGTACATTTTCTATTTGCTTCTAAATATGATATATGAAACTGATACATCTGGAAATACCTATAGGTATGTCGTGACTACGTTTCTCGAAATCGTTATATCGTTTAGTTTTATTTTGTAGTATTTCTTGTTAGGTTTCCTCGTACGATATTTTGCGAGGTAAAAGTGACAATCTGAAACTTGAACAACATCTTTCGAGTTCAAGGAGGGCATTAACTTTTATATTTACGAATAATTGGCGGTTACAGGATTCCACCCTTCGTGACTGCGCAGAGAGGATTTCACTGCCCTGAAGGAAGGCGTTCTCGTCCCTTTTTTTCATCTAGTGGACCCAGAAGAGTTATGTATTATTCATCAGTAATTTCACTGCACTTTGCAAGGTAATTAATGGAAGAATCTGTTTTGTCTTTTAGAAAAAACTGATATAACCTTTCCGGAAGTTGGGGTGAACTTGCCGTTTCGATGGAGGGCCATTAGATTCCAATCAACTCTTTACCGAATGCATTGTTTCTAGTGCAAGCTGGTGGATTCACATCTCACTGCCCCAAACTAATCAGAACACAAAACAAGTCAAAGTTTTTTTTTCAAAATAGTTCAAACATTGCTGAGAAATTGGTCTTCAAGTATTCACATTTTTGCGTTTGCTTCTGGTCAGCATTCAGTATGTGCGTTTCTCATCTTACACATGAACTAACCAGACAGAATATTGGTCACCTCCTTCCCCCACTCCGAGACTCTCCTCCTCACAAAAATGAACACTGGTCGCTCTGGAAAGCAGTAGATATTGTAAAACAGACAGTAGGGGTCGCGTGGCTCTCTACGGCCGACCTAAGTCATGGAAGCGAAGTTATGCCTATGTGTCAGTCAACTGTGTGTAAGACTGGTCGACATGGAGACGTGGCGCGAGGCAGAAGGGAGCTGTCGTGTTTTGACTTCCTCATCATCTGATCGCGAAAGACGTTGCCCGTTTTGTTGGTGTCCAACGTGTCCAGAGGAAATGCTGCACTAGTTCCAGTCATACAAAAAGGCGTAAGATCAGTGGTTGTAGAAAAACCCTGATAGACAGGGACCGGAATATCGTGCCACGCCTTGTCGAAGACAGTCGGTTACAAATACGACAGAATTTGCTACTCTCAGTGAACGCACATCCAACTCAACCGGTTCCGAAGCGAATACAGCAGGAGGAACAGCATGCAATGGACATTTGGAGTGGCATACTTCCCAAAAGGCCATTTCTCATAGTGGCAAAAAGAGCTCCACATGCCGAAATGGCCAAACAACACAGAAGCAGGACACTGGAGGCAGAAAATAGTGCAAGGCGTCAAGTCCACAGGTGGCCCAGCGGGGTGTTTAACCAATGGTGTGCGGAGGTTGTAGTAAAGTCAGAAAGTGTTTCTGTGATGTTTTGTGTGTGCTGTTTGTAAGATGACTTGGGCCCACTCATTTAGATGGAAACATTCTCGGTGACCAAGTGTTGACCTTGCCTTTACATTCTTACGATGACTGTCCCACAGAGAAAAAAAAGCAGCAGCAATATGAAACGGCGGTTCTTTCCTTCTCCTACTTTGCTCTTTCCCGTTTCAGTTAGTGTCGGCACCGGGTTTGGCAATGTACGGGACAGCTGGTGACCGGAAGCCCTTCTCGACGCCTCCAGACCACATAGGACGGAATCGGTGTAACCGTCTGTCCGCCCCTAGAGTAAATCACATGCTGAAGTTTGAGAATGTTTTCTAAATGCTTGCGTAAGTGAGGCGGGAATCACACCCAGGTTGTCCGGTTCATCGTCCCTCGCCGTAAATCCGCGGAGCGTATTCGAACTGTAGCTGCGTCTCCACCCTGAATCCTGGAAACAGCGCGTTAACGCGCTCTGCTATCCAGATTGGTCATTTTTAACAGCGGGTGAAATTCAGAATCAGCATTCACCGCAATTTGGTCAGCTATACAAGGATCTGGTCATCAATGAGCGGCTTGAGCAGGGACAAACTTGTGGATCCTCTTCATCACTGAGTTGACGCCCTTTTAGAAGGACGTGGAGGTGGTGTTACAGGAAGTTATTGTCATGTCTCATGGGGGCTTATCTTTCTCAGAGTTTATTCTGTACCCAAAATGTAACACACTGCTTTTTTTACAGGCCTATGGCGCCAGCTGTTTCATACAAAACCTATTGCAAAGGCTTCGATACTATGTTGTGCACTTGTGGCTGCAGTTTCGGGTCGTCCCCCATGCATACTTTTTGAAGAATGTAGCAGATTTGAATTCAGCTGCAAGTTTTCTAAACTGTTCACAGTGTGGGATATAATACTAGTTATAAACAATCATCATACTTCCATACGATAAGCCGGCCGCGGTGGTCTCGCGGTTAAGGCGCTCAGTCCGGAACCGCGCGACTGCTACGGTCGCAGGTTCGAATCCTGCCTCGGGCATGGATGTGTGTGATGTCCTTAGGTCAGTTAGGTTTAAGTAGTTCTAAGTTCTAGGGGACTGATGACCACAGATGTTAAGTCCCATAGTGCTCAGAGCCATTTGAACCATTTTTTAACTTCCATACGATAAAACTTCCTAAACAAAGAACTTGATGAAGCCACACTATTTCAGTTTATCCATCTCAAAACAGCAGTCACAACCTTTAAGGTGCGGTTTTTATGTACCGACTGTCGTTTACCGACACTTAAGCACAACAAAATGCACTAGAAACATTGCTTCTTGGAGTGATATTTAATGTGGTGTATCACTGAAACTGCATATCTTCGTAATGGACAAGTATGCACTGTGTTTCTTATTCACGTTTAAAAATCACTGTAGCCACGTGGATAACGCCGAGAAAAGTAATTTAATATAAAACACATGGGACCGCAAATGCAGAGAAATGCGCCGAAAGAGGATGACAAATGTTGAACATGTGACATCACATCCAAAATACGCAGAATATTTTGGAGCGCGTGCGTGGACGGATGACTGAGCGATGCCGTACTTGCATTCGAGCAAGCGGTGTAAACTTCGAATACCTTTCTTAAATGTGATCTACTGCAAACGCTCTTTCCTTCTCCTCCCTTCTTTTTCTAAAAAAAAAAAAGTTCAAATGTGTGTGAAATATTATGGGACTTAACTGCTAAGGTCATCAGTCCCTAAGCTTACACACTACTTAACCTAAATTATCCTAAGGACCAACCCAGACACCCATGCCCGAGGGAGGACTCAAACCTCCGCCGGGACCAGCCGCCCTTCTTTTTCTATTTACAGACATTACGTAGTAAAGAAAGAGTAGATCGTTCAATGGCATTTCAATTAAGAAGCTCACTGTCATTTAATTGTGACGCAATACGGTAGGTTTTTGTTGTACAGCACTTTGCAATAAACCAGCGGAAACCGTGAGAGTGGTAAAATCTTAATGTAAACATATAATTGTCTCACGCGACCGAAACGATAGGTGCCAGACGCAAGACCCTGACCCAAAGCAGTATAGTGGTAGGTGCGCAGGAGCACGGACGTGAACACTTGACTTTTGTTTGGATGATAGGGTGCCACAGACTGGCAAGCTCAACGGCTGCACGTGCGGCGAAGCACGTCATCTGTTGACGTCACATGTTCAACATCCATTTTTGGGGTACTTCCCGACATTTCATCCAATGTCTCTAACATTAAATTACTTATCTCGTCCTCATATATAGCCCTTCGCAGGTTTTCAACGTTAATAACAATCACCCCGTGCACACAGTGATTCGGTTGCCCCTACCGATCCGTTGTATGCACATCTCTGTAGGTTTATTCCATTTATACTATTGTAGTACATAATATTTCGTAAATGGTTCAGAGGTTATACATTGATGAGCCAAAACGTTATGACCACATGCTTAATAACTTGTTCGTCCGTCTTTGGAACAAAATACAGCCGGCCGTGGTGGCCGAGCGGTTCTAGGCGCTACAGTCTGGAACCGCGTGACCGCTACGGTCGCAGGTTCGAATCCTGCCTCTGGCATGGATGTGTGTGATGTCCTTAGGTTAGTTAGGTTTAAGTAGTTCTAAGTTCTAGGGGACTGATGACCTCAGATGTCAAGTCCCATAGTGTTCAGAGCCATTTGAACCATTTCAACCAAATACATCACCGATGCTACGTATCAGGAATCCGACAGTTTGTTGGTAGGTTTTTCGAGGAATGTTGCATCAGATGTCTATGCATAGGTCATGTAATTTGTGTAATTATCGGGCCGCTAATTTACGTATACGGTGGTAGCGTTCAACAGTGACCCAGATGGAACCCATACCGTTTACATCAGGCGAATGTGGTCGCCGAGACACCAACGCGAGTTCACTACAATGCTCGTCAAATCATTGTAGGGTGGTTCTGGCTCCGAGACACCGACAATTACACTGCTGAAAGATGACATCGCCGTCGGGAAAGACATCAAGCGTGAAGGGATGCGGGTGGTTTGCAGCTGTGAGGGTGTCTTCGATTACTATCATAGGTGCCATGCAAGCGTAGGAGAATGTCTCCCACAGCATAACACCGCTCCCACCGGCCTGTCCCAGTGGCGCGTTGCACGTTGCACGTTTCGAGCCGCCGTTCGCTTCGATGACGGCGTTTGTGGAGATCACCAGCGACGCAGTGAAGCAAAAATACGATTCACCCGAAGAGCCAACACGTTTCCATTGATCGACGGCAAAATTCCGATGGTTTCTGGAACATATACTGTATTCGAACATTATGAAGTATCTCGAAGAATACGATTTACTGACACATAGTCACCACACCGATTCAGAAAATATCGTTCTTGCGGAACACAACTAGCTCTTTATACTCAAGAAGTGTCGAGTACTATCGACAGGGGATGTCAAATTGACTACATATTTTTAGATTTTCAGAAGGCTTTCGACACCGTTCCTCACAAGCGTCTTCTAACCAAACTGCGTGGCTATGGAATATCGCCTCAGTTGTGTGACTGGATTCGTTATTTCCTGTCAGCAAGGTCACAGTTAGTAGTAATAGACGGAAAGTCATCGAGTAGAACAGGAGTAATATTCGGCGTTCTCCAAAGAAGTGTTATAGGCACTCTGTTGTTCCTGATCTATATTAACTACATAGCAGACAATCTGAGTAGCCTTCTTAGATTATTTGCAGATGAGGCTGTCATTTACCGTCTTGTAAAGTCATCATATGATCAACATGAGTTGCAAAATGAATTAGATAAGATATCTGTGTGGTGCGAAAAGTGGCAATTGAGCCTGAATAAAGTAAAGTGTGAAGTTCTTCACAGGAGTACTAAAAGAAATCCGCTAAATTTCCATTACGCGATAGTCACACAAATCTGAAGGATTTAAATTCAACTAAATACTTAGGGATTACAATTACAAATAACCTAAATTGGAACGATCACATAGATAATGTTGTGGGTAGAGCAAACCAAAGACTGCGGTTCATTGGCAGAACACTTAGAAGGTGCAACAGATCTACTAAAGAGACTGCTTACACTACACTTGTCTGCCCTATTCTGGAGTACTGTCGGGCGGTGTGGGATCTGTATCAGGTGGGACTGACAGATGATATAGAAAAAGTTCAAAAAAGGGCGTCTCGCTTTGTATTATTGCGAAATAGGGGAAATAGTGCCACTGACATGATACGTGAATTGGAGTGGCAACCATTAAAACAAAGGCGTTTTTCGTTGCGACGAGATCTTCTCATGAAATTTCAATCGCCAGTTTTCTCCTCCGATTGCGAAAATACTCTGTTGGCACCCACCTACCCAGGGAGAAATGATCATCACGATAAAATAAGAGAAATCAGGGCTCGCACAGAAAAATTTAAGTTTTGTGGATTTCGATGATGAAACACACCTTATAAGGCAACGTTTCATTTACGAAATATTAATTATTATAAACGGAATAATCTTACAGAGACATCCGAAACCTGTACGACTACACCGCCAATTAAACGAAGAAGGCTTGAGACACTTGTATAAATAATGCAGAAGTGAGGTATATATTGGACCAAAAATACCAACTAACTCATGTCTTGTCCTCACTTGTATTTTTCGTAGTATAATTTCGTTTGTTGACAGTTGCCCAAAGTTCTGAGAAGGAACTGTATCGACTACGTTGCTGACACCTGTCTGGATACCGTTCCTGACACAGACGGTGTTTGGGTTTTACTAAACGAATCGGTAGGGTCAGTTGAATCAAGCTGTATTCGGAAATCAACAAATAAGGCATGCTAGCTTCGCAGACACTGATATGGCCATTGGGGGTGCTCGGTTTGCTTCCGTCAGCCAGTCATAGCACAGGATACGGACGTCATCAATCACAGCAGATGACACAAAACAAAAGCTGTGGCTAGGTTTGGACCTCATAGCGCAGCTTAAAATGCTGCGAGTGGAACGAGAAACAATTAAATTAATATATTCAATGTGATGATGTGAAAAGAATCACAGTTACATTTCTTTTGAGTCAGTGTAACGGAAGTGCAGGCATGAGAACACATTGTAGAGTACGGAGTTCTGATTACTATTCACGCAGCTTGTACGAATACTAAATCTCTTGTCACTGACGTGGGGTTACGCAGTATCCTTTGCTGTGATCGGATGACAGAAGCACGGCGGGCAGCTGCCATGACGATTTCACTATTTGCAAAGCTAGCACGTCGTATTCGGTGATTTTCGTATCTATACTTGCATATTACGAGAACATACAGCTTCAATGATACATTACATTAATGATTGTCCAATATGTGTCGTTTGTAGCAGGTGTGTTGTGGTAAAGTGTTAGGAAATGTGACGTCGGCATGTAAAAATGAAACCGCCATTAAAAAACAAACATGTTTCGCCGGTCAACTTCACACTTAAATAACACTACGGCAGATTTCGACCTAACGTTACACAAAAATTTATATAAACACCTCGTTCGTACCAAACCGAAACATCCTCTGGTTCCCTTGTTCATCTCAGTACAATATTAACAAACAAAAAAAATCGTGTTTCTTTCTATATACTTCATAAATTCCTGTCAAAGGCCGATAAAAGCTGTGTGCATGAATAGGAATTTAATCTCGCTTTTGGATTTCGTAATCATAGTCCTACAGCGTACACAAAATAAACTGGGCACAGAAAATATTTCATGCCCTTTAAGATAGGCAACCCAACTTACATGATTTGCTTTGGGGTGGAGAATGAAAACTAGGTTGCCTATGTTAAGGTACAACAAATATTTACCTCGCCGATTTTATTTTGCCTACCCTGTACAGTGATTCAGTGGGTAAACATCGAAGAAAATTCCGTCGATAATATTCAATTCATATTTTTATTAAGGAATTGAGGGGTAGTACTATTTGCCAGAGAGATGTGTATGACACCACAACCTACCAGATAATGTGCATTCCTCGAGGGCGGATTAAGTGAAATGTTTTCAACAAGCGGATCGATTTTCTTTTTCTTTAGATAACATAGTTGTGTGGAAGAGTATCCATAATACAACGACTTATGTGAATCGACGGCAGCATGATGGAGGATTGTGGTACACCGATGCTACGATATCGAATGCTGTGCTACAGCAGACGACACGTACAAGGAGAATACTATGACGACGGAATCCTAGCCAAATAGGCTAAGGGGCACTTGATATACTTCGTTTTCCTAATATGTTAATTTTATAACGGAGAATACACAGATTTTAAAGTTTTTTACTAATTACTAGAAATAACTTTTATGGATAGCAGTCAGAACACACGACGACAACGGATGCTGTGCAATGATAACGCCGCAGCAGAAGACCATATGGATTGACGACAACATGGTGGAAGAATCGTTATGGTACGCTGTTACCATAACAACGAACGCCACACAAAGATGATATTACAGTAGACAACTTATAAGAAGCGGCCACCATGACGACAGCGTCCCAACCACACAGGCTAGGGGGCGCTTCATATACAGGGTGTTACAAAAAGGTACGGCCAAACTTTCAGCAAACGTTCCTCACACACAAATAAACAAAAGATGTTACGTGGACATGTCTCCGGAAACACTTAATTTCCATGTTAGAGCCCATTTTAGTTTCGTCAGTATGTACTGTACTTCCTCGATTCACCGCCAGTTGGCCTAATTGAAGGAAGGTAATGTTGACTTCGGTGCTTGTGTTGACATGCGACTCATTGCTCTACAGTACTAGTATCAAGCACATTAGTACGTAGCATCAACAGGTTAGTGTTCATCACGAACGTGGTTTTGCAGTCAGTGTAATGTTCACAAATGCGGAGTTGGCAGATGCCCATTTGATGTATGGATTAGCACGGGGCAATAGCCGTGGCGCGGTACGTTTGTATCGAGACAGATTTCCAGAACGAAGATGTCCCGACAGGAAGACATTCGAAGCAATTGATTGGCGTCTTAGGGAGCACGGAACATTCCAGCCTATGACTCGCGACTGTGGAAGACCTAGAACGACGAGGACACCTGCAATGGACGAGGCAATTCTTCATGCAGTTAACGATAACCCTAATGTCAAGGTCAGAGAAGTTGCTGCTGTACAAGGTAACGTTGACCACGTCACTGTATGGAGAGTGCTACGGGAGAACCAGTTGTTTCCGTACCATGTACAGCATGTGCAGACACTATCAGCAGCTGATTGGCTTCCACGGGTACACTTCTGCGAATGGTTCATCCAACAATGTGTCAATCCTCATTTCAGTGCAAATGTTCTCTTTACGGATGAGGCTTCATTCCAATGTGATCAAATTGTAAATTTTCACAATCAACATGCGTGGGCTGACGAGAATCCGCACGCAATTGTGCAATCACGTCATCATCACAGATTTTCTGCGAACGTTTGGGCAGGCATTGTTGGTGATGTCTTGATTGGGTCCCATGTTCTTCCACCTACGCTCAATGGAGCACGTTATGATGATTTCATACGGGATACTCCACCTGTGCTGCTAGAACATGTGCCTTCACATGTACGACACAACATATGGTTCATGCACGATGGAGCTCCTGCACATGTCAGTTGAAGTGTTCGTACGCTTCCCAACAACAGATTCGGTGACCGATGGATTGCTAGAGGCCGACCAATTCCATGGCCTCCACGCTCTCCTGACCTCAACCCTCTTGACTTTCATTTATGGGGGCATTTGAAAGCTCTTGTCTACGCAACCCCGGTACCAAATGTAGAGACTCTTCGTGCTCGAATTGTGGGCGGCTGTGATACAATACGCCATTCTCCAGGGCTGCATCAGCGCGTCAGAGATTCCATGCGACGGAGGGTGGATGCATGTATCCTCGCTAACGGAGGACATTTTGAACATTTCCTGTAACAAAATTTTTGAAGTCACGCTGGTACGTTCTGTTGCTCTGTGTTTCCATTCCATGATTAATGTGATTTGAAGAGAAGTAATAAAATGAGCTCTAACATGGAAAGTAAGCGTTTCCGGACACATGTCCACATAACATCTTTTCTTTATTTGTGTGTAAGGAATGTTTTCTGAAAGTTTGGCAATACCTTTTTGTAACACCCTGTATACTATCGTCCACGGCAACGGCGTCCCTAACACAAAAGATAGAGGGCCTACTCTGTCCACAAATGATGTGAAAAATGAATGGGACAACAGTTGAAGCTTCCTGGCAGATTAAAACTGTGTGCCGGACCGAGACTCGAACACGGGACCTTTGCCTTTCGCGGGCAAGTGCTCTACCAACTGAGCTACCAAAGCATGACTCACGCCCCCTCCTCACAGTTTTACTTCCGCCAGTACCTCATCTCCTACCTTCCCGAGTTCGAGTCTCAGTCCGGCACACAGTTTTAGTCTGTCAGGAAGTTTCATATCAGCGCACACTTCGCTGCAGAGTGAAAATCTCATTCTGGAAACATCCCGCAGGCTGTGGCTAAGCAATGTCTCCGCAGTATCCTTTCTTTCAGGAGTGCTAGTCATGCAAGGTTCACAGGAGAGCTTCTGTAAAGTTTGAAAGGTAGGAGACGAGGTACTGGCGGAAGTAAAGCTGTGAGGACTGGGCGTGAGTCATGCTTGGGTAGCTCAATTGCCGGCACGGTGGCTCAGCGTGTTCGGTCAGAGAGTCAGCAGCCCTCTAATAAAAAAAACTTAAACCGATGTCTTACGATGTCCGCCCCGAGCAGATGCAAAGAACGAAATCGAACAAAGAGATTTAAAAAATGTGTCAATAAATCGTTTAATAAAAAAAAAGTTGGTAGAGCACTTGCCCGCGAAAGGCATAGGTCCCGAGTTCGAGTCTCGGTCGGGCACACAGTTTTAATCAGCCAGGAAGTTTCATTTCAGCGCACACTCCACTGCAGAGTGAAATTCTCATTCGGGGACAACAGTTACCTGAATTTTAAATTATTTATCGAGTTTTAATTACTTATAATTATTATTTGTTATTTATTATGTTTTATATTACAACTGGAACAAACTTTAAAATTTACGATTTCTTGCTTAAGCATGTAGCTACCGTTGGTCACCGTGGAGGGCGTTACCGTCTGCCCACGTGTTGTTGGCCGTTATTTAAGCTGAAGCAGAGAGCCAACCATGCATAGATACCAACCGTGCACAGGCAGGGTGACGACTCCAGCGAGCGACCAAATGTGTATAAGAATCTGTTTATTTATGTGACTTTCACTAATTGCTTTTAGATTACGTACATGATCACTTACTAATACTATAACTTTACAGTGTAAATTGCCCTGAAGATGACCCCATCGGGGGTTGAAACCGGTTGGCGGCAAAGTAAATAATGTGATTGTGACTGACATTTTGAATAATGGATCGATTTTTGCAGTGTAACGGTACTTTGACTACCGCGCCTCCGCCAGAGCTAAGAAGTCATTTACGATCGCGTATGCAGAAGAGCGCTGCGTGAGCGACAGATTTTCATAAGTAATTTTGATCTTCTTTCACTCTTGCGTAGGTGCTTGTTTTAACAACTAGTTCATTACTCTCTTGTTATCTTGTCTTCATACGTTTAAGACGTGTATTTTTTGGCGCTGATGTTAAAGAATGATTTTATGTGGAAATTAAAACTATATTATGAAACGAACACACGGCGTCTTCAAGTTATTTCAGTGGTGATTCCCAATGGTTATAGCGAAATTTATAAATTAATCCAGACAGTGAGAACTTCAAGAAATTTTCATCAGACGGAGAACAAGAGGACCAGTGAACAATGAAAACAGGACATCCTACAAGAAAATCAAGAAGTATTCCAGATGCAGCCACGAAGACTATATTATAATAGATACTACGTTTCTGACAGAATTACAAGGTAAATTTCAACTTATTTCTGATGCTATTTCCTTACAGTCGCTTTTTGTAGTGTTGCCGACCCGGTCTGCCATTCAAGGTCAAATTACAGCACTATCTCGATCAGTAATACGAAGTCCACCTTATCCGTAAGTTATTCCACCAAAATTCAAATCCCAATCAGATTTTTCATTTTGTATTTTCACGGCAGAACCTCGAGGAAAGGAAACACTACAGCAGCCGGACCTACAAATGTGGCAAAAGACGTGACCTTGTCCGGGGCCACTCCACTGCAGCAAATACACTGAAATCTGAGTCGCAAGAACTTTTTGTTTTTCTTTTGTGTTTCGTTTTTTCGTCGGCGCCGCTGCTGGCGATGCGGGGCGCCCTCTCCGAGGATATTAATATCTGGAGCGGTCTGTCTCATTACGCGGTGTATTCAGTTTAAGCACATCTCGCGCGCCCACTGGCGCGGACAACCTTCATTTCGCCGTCTCCGAGTAGCGATAGCTGCCTGCAGACGTTCATTCCATTTAAAGTGCTCCTGCGCCCCGTCCCGCAACGCCCCACTCCTTTTCTTCCGAACTTTCCATCCGGCGCGGCACGGCGCGGCGGTGAAGTTGCGAAAGCGAAAATAAAATTCAATTTTCCGCGCCAAGTAACCGAACGCGGGCCATCATACCGAGCTACGACCCCGGGCTCGGCATTTGGGACGCCCTAATGCGGTGCGCACGCCCGGCGGAAGCGTGTTTACGTGTGAGTACGTAATGCGTCTGCGGCCCCACGCTCTGGCCTTCCTTCCGACAGAAAAAAAAAAGAAATATATACGCGGAGAGAGCACAGACGAATTATGCATTACGTGTTCATCATGGAGAGCTTTGCCTCTGACTTCGGAAAGGTGCGACAGGCGCAAATCTGTCCGACCCATATGGCATCACTAAATTGGTTGTTACGCATTTACTGCTCCAGAAAGTAATGTCGAGTACTGTCTAAATTCTTACAAGACTCATACATCCACTGTGAACTCTGCTACGATTGTGCAATCTACACTACTGGCCGTTAAAATTGCTACACCACGAAGATGTGCTTCAGACGCGAAATTTAACCGACAGGAAGAAGGTGCTGTGATAGGCAAATAATTACCTTCTCAGAGCATTCACACAAGGTTGGCGCGGGTGGCGACACCTACAACGTGCTGACATGAGGAAAGTTTCCAACCGATTTCTCATACACAAGCAGCAGTTGACCGGCGTTTCCTGGTGAAACGTTGTTGTGTTGCCTCGTGTAAAGAGGAGAAATGCGTACCATCACGTTTCCGACTTTGATAAAGGTAGGATTGTAGCCTATCGCGATTGCGGTTTATCGTATTGCCACATTGCTGCTGGCGTTGGGTGAGATCCAATGACTGTTACCAGAATATGGAATCGGTGGGTTCAGGAGGGTAATACGGAACGCCGTACTGGATCCCAGCGGCCTCGTATCACTAGCAGTCGTCATGACAGGCATCTTGTCCGCAGGGCTGTAGCGGATCGTGCAGTCACGTCTGGATCCCTAAGTCAAGAGATGGGGACGTTTGCAAGACAACAACCATCTGCACGAACAGTTAAACGACGTTTGCAGCAGCATGGACTATCAGCTCGGAGACTCATCTGTAAAGTAGAGAAGTTCATATTTATTCCATTTAAGGCGAAATATGATAGGGCGATATCTCGGACTACTAAGTCTAGAATGACCAGTCAGTACCACTTGGGATCTGAATGGCTAAGACAATTTCAGTACCTGAATGGATGTCAAATAACGAAATTTTGTGTATTCTGCACAGAAGTGTAATAAAAAAAGCACATGATCAAATTTGTTGATGATTTAGGACTATACAAGATGTGAACACAGGACTTCCACTTCTGGCGGCAGCAATGGCTCCCTCTCGCTTGGCCATAGAGGCGTGAGGTTGGACGACCGATAATGATACATCTCAGGTTGTCATTTCAGCACATCCAAGATCTAATGCCTTCTCTCCAAATTACGAACGAGCCAGCTGTGCGAACCAGCTGTGTGAACGACCGGCGACACTGCTATGTGCCCAGTGGCACACATGCCATCACGCCAAGTGCTGTGGCAGTCTGATGGTGACGTGTGCAGACTGGACATGCCTGCGAGTGCCTCGATATTGAAACGTCTTCGCCAACATGTTGAATTTTGTTTTCGTCGGCGGTGCGTGGTGTCTGCTCTTTCGGACAAGGAAAGGAAAGGGAGAGGATAACTGCTTTCAGCTGCTTTGTGGTATTACGCAAAATGAGCTGCGACGAGTAGAAATGTGTATCGGACTGGGATTCGATGGGAATGTGGATCGTCCGTCAGGCGTACTGAGACAGTCCGTGAAGTTGCGATAACACTGTGCCCCGGATGGCGGAATTTCCGTCAGGTCTGATGGGATAGTGACCGTTACACTTCGAGCGCCGAGCGGGAAGGTTCTTGTTCATTTCACTTGCCGCAGCGTCGCTTATGTGCAGTTTTCCTCGTTAGTGTTGTTCTGTCTGACGAATGAGTCATAGCGCCTCCGCTCCGCCTTTGTCTGTTTGTGTTCGTCTACTTGCAGCGGCGTCGGCCGCTCCGCTATGGCTCCCATAGTTTCCACGTGTATTCCACGAAAAGGTACTGTGAGCTTCACTTTCGATAAAACAACGCGACACGTGCAACCCGGGTCTCTATAAATCCACGATTGTTTAGTCGATACGTTTCATGCGAACTCTGATCAGGTCCACAGCGCTTATTTTGACGCAGACGAGGCCGGCCGGTGTGGCCGTGCGGTTAAAGGCGCTTCAGTCTGGAACCGCGTGACCGCTACGGTCGCAGGTTCGAATCCTGCCTCGGGCATGGATGTGTGTGATGTCCTTAGGTTAGTTAGGTTTAATTAGTTCTAAGTTCTAGGCGACTGATGACCTCAGAAGTTAAGTCGCATAGTGCTCAGAGCCATTTGAACCATTTGACGCAGACTAGTAGGTGTTTTACGTGAAATTTATGGATCCCCTTCACGCTGAAAGATTATTGTCGTGACATGGTTCTCAAGTCCCGTTCAAAGATCAGTATAATTTCGTTAGTATGGAGTGATTCGCATATGTTGAAATTGACTACACCAATTTTCGAGTGTTCAACCTCCCGCCGGAAGTTGAAAAAAAATGTTCAAATGTGTATGAAATCTTATGGGACTTAACTGCTAAGGTCATCACTCCCTAAGCTTACACACTACTTAACCTAAATTATCCTAAGGACAAACACACACACCCACGCCCGAGGGAGGACTCGAACCTCCGCCGGGACCGGCCGCACAGTCCATGACTGCAGCGCCTCAGACCGCTCGGCTCCGGAAGTTGATGACAACTTTCTAAAAGACATATTGACTCCTTCTGTAACGTGAAAAATGCCGTCGTAAACGTTGGCCTACTCAACATATATTACAGTGTTAGAGTGGAATTCGTCCCGTGGAAATGTGTGTCAATTTCACTAGTTCATCACATTTACAAATGTGTAGTTACCGCGTTCGTGTCACGTATACTGGTCAGGAGGGAAACTGCTCCCTATGTAGTGAAAGTGGACACGTTCGGTCTAATTGTCCGCGGAAGATTTCTGTGTTAAAGCCGTCGTTAGTGCAGCGTCGCAAATTAACGGTTACCGATGTTTCTCCTTTCACTCCCGGCGTCGGATCTACTTTCGCTTCGGATCATATTGAACGAAAAGACAGTTCTGATAGCTGACCGGTCCGGCCGTGCGGTTCTAGGCGCTTCAGTCTGGAACCGCATGACCGCTACGGTCGCAGGTTCGAATCCTGCCTAGGTCATGGGTGTGTGTGTGATGTCCTTAGGTTAGTTAGGTTTAAGTAGTTCTAAGTTCTAGGGGACTGATGACCTCAGTAGTTAAGTCCCATAGTGCTCAGAAACATTTGAAGCATTTTTTTTTTTTTAGAATAAATTTAGCGACAAAAATCACCTGTTGCATTGGTGGTTCCACAGAATGCCTCCGCCTTAGTAACTGGACCTGCATTACTTGAGCCTTGTTCTGAGAGGCAGAAAGCTGTTACTATGACTCCCCTCCCACAACACCGCCTGCGAAAGCCGCCAAAGCGCGTAGCCGACAGAAACAGCGTATACAACCTGACCTTGAGGTGGCATATAAGAAATCTAAGGAAAAAGATTGCGATGACAGGGGTTCTGGTCCCCTGATGTCTGATTCCTCTGTGGACTCCGCAATGGACTTTGACGCTCAGCTGTCTACTTAATTCTGCTCGGTACGTTCCATACGTCCCTGTTAACTGTGGTCAGTGACCCAAGCCTACACGCTCTTTTCCTTAAATGTTGGTAGTGTGAATCAGAATTTCGATTGGCTTTGCTGCGTCAGTTCATTTATGATTCATGTGCGGATATAGTATTCTTTCAGGAGGTGTTACCTAGGCATTTATCCTTATCCGGTTTTCGTATGATCTTAAATGCAGCACCCTAATATTTTACGGGGATCGCCTTATTGTTACGCGAAGACAGCCCTATTGCTGAGGGGAAAATGTTGGATTCCGACACGGGCATAAGTAGTCAAGATTTTAATCTTACCTTTAATCTTACCTTTGTGATACTAAATGTGATTGATATTGTCATGCAAAACATGAGACAAAATAGTGCTATGAACAATTCCGATATCCGGAACCTCGTTACTGGCATATTTCAATCTCTCTCTCCCTAAATTATGGCGGTTTTAAAAGTATTGCAGTGGAATGCGAGATCGGCTAATTCCAATAGAGAAAGCTTGCAACGAGAATTGTTCGTAAGTCAGCCTGATATCGTTCTGTTATGTGAAACTTGGTTCAAATTCGAACGAACTGTTCGCTTTCAAAATTATTCTATAGTAAGGGAAGACCGTCTCGATGGGTGGGGCGGCGTAACTATACTGGTAAAAACTTCGCTGCCGCATCGACCACACCCGTTACACGTACCTGTCACCAACCTTGAATTAGTTGCTGTGGAGATACGAACTGCCCACAAAACCTTTACAGTTGTCTCGTTGTATAACGCTCCCCACCACAGTATCGTGGAAGATGACTGGAGACAATTAATAAGTCAGCTTCGTCCTCCCTTTATCGTAGCTGGAGACGTGAATGCCCACCATGTAGCGTGGGGAGGAGACGTGACAGACAGGAACGGCAGGATCTTGATAAGCGTGATCGAAGATAATAACCTAGTGATACTCAACGATGGCTCTCCTACCATGATAACTTCACCTCTCCGTAGACCCTCCGCAGTTGATGTAACTCTTTGCACCCCCTGCATTACTGAAATATCTAATTGGTGCTTTAAAAAGGATTCAGTGGGATCCGATCATCTCCCAATAGAGTTTCACATTAACATCAACGTCGATACTACGCACATCTGTTACTCTAATAGTACGTGGAAAATCAAGTAAGCCAATTGGGCCTCTTATAAGGAAACGGTTCGGCTGGCACTCGCAAATACGAGACGTGACTTACGGGACGAAGATGCATACCCAGTTTTATTCAATGCTATGAACGTCGCAGCTGGCATCAGCATCCCTAAGAAAAAAGAGTTTACAGTAATGAAGCACTGTTCTCCTCCTTGGTGGTATTCTGAATGCTCTCGGGAAGTTGCGAAGCGCCGACTCGCCTTGAAAACCTATCGTCAGAACCCTTCATTGGACAACTTCTTGGCTGTGCAAAAAGTGAATGCACGAGTTAACAAATTCCTGAAGAAAACCAAGAAGGACAGTTGGAAACAATTTTGCCTGTCCCTAAATAATGAAACCAATATGGCAAGCATCTGGCATAAAATAAAAGCTTTTAGAACAAGAAGACTGTCTTCCTCCCCTCCTGCTACCACAGCCTGGTTAGAGGAACTCATAGATACAATCGCTCCTCCCACGGTGCCATTTTTAAATCATCGGTTCCCTGCTGAAGAAGACCGCTATCATGTTCTCCTTCGTCCTTTCTCTAAAGAAGAACTCAACGAAGCTATTAAAATATCGAGCGACAGTTGCCCTGGCATTGATCATATACACTACTCTATGCTTGCACACCTGCCTATAGAAGCGAAAGACTTTCTCTTGAATATTTTTAATCAGTACTGGATGAAGAAAGACCTCATATCAACATGGAAGACGCAAGTAATAATTCCAATTCTCAAAAGTGGCAAAGATCCAAATATCGGTACTAATTATGGACCTATTGCCTTGTCGTCGTGTGTTGCAAAAACACTGGAACGAATGGTAAAAAGGATACTAGAATGGTGCCTTGAAAAAAGTAATTTATTGCCTCGGAGTCAATACGGCTTCAGAAAAGGCGAAGGGACCATGGTAACCTGTTTTTGCTTAATATGGATATCACGTCAGCCTTTCAAACGAAAGAGACAGTAGTGGCAGCTTTTCTTGACGTTAAGGGAGCATATGATCACGTACAAATACCGATACTCTTGGACAAGCTGGCAAGATTCGGAATTCCTTCACGGATGATCTACGGTATCAGTACCCTGATTACTCAAAGAACGATCTACGTCCGTTTCAAAGGCGCCATGATCGGACCTCTTTATGTCTCCCAGGGCTTGCCGCAAGGTGCAATTTTAAGTCCTCTCCTGTATACTCTATATACGCACGACCTAGAACGCATACTTACTCCCTCCACAAAAATCCTACAGTACGCTGATGACATATGTATTTATTCTACTGCTGCTTCATATCTTCAGGCCAAAACGGCATTAACCACAACCATCGCACACAACGATGAGTGGCTCTCTATCAATGGGCTGGAGATCTCGGCTGAGAAATCAGCAGTCGTTCCCTTCTCCAAGTCGACGACAGCTCGCACTGAAGATCACATTACCTGTGGCAAGTACACCTTCCAAATAAAATCTCACGTTCGATTTCTGGGGATGATTTTTGACTCTCGGTTAAGCTGGGCGCCCCACATCCGATCCACCGTTACCAAGTGTGAAGAAGGTTTAAATGTAATCAGATCACTCACTCGTATCTGGTGGGGAGTGCACCAGAGTGTTTTACTCACCATGTACCGAGGGATAATTCGATCTCGATTAGACTATGGCTGTCAATTTACCACACTGCATCAAAGATTCATCTCTCCAAATTAGATACTCTTCAATATGGAGCCATTCGTATCTGTCTTGGAGCCATGCGATCGACGCCCACCAACGCCCTTTTAATAGAAGCAGGGGAGATGCCCTTGAGCATTAGGCGCCAAATGTTATCGGACAAATTCTACATTCAAGGCATGGCCATTATGGACAGTTCCGTCTATCAATGTAGAGACTGCATTTATCGACTGTGGATTGCATCTCACACAAGGAATAAAGTGCCATCCGTTTGTGCCAGCTTTGACACTTGGTCACCTGTCATACATTCTATACGGCGTTCAACGCATCTACCTGTTTTTGAATATGACCGTCAAATGCTCTGCTCCCAGATCCCAGTCCATTATTTAAGTACGACCTGGCTGGACAGTACTAATGTCAACGTTGGCTTCAATCGTCTCGTTCAAGCACAATGGCCGGGTTTTCTCTGTGTATATACCGATGGCTACAAAATTCCGCAAGAAGAGTGTACAGGATGCGCTTTTTTCTGCCCTCAGATCCAGATCCGCAAAACCTTCAAACTGCCTACGAGCACTTCTATTTTTACGGCGGAGACAGTGGCAGTTTTGGAACAGTTATATCTTGGATGTGATATCTGAATATATTCGCAGCACACGCACGGGCCGGACGATCCATTTGTTGTGGGTACCTTCCCACTCTGGTATCCTCTATAATGATGAAGTTGATGCATTAGCACCTTCCTTATACAGACTACTTACGTGAAGTCAAGGATCACGCAAGACAACAATGGCAGGAAATGTGGAACGTTTCTCAACAGACAAAAGGCGGTTATTCCGCAGTGCTACAACCTCGGATTCCATCACAGACGTGGTTCATGAGGACACATCTGGACCGATCCACGATTTCTACTATCATAAGACTCCGCTTCAATCATGCCTCTTTCCCACAACATCTACATCGGATCAACGTTTACAGTTCACCAGCATGTGAGTGTGATCCTGAGTCGGAAGCTGATGTCAACCACATCTTATTTATGTGCCCCAAATTTGACCGTGAACGGTTGGTCTTTCTGAAGACATTGCTGAGTATGGCTACCATCTTCCTCAATCAGCTTATTCTCTTTTGTGTACTAAAGACGTTCGTCTATATAAAGTAACAGTTAACTTCATCAAGAGTACTGGTTACAATCTGTAGGTTTTAATGGTGTACGTAAATTATAAATATGTCTTGCTGATGAAGATATTTCAGAATTGGTGTGAATTGTAAGCCAAGACACTTTTAAGTATTTTCCAATTCAATTCAATTCAATTTTTAAAACATTATGTACAAAACTGTAACAGTTAAGCTTTTTTTCTTGTACATATGCATTTCTGAATTTGTTTATTCAATTATGTGTACATTGTCACTATGTGTTGCCGATGGCTAAATTGAGTACACACTCAAAGGCCAAATAAACAAAACAAAAAAAAGCAGCTGCTACCGAGAAGGGGGAGCAGCATAGAAGAAGAAGAGCTGGTATATTAAACCTCGCACTGCGCTGTATTCCGATTAGCATACAGTGAAATGAAGACTAAGCATAAAGTCAACGAGGCCGTTTGCGAGAAGGTACGGTTGCTAAGGTTAGGACATTTCAAGCAGAGCAGTCACTGCAAGAAAACTTTCAACCATTTACTGAATCTCTCGACGAACTCTCAGCGAATTGCCACAGCGAGGTCGATGACGCTATTGCCGGTTTCATTAACCGTTACAGCGACGCAAGTACAGACAAAACATTCGGTGTCATGAAAAACCATGCATGTAGGGCACGCAGCCTGTAATTTCAAATGATAAAACAGTACAGATCGGCGATAAACAAAGAACACACAGCCTGCTGAACCTTATTTTCCTGAGACCCACAAAACTGTAAATCATTCGCCTAAAGAGGTGCAATGCATCGTGAAATATCGCTTTTGACTGATCCACATATGAATGCAAAAAGTCGAAGCAACGTGAAATACAAATCCATTATAAAACCTATACTGGATGGTGGAAAAAATGGCAGTGGTGATGGTACTGACATTCAGCATAAAAGACTGAGCAATCGACACCCGCAGTATATACACATATCAAAAAACGTTTTGCATTACCTCGGTACCGAGAGTTCCGAACCCTGTACAGAAAATTTGAATAGATATCAACATCATTTCCGCTCCTTTTATTGCTCATCAAAACCACACATTGCATGTTGTACAGCCATACAGCGAGACCTTCAGATGTGGAGTCCAGATTCTTGTACACACCGGTACCTCTAATTTCCAGTAGCACGTCCTCTTGCATTGATGCATGCCTGTATTCGTCGTGTCATACTATCCACAAGTTCATCGTGGCACTGTTGGTCCAGATTGTCCCACTCATCTACGGCTTGGATACCTCAGAGTGGTTGGTGGGTCACGTCCTCCATAAACAGCCCTTTTCAATCTATCCCAGGCATAATCGATAGGGTTCATGTCTGGAGAACATGCTGGCCACTATAGTTGAGCGACGTCGTTATCCTGAAGGAAGTCTTTCACAAGATGTGCAAGATGGGGGCGCGAATTGTCGTCCATGAAGACGAATGCCTCGCCAATATGCTGCCGATATGGTTGCACTATCGGTCGGAGGACGATGGCATCCACGTATCGTACAGCCGTTACGGCGCCTTCCATGACGACCAGCGGCGTACGTCGGCCCCACGTAATGCCACCCCAAAACAGCAGGAAACCTACACCGTGCTGCACTCGCCAGAAAGTGTGTCTAAGACGTTCAGCCAGACCGGGTTGCCTCCAAACACGTCTCCGACGATTGTCTGGTTGAAGGCATATGCAATACTCATCGGTGAAGAGAACGTGATGCCAATCCTGAGCAGTCCATTCGGCATGTTTTTGATGTGCGTATATTACGACGACCCAAATGAGCTAAAAGACCGGCTACGACTGCTCATAGCATCAGCTGCTGCTGATAACACAGCTCATTCGAATTAAGTTGTTTCAATAATTTCTGAGCTCGAATAAGTATGGAGGCTGTAATCAAGAATTTCACAAACTGACACGCAAAATATGCCCTCGAAGATATTTTATGATTAAAGGTTAGGACGACATGTGGCAGGCGGATGTTATGGACATGAGGGAATATTCATGTGTGAATAACGGATTCACATATATCGAAGAGCTAAATAAACTGATGCATCTGTCTAATATCGTGTAAAGTCGTGCCGCAAAACGACGGCCTGGATTCGACTAATGTCTGAAGTAGTGCTGGAGGGAACTGACACCATGAATCCTGCAGAGCTGTCCATAAGTCCGTAAGAGTACGAGGGGGTGGAGGTCTCTTCTGAACAGCACGTTGCAGGGCATCCCAGATATGCTCAATAATGTTCATGTCTTGGGAGTTTGGTGGGCGGCGGAAGTGCTAAAACTCAGAAGAGTGTTCCTAGAGCCACACTAATGCAATTCTGTGCTGCCCGAATTCCCCAAGTCCTTCGGAATGCATAATGAACATGAATGGATGCAGGTGATCAGACAGGATGCTTACGTACGTGTAATTGTCAGAGTCGTATCTAGACGTATCAGCGGTCCCATAACACTCCAACTGCACTCACCCTACATGCATCCACTCTATAGTTCTAAAAGAGACTCGTCCGACCCGGCAACATGTTTTCAGTCATCAACAGTCCAATGACGATGCTGACGAGCCCAGGCTCCGAAAGCCCATATCGATGATGTTTCATTGAATGGTTCGCACGCTGACATTTGTTGAGAGCCCAGCACTGAAATCTGCAGCAATTTGCTGAAGGGCTGCACTTCTGTCATGTTGGACGATTCTCTTCAGTGGTCTTTGGTCCCATTCTTGCAAGATCTTTTTCCGGCCGCAGCGATGTCGGAGACTTAATGTTTTACTAGATTCGTGATATTCACAGTATACTCGTGAAATGGTCGTGAACCGTGCTCACTCCCAACTATGCGTTTTCGTGAACTTCGCTGTCCACCTGTGTTTGGTTTCCCGCCCTTGTTGCGGTTACGTCGTGGTTGTTCTTCCTTCTACGTTGGCAGCAGTGATGTGTATCAATATTTGCGCCGTGTACCATCTTCGGTTTGGTGCATATAGTTTCTGGCTAGGGGGTCTGGAGGCAGTTGGGCGGTTGTTGTGGACGAGGGAAGTTATCTCTGCGCGGTGCAGTCGGCTGGGGCCGCTGGCGGCCCCTGCGCAGTGTCGGAGCGTGTGTGGAGCTGTCCGATCGCTGGTTCACCGACCCAGGACGTCAAAGTTGAATATTGGTTTCAACTACCCAAGCCACGTCCATTCATGTTGTGGTGGTTCAAATGGTTCAAATGGCTCTGAGCCCCATGGGACTTAACAGCCACGGTCATCAGTCCCCTAGAACTTAGAACTACTTAAACCTAACTAACCTAAGGACATCACACAACACCCAGTCATCACGAGGCAGAGAAAATCCCTGACCCCGCCGGGAATCGAACCCGGGAACCCGGGCGCGGGAAGCGAGAACGCTACCGCATGATGTGGTGGTTCGTTTCGGTGGTTCGCTGTTGGGGAGGTTTTGCTGTGAGCAACACCGAGTGTGTCTACTACTGAAATTTAGCCGCCATGCGGTGCAATTAACTATTTTGGTCGACTACAATTTGAGTGCACCAGTGGAATTTTCTGTCTTGTGGCCGTTAGTGTTTTGGTTACCGGCACTGGGCACCGACGTAAATTCAGGCAGTGTTCTTTTGAGTGAAATTAACTATATTACCGTGTTTCAGATTCAAATGTACCAGCGGAATTTTCTGCCTAGTGGCCGTTAGTGTCCGGGTTACCTGTCCTGGTCACTAACGTAATTTCAGGCAGCGTCCTTTCCTCACCTGTTGTCGCTGTCCAACATGGTGTGTAATTTTGACAGCTAATAAATACTCCATTGCGGATTATCACGTCTGTAACTTTCTCTGTTTGAGGTCTCATGTGCTGATTGACGGGAAGCAAGTCGTTGTGTCGGTCGGTCCGTGGCTATCCCTGGTTGGGTTCCGACAGATTAAGTATAGCTGGGCTCACCACCTGTCTCGCCTAAGTGAACGAGGGCAGACCGACCTCCGTGGAGGCTTCTGAGTGCCACCGGTGTTTATCTGTTGTCGGCTACTTTAAATTCAAGACTTATGGTTATTTTTTTATTTTCTTAAAAATTTTGCAAAATTAATTTTTAAATTTATCTTTCAAGCTTAAGCATTGCGGCCTTCTGCCTTTAAAGATTATGGTAATATATTTTAAAATTTTGAAACTTAATTGTGGCCTTCAGCCATTGGCATTGTACCTTGCGTATTTATGTTCTATCCTCTTAGCCTTAAGGCTTTCCACGTAGCCCTGATACGTTTTTTTATTTATTTGATTTGCCTCTTTAATTGCATTTTATTCTTGTTGATTTTTACGATTTCTTGTTGTTAAACATTTTGATCTTCTGCCTTCAAAAGTCTATGGTAATATATTTCTATGGTAATATATTCTAAAATTTTGAAATTTAATTGTGACCCTCAGCCATTTGTATTACACTTTGCATATGTTTGCTGGTTTTTTAAAATTATTTTATTGCTATCTTAATTGGATTTTTATCTTGTTGATTTGGTAGGAATTCTTGTTTGCAGGCCTTCAGCCGTGAAAGAGTTGCATTCGGTAAAGGTCCAGCTATGTGCCGCTTTGGTTATAAAGATTATTAAATTACAATAAATGACAATTATAAGGAGAAACTGACCTCAACCTTTGACCCTTTCCACAATGCTGTTACCTGTTCTTCCCAGCGGGTTTAGCGGTCGTATAGGAAAATCCTCACTTCATTGCTACCTCTGAGGTATAACTTGACATTTTAGCAGCAGTAACCGATCTAACAGCTGCTCCAGACATTTGTTGTCTTATATAGGCGTTGCCGACTGCAGCACCGTATTCTGCCTGTTTACTTATCTCTGTATTTGAGTACGCTGCGATGTGTGCTCTGAAATGTGCGAGGTAGTCTGTGCAGTCTTCCTTTGCCTCGGCAAACTCACGAAATGGTGACACGTACGCAGGTGATGCAGCCTTTGGGTCCGGCGGCTTGTATAGAGTCATCTGCGCCATTTGTTTGCTCTGAAACTGAATAAACTGAGTTCATCCTCTGCAGGAGGCGAAGCTGGCGGCTGCGGCACAGTAGCCACTATCACCAAATGCATAAAGGCAAACAACTAAAAGCAAAAATAGCACAGAGAGGGGAAAGAGGGTTTCAAAAACACAACCGTGACATCTCGAACATAGAGAGTAGAAGCAAGGGAAACACTGGGTATCCAGAAGGTAAGAAACGGAAAAGGAATAACGAAAAAGACGATAGAACAGAAATGCTTAGATTTCATTTCCACACGTAGGCGCAATGCTAGTCGCCAGATATATTGCGTACGTCTCCACATAATGGTAAAGAAAGGTGGCCTGCAGAGTGGTGCGGAAACTATCGTCATAGGAAAGCTGGAGGGGATCAGAAATAATTAGAGAACAAGTTAACACAGTAAACAAAAGATTTGAAACTTCCTGGCAGATTGAAACTGTGCGCCGGGCCGAGACTCCAACTCGGGACCTTTGCCTTTCACGGGCAAGTGCTCTACCAACTGAGCTACCCAAGCACGACTCACGCCCCGCCCTCACAGCTTTACTTCTGCCAGTACCTCGTCTCCTGCCTTCCAAACTTTACAGAAGCTCTCCTGCAAACCTTGCAGAACTAGCACTCCTGAAAGAAAGGATAATGCGGAGACATGGCTTAGCCACAGCCTGGGGGATGTTTCCAGAATGAGATTTTCACTCTGCAGCGGGGTGTGCGCTGATATGAAACTTCCCTAGCACTTGCCCGCGAAAGGTAAAGGTCCCGAGTTCCAGTCTCGGTCCGGCACACAGTTTTAATCTGCCAGGAAGTTTCATATCAGCGCACACTCCGCTACAGAGTGAAAATCTCATTCTGGAAACAGAAGATTTGCTTAACTTTGATTTCTCCAAGCATATGAATATTAATTACAAATGATGCAGCAAGAGATTGAGTCCAGCTCTCACAGTGTCAACAAGGATGTCTCTATACTAAGCACGAATGATGATGGCTTAGCCGCAGCTAGGTGGCGTCTGCATAGCTTAACGTAGTGAAGAGACCCCGAGCCCGAATGGACTGAGTTGATGCCGTCCAACGTTGCGGTGGCAGAAGGTGCTCACGTTACGGAGCCACTGGATGTGTGACTCAGCGAGCGCGCACCATTGGATGCGCGAGATTCCAAGTAACGACTATCGGCGTCTGACGGAAACTTGCAATTCTGTTACCAACATTGAAGTCGCCAGTAGGATGGTATCGACATGCGATACCACGCAAAACATTGACAATAACGTAAAACGACTCTTTGTCTCTGGCACCAGTTCTGATGGCGCGACTCTCCCAATCTGTGCTTGGCAAGTTGCAGTCACTACCTTCTACAACGACGTGATCAGAAAAGGTGTTAACAATATTCTGAAAGTTCGCTCTTACGGTTTTCTTCTTCTTATACAATGAACAGCATTGTCTTCTCACGAAGAAACACGGTTCAAATTCATTTTCTGAATATGGAATCTTTCTTTATATGTAGGATGAATCAGCTGCCCCTGCCAAAGTCGTTTTAGGCAACCTGCAGTGTTAAATTGGGCTTCATAAACTACCTGCGACATTCATATTCTTTCGCTCACTAAACGCAAACTACTAATCCTATAGAAAAAATGAATAGGATCTTTTTGTGGGATATTTAATGTAATTAAATTTTGTACCAAGAATCGTTATCATTGGAGACCACTGCTGTGAGGTCTTGCCCACTCGTCTAGTCTAGGGTGCCTAAAGGATGCAGCATTCTCGGAATGCAATACAACAATTCAAGCAAAATCAAATTAATAGTTTTTACTACAAATAAAGAAGGCTGACAATACTTAACTTGTATTTACACCAAGTGTCCCAAACGATGGGCGACGTGCAAACAGGAATGTTCTTCGCTATACGTAGACAATGTCCAAACAAGCTATGGACATTGATCACTAATAAGTTCTGCGAGTGATGATCTACAACTGTGCTAATACTGTCCCAATACTGAGCCGATACTGAGCGAATACTGAGCGGATCAGCCTTTTTTTGTGGCTGTTTACTATTACTCAGCGTTACCGGTTCAGATCCGGTCCAACTGTCTCGGTGGACAAGTGAGAGGACACTCAAAGCAACGGCTGAATAACAGCCGAGCGTATCACTTTGAAGGTGTGGCGGTGGAACTTAAAGTTCCGTGCCATCTTCCGACGGTAGAAGTACAGAGGACGGGAGGAGTAATGCGCCAACTCTGTTGTTGTTGTGATTCTCAGTCCTGAGACTGGTTTGATGCAGCTCTCCATGCTACTCTATCCTGTGCAAGGTTCTTAAAATTTGTCTTCTCTCCAATTCTATTCAATACCTCCTCATTAGTTATGTGTCTACCCATCTAATCCTCAGCATTCTTCTGTAGCACCGCATTTAGAAAGCTTCTAATCTCTTCTTGTACAAACTATTTATCGTCCATGTTTCACATACGTACATGGCTACACTCCATACAAATACTTTCAGAAACGACTTCCTGACATTTAAATCTATACTCGATGTTAACAAATTTCTCTTCTTCAGAAACGCTTTCCTTGCCATTGCTAGTCTACATTTTATATCCTCTCTACTTCGACCATCATCAGTTATTTTGCTCCCCAAATAGCCAAACTCCTTTAAGAGTCTCATTTACTAATCTAATTCCCTCAACATCACCCGACTTAATTCGACTACATTCCATTATACTCGTTTTGCTTTTGTTGATGTTCATCTTATATCCTCCTTTCAAGACACTGTGCATTCCATTCAGTTGCTCTTCCAGGTCCTTTGCTGTCTCTGACAGAATTAAAATATCATCGGCGAACCTCAACGTTTTTACATTTTTTCTCCATGGATTTTAATTCCTTCTCCAAATTTTTCTTTTGTTTCCTTTACTGCTTGCTTAATATACAGATTGAATAACACTGGGGAGAGGCTACAACTTGTCTCACTCCCTTCCCAACCACTACTTCCCTTTCATGCCCCTCGACTCTTATAACTGCCATCAGGTTTCTGTACAAATTGTAAATAGCCTTTCGCTCCCTCTGTTTTACCCCTGCCACCTTCAGAATTTGAAAGAGAGTATTCCAGTCAACATTGTCAAAAGCTTTCACTAAGTCTACAAATGCTAGAAACGTAGGTTTGTCTTTTCTTCATCTAGCGTCTAAGATAAGTCACAGGGTCAGTATTGCCTCACGTGTTCCAACACGGTGAAGGAAAAAAGTGGCTGGACGAGAACAAATGGTTCTAATGGCTCTGAGCACCATGCGACTTAACGTCTGGGACGAGAACAGGCCACTGCTAGTGAGTGTACGAAAGAGACAGAAAAACGTGGTCGTACTGGGGCCAGGCTGGCAGGAGTGGCAGTTATATCCTCCTCTTGTATAGGCCGCTCCTGTCGTGGTGCGATCCTAATCAGCGCACCACTGGCCGACGCCGTTCCACCGCCTTCTCTTCACTTGCGTTCTTCATCTTCGTTCCGGCGCTTGTGGTTACGCCAGGACAACTTCTTTCGAGTTATTCAAGCAAAAGAGACAAACGTGACATGCAAACGCATCCCCACTCCCATAATCAGCCCCCACCGATCAGTATTTCCAGTATGTTGTTCATGGCACACCCTCCTCCCACTGCAAAAAAAATTTGCGACTGCACGAATTTTTTCTCACTATCAGTCTTCTGCGGTCTTCGGCCTTATTATGCATAGTCGAGCGCTTACAAATTGTGAATGTGACGTTTATGTAAATTTTATCTAACAATTTTGTGAGTTTTAATAGCATAAAATAAACAATTTCATCGTTGTACTCAATAGGATTTCTGATTACGGAATTATTATGCTTGAAAGGGTTCAGTTTGGCTCGAATTGTCAACTTAACTGGCTTTAGCGTAACGTTTATAAATGACGTTTTTCTTTCATTACACTTACGGTCATGTTCAAATTAACAGTGTTAACGAAATGACCGACTATGCTGATGGCGTAACAGCCCGGTCAGTAGAGACCAAAAAAGGATGGAATATCGGGAACAGTTCGTGAGTAGGAAGTTTTTGTACAGTGGCAATAGGGAGTGCCACAAGCAACACACAAAATATCCTGACTGGTGAGGGACGCATGTAGGGGTTGAGGTGCGTTTGAAGGTCGCTTTTGTACGTTTCTCTTGAAAACTTGAAAACTGTGGCCTCCATCCAAAACGTATCCTACTACACAATTTAACATTAAATCTCCTACAAAAAGGGCCTGTTCATTTTTCCTGTAGGACTTACAGTTCTCTCGTAGCGAGAGAATACAAAAATTTTGAATGTGGTTTGTGAAGGTAAGATATAACATTGCGGATTGCGTAAAACAGCAATAGGGACAGCTGAATCACCCTGTATAGGGGATGTTGATGGCGTTACTCCCATTTATTTTGTTCCTTTTTATTGAAATGTTGGTCATTTGTATATCCAAGCACATAGTAAAAAAATCATGCCTTTTTGAAAGTTTTCGCATTCCACCTTCATGTTCTAATGCGCAACAGTGTATAACATCCTCGGTGCTTATTCGGTGACTTATATGGTACACCCGTTCTCCTGTTCTCCCACCCATAACGACTCCTCCGTACACAGCCTGCAACCGCTGGTGTTAGGGTGTCTCTACCGCGTTAAATGTTCCCTTACAGCCATGGGATATCCTCCGCGTGTCTGGCACGAGATTTTGCAACACATCGCACGCTTGTTGTTCAGTGTAAATCACTGGTGGCCCTCTATGTCCTTCGCACCTATTGGCTACAACTTTAGACTTCTTGGACATCGTTATGTAAATTTAGAAGTGCGATAGTGGAGGACTTAATTTTCTTGAAGGGCAGGGGGGGGGGGGGGGGGGAGGAGGGGAGGAGCAGGGAGGAGCAGAGATGCAGAGAAGACGATACTCCAAGATGGGGGAAGGAGAGACATGGACCTTAATTGATAGTTGCGACTGTGGATGTCTCTTGACGTATGTTTTGGACCATGAGGCCTCAGAGAAGTTGAGAGAATTGTGTATTTCGCCCTATCATTTGCGCCAAATATTTCTGATGCGCGAGCACTTTCCACTCCATATATTCTCCCTCCTCACTCCCCATCCCCTCTTGTCTTGTACAGGTCCAGAGAAGGCAGTTTCGTACTTCATTAAGAACAGGCTTGCGCACACATAAAATTATTGCTTTTGAACTAATGCATGATACAAGTAAATCAAGCCGTAAATTTGAACATTAGATGTATATGAGACTGAATGCAACAACTGTGATAAGCAGTGTATATGTCAGACTGGTAGAATTTCTGAGACCTAATGTGCAGAACACACTTCACTACGAAATAATAATACAACCCCTCTCCTCTCCCAGGCGGCTCCAGACACGACTCTGCTGGTCATCGGGGCTCAGTTCGAAGGGTTCATCACTGAAGACAATTTTACTCCAGTCAATGTGACTCCACGCCGAAGATTTGTCTGGAGAGGCCTCGGAAAGAAGTAGGATACAAACCTGACCGTCGCCCACCATACGGCCCAAAAACCAGCAGTATTGGTCTGGGGTGCCAAAGCAGGACTCCTTTGATTATCTACTACAGCCTTACACCACAGCGGTACCTCGACGATATTCAATACTTCGTTTTGTTACCCTTCATGGCAAGCCATTCTGGATTTACATTTCAGCAAGGTAATCCTCGCCCGCACACGCACATTTCCTTTCTTCCTGCATACCAAACTCCACCTTGGCTAGCAATGTCGCCGGATCTCTCTCCAGCTGAGAACATTTGGAGCACTACTGGCAAGGCTCCATCCATCTCTGGATTTTGACGATCTAACGCACGAATTGGAGAGAATTTCGCAAGATATTCTCCTGGAGGATATCCAACAATTCTATCAATCAGTCTCAAGCCGAATAATAGCTTGCATAAGGGCCAGAGGTAGGTCAACGCGCTATTGACTTGCTCAGTTTGTGAAGCTCATCTCTTGAAAAAATCATTCAAATTTTCTGAAACTGTAATCTCTCTTTTTTTCTATAAATGTGCGTCATATCTAAAGATTTCCGTTCTATCCGGGTAACTCCTTCGTGGAATATCGTATTTTTGTTTTATAGTTACTCTGTTACCCACGGGAAACGGACATTTAGATCGGCTAGTACACCGTTGACAGTGGCTCGAAAAAGACGGCACATACGTCACTTACTTTGGGACTGTTGCCATTTCAGGAGCAGTAGAACAACTGACTACACAACATCGAGTTTTTTTCTTAAACATCAAGATACTACCGTACATCTGAAGACCGTTCATTTCCCGTAGGTCACCTTTTTTATGTCTGCCTGGAGTGGCAAACATAAGCTGGAGTTGGTAGCAGCACGTGGCCGGGGTGTGACGCAAGATCTGATGGCCGAGAAAAGAATAGTCTCAAAGTAAGGCGACAGCGATCAGGAAGATTAGTTATCTTCATTCTCCACACTGAAGCAGGCACCGTCTATTGCTCTCATAGCAAGTAGCTGCGTTATTAAGTTCACAATACAATTCACAAATCCACAGTGCAATCCAAATCGTAACTAAGTTCTAAGCTCAAGGTTGTCACATAAGATCTATACAATAACACTTGGATATTAAAACAGCTAGCGAGCAAGAGCGAGTGGCCGTGGCGTCAGGTGTGTGCTCCCGTTATGTCTTGTGGCCATAGAGGGAGCTGCAGGCAAGAACTACTGAATGGCGCGTCGTCTTCAGCCGCAGATAACGCCATGAACCTCGGGCGGCCGCGACGTGAAGCTAAGGCCGACCACCGCGCATGTGCGGCCGGACTGAGCGACGGCAGGGCCCGCGTGATTCGGTTAGGTCCGCGGACATAGCAACCTTACATTCTTCTTTCTCAAATATCTGTGCTGAGGTATCGGAGTTACGTAGTGGATTAACCAGTGGAGGCTGCTTGACTACCTTTGGATACGAGCTTCAGTATTATACAACCCACTGGCCAACGCACTGTGCACTGAGCGTCGACAGCTTCACGAAGAAATTCCAGTGACAGGAGCATATAGCAAATACAACAAAGGTAAGTGGGCCCCTCAAATGAATTCACTGAAGATTATTCAAAATTTTGTCATTGAACGACAATGGGACATAGATTTCTACGCTAAATTATGGACAGATCTAATAATTCAGGTAGCTGTAGCACCCCAAAAGCTACAATCAGTTATATGGTTCATTGTCAAAATCTGCACAAGTCTCATTTCTAAAGGCAGCAGGCCAGCAGGCCGCCTCCGACCTGAGTCTTTTTCTGGTATGCCTAACAAAGGTCATGGCTGTGTGTGCTGTTCCACACTTTGCCCTCGATAAAACAAACTTCAGTTATCAGCCCCTGGCCGCCAGACACCACTTGAAAGCGATCAGCGACAAAAGTTAGTGATTAACTACCTTTCATGCCATTTGAGAGTCCTTCACGAAATCGCTTAAGTACTGTTGGTTAATATGAGCAGTGAAACTCTCGATAAAAATAGGTGCAACGTGTGATAGCTAACGAAATTGATGTTGTCTTAGTAATAAATTGTGAAGTATTCTAATCTCACGTTAGTTTAAACAATCCTGCAATATCTACATCTACATCCATACTCCGCAAGCCAACTGACGGTGTGTGGCGGAGGGTACCTTGAGTACCTCTATCGGTTCTCCCTTCTATTCCAGTCTCGTATTGTTCGTGGAAAGAAGGATTGTCGGTATTCCTCTGTGTGGGCTCTAATCTCTCTGATTTTATCCTCATGGTCTCTTCGCGAGATATGCGTAGGAGGGAGCAATATACTGCTTGACTCCTCAGTGAAGGTACGTTCTCGAAACTTCAACAAAAGCCCACATCGAGCTACTGACCGTCTCTCCTGCAGAGTCTTCCACTGGAGTTTATCTATACCTCCGTAACGCTTTCGCGATTACTAAATGATCCTGTAACGAAGCGTGCTGCTCTCCGTTGGATCTTCTCTATCTCTTCTATCAAACCTATCTGGTACGGATCCCACACTGCTGAGCAGTATTCAAGCAGTGGGCGAACAAGCGTACTGTAACCTACTTCCTTTGTTTTCGTATTGCATTTCCTTAGGATTCTTCCAATGAATCTCAGTCTGGCATCTGCTTTACCGACGAACAAGTTTATATGATCACTCCATTTTAAATCACTTCTAATGCGTACTCCTAGATAATTTATGGAATTAACTGCTTCCAGTTGCTGATCTGCTATATTGTAGCTAAATGATAAGGGATCTTTTTTTCTATGTATTGGTAGCACATTACACTTGTCTACATTGAGATTCAATTGCCATTCCCTGCACCATGCGTCAATTCGTTGCAGATCCTCCTGCATTTCAGTACAATTTTCCATTACTACAACCTTTCGATATACCACAGCATCATCCGCAAAAAGCGTCAGTGAACTTCCGATGTCATCCACAATGTGATCCACAAGGTCATTTATGTATATTGTGAATAGCAACGGTCCTACGACACTCCCCTGCGGCACACCTGAAATCACTCTTACTTCGGAAGACTTGTCTCCATTGAGAATGACATGCTGCGTTCTGTTATCTAGGAACTCCTCAATCCAATCACATAATTGGTCTGATAGTCCATATGCTCTTACTTTGTTCATTAAACGACTGTGGGGAACTCTATCGAACGCCTTGCGGAAGTCAAGAAACAGAGCATCTACCTGGGAACCCGTGTCTATGGCCCTCTGAGTCTCGTGGACGAATAGCGCGAGCTGGGTTTCACGCGACCGGCTTTTTCGAAACCCATGCTGATTCCTACAGAGTAGATTTCTAGTCTCCAGAAAAGCCATTATACTCGAACATAATACGTGTTCCAAAATTCTACAACTGATCGACGTTAGAGATATAGGTCTATAGTTCTGCACATCTGTTCGACGTCCTTTCTTGAAAACGGGGATGACCTGTGCCCTTTTCCAATCCTTTGGAACGCTACACTCTTCTAGAGACCTACGGTACATCGCTACAAGAAAGGGAGTAAGTTCCTTCGCGTACTCTGTAAAATTGAACTGGTATCCCATCAAGTCCAGCAGCCTTTCCTCTTTTGAGCGATTTTAATTGTTTCTCTATCCCTCTGTCGTCTATTTCGATATCTACCATTTTGTCATCTGTGCTACAATCTAGAGAAGGAATTACAGTGTAGTCTTCCTCTGTGAAACATTTAGTATTTCGACCTTCAGTCTGTCATCCTCTGTTTCAGTATCATTTTGGTCACAGAGTGTCCGGACATTTTGTTTTGATCCTTCCACTTTGACATAAGACCAAAATTTCTTAGGATTTTCTGCCAAGTCAGTATCCATCCACACATTATCCCAGCAGGCTTAGCATCTTTGTGTTGATGTTGTTTAGGCTTGAATATTGAATATTGTCAGACTAAATCCATGACTTGTTAATTAGCTATTTTGAGCTGTGAATCTGTCAGAGGATGAACTAAACTAAACTCCGCCCGAACAGTCCATGAAGACCCAACGGTACCGTCCGGCCGCCGTGTCACCGTCAGGCCACAGGCGTCACTTGATGCGGATATGGATGAGCATGTGGTCAGCACACCGCTCTCCTGGCCGTACGTCAGTTTACGAGACCGGAGCCGCCACTACTCACTCAAGTCCCTCCTCCGTTTTCCTCACAAGGGCTGAGTGCACCCCGCTTGCCAACCGCGCTCGGCAGATCGGTTGGTCACTCATCCAAGTGCTAGCACAGCCGGACAGCGCTTAACTTCGGTGATCTGTCAGACGACGAGGCGAAATTCAATGAAAACACACCTTATCGCATGCGTCGGTTATGGCTGTACTGATCGGGACAGCAAAATAGTCGGGCGACCCTAGCCATCTCCTTGGAGTCGCTGCTGTCGCGGTGCTGCAGATGACCACTGGAACGACTGTATTCAGTTCCATGGAAGGAGTGCAGTTTGAGAGTCGCACTGCTGCAGCCAAGCATCTTAAGTCGCCTGACTCGCCGTTTTGGAATCGCACCTTAACGTTATCGCGACACGTCTGCAACTCGCTTTGGCAAGTATAAAACTATTTATCGGTGTGGTATGACTTTCTGTGGACAATTTCTTCAATTAGTCTGTTTAATACTGTCCATTAACATCAGTAGTGTGCCCATTGCCCAGGCTGACTACGATGTGAGGAATTCTGAAGTGTGTAATCTGTAAGGGGCAGTCAAATGAAAAAGTGATACATGGAAAAAAACAATTGGCCATGCGCGAGGAGAACTCGAGCACCGAGGGTTCCGTACAGACTTAATTATGTATATAGACAGTTCACTCATACCGGGAATCTGGAATCTCGATCATTTTTGCCCGTTACTAATACTGGCAGAATGTCGGTTTCAGTGATTCCATAATTTTCGAGAATAGTTTAATTTCAATAATATAAACGTGACAAAGTTTTGCAGGAGGTATGCGACGAATTTTATAATAATCAGTAGTTCTCCATTCAGGCTGACCGGATCGCAAAGGTAGAAGTCAAACATCTACGTGCAGTATTTGCTACTGGATATCTGATGGGTAAATTACGAAACGCGTCGTATGAGTAATAAAGTCATCCCTTCCCTGTCGTTTGACTTTTATCACTGCGACACAACGGTGTGGGTGCAGAACTACTGATTGTTTTAATTTCAAGTTTTACGTCGGATTACAAATGACAAAGTAAATATTTGTTTTCGTGTGATATAATTACAAATTAACGATTGGTTTTACGAGTATCAAAATATATGACATAAATAGGTAGTATCTTTTGATTGCATTGACTTGGAAGCTATCCTTTATTACAGCGACAAGGGGCCATACACCTTAGTATGTGACATAAATTTCAATTTCATACTTCTACACATTACTGAGAAAAGGGGTCTTAACGCAGGGACGGACAGGCAGTGTGTTACACGAGAGAAGACAAAAAAATTTATTTGATGTAATTACAAGTGTACATTTTTTTGATTTTTTCATTGGTTTTGCCAAATTTCATGATTCTAGGCCAACGGGAAGTACCCTGCAGCTTTTGATGAGTGAGTCTGAGAGTGTTAAACATGTGACATAAATGGTCGTGTCTTTTGATTGGATTGACTAAGAATCTTCAATTTTTACACCATCAAGGGACCGTAGACCTCAGTATATGACGTAAAGTTCAACTTCACACGTCTACTCATTCCTTAGAAAAATGACATAACAGTAGGACAGACAGACGGACAACTGAGCGATACCTTAAAGGTTCCTTTTTTATCAACTTAGGCACCGAACCCTAAGGAAAAGAAAACAAGTAAACTGTTTATTACTTCAAGGGGCATCGCCAAAGCTCTTGGTACATCTACCCCATTGTGAGATGAAACGATCAGTGCCTTGGAAGAATGTTTGCAACTCGTTATACTCGGTAGTGAAGCCATTTTATAAAAAGGGAGACAGGGATAATGTTGACAATTTTAGACCTATTTCTATGCCATCGGTGTTTGCTAAAGTTATCGAGAAGGTTGTATATACAGGGTTACTGGAGCATTTAAATTCACATAATTTGCTGTCAAATGTATATTTTGGTTTCAGAAATGGTTTAACAACTGAAAATGCTATATTCTCTTTTCTCTGTGAGGTTTTGGACGGATTAAATAAAAGGTTGCGAACGCTAGGTGTTTTCTTCGATTTAACGAAGGCTTTTAACTGTGTTGACCACAAAATATTACTGCAGAAGTTGGACCATTATGGAGTAAGGGGAGTAGCTTACAATTGGTTCGCTCTTACTTTAAGAACAGAAAGCAGAAGGTAATTCTCCGCAATATTGAGAGTGGTAGTGATGTTCAGTCACAATGGGGCACTGTTAAGTGGGGCATTCCCCAAGGGTCGGTGCTGGGGCCACTGCTGTTTGTTATTTACATAAATGATATGCCTCCCAGTATTACAGGTGATTCAAAAATATTTCTGTTTGCTGATGAAACCAGCTTGGTAGTGAAGGATCTTGTGTGTAATACTGAAACATTATCAAATAATGTAGTTCATGAAATAAGTTCATGGCTTGTGGAAAATAATTTGATGCTAAATCACAGTAAGACTCAGTTTTTACAGTTTCTAACTCACAATTCAACAAGAACCGATATTTTGATCAAACAGAATGGGCATATTATAATCGAGACGGAACAGTTCAAATTCCTAGGCGTTTGGATAGATAGTAAGCTGTTGTGGAAAGCCCATGTCCAGGATCCTGTTCAGAAGCTAAATGCTGCTTTATTTACCATTAGGACAGTATCTGAAATAAGTGACACTTCAAAACGAAAAGTAGTCTACTTCGCATATTTTCGTACGCTTATGTCGTATGGTATTATTTTTTGGGGTAATTCTTCTGATTCAAAAAGGGTATTTTTGGCTCACAAACGGGCTGTTCGAGCTATATGTGGTGTAAGTTCGAGAACCTCTTGTCGTCCCCTATTCAATTGTCTCGGAATTCTGACATTGCCCTCACAGTATATATTTTCTTTAATGTCGTTTGTTGTTAGCACTATTCACTCAGTTAACACCAGGCAGTAATCAAATTTGCATGTGGAATGCACTTCCTTGACCCTTGTGCAGAAAGGAGTGCAGTATTCTGCTGCATCCATTTTCAATAAGCTACCACAAGAACTCAAAAATCTTAGCAGTAGCCCTAACTCTTTTAAGTCTAAACTGAAGAGTTTCCTCATGGCTCACTCCTGAAGAGTTTCCTCATGGCTCACTCCTTCTATTCTGTCGAGGAGCTTCTGGAAGAGCTAAAAAATTAAGCAAATTCCAGTGTTACATTGTTGATTTTCCTTATTTAAACTTACGACTTGTCGTCTGAATATGTTTTCTTATATTTCATGTTATCTGTTTCTACTATCGTGTTATAATTTCATGTATTGACTCGTTCCATGACCATGGAGACTTCTCCTTAATTTGGTCTCACGGAACACTAAATAAACAAATAAACTGCCTACAGAACCATAATTGTGCACATTTCCGTTCGAAGCGAATCGAAGCAACGGATGACTTTCTTCAGGGCTCCGAGAACATGGAAATCGCGTGGTGGTATATCGGGACTGCATGGAGAATGTGTAAGGGCTTCGTAGCGAAAGTTCTGCAGCGTAGTAGAAAGAACCAGCACGCCAGCTCCCGGGAATGCATGATGAGCTTCGACTGCAAGCGCCCGATGCTTGTTTTTCTTACCACGGCGCCCCAATACCACAATTAACGCAGAATGATACAAGGATACTATGCAAAAACTGAAGCGCACCATCAACTCCATGTGCCCAGCAATGTCAACGGACGCCATTATTCTGTTGCAGAATAATGCCGCCCACATGTTGCCTACGCACCAGTCTCTTCGGAGGCGTGGGTTCCTATCCCACCGCTGCCAGGAGTATGCTGTTTTGTTGTGACCTCGTTGATATGCCGCTTTTTCTTGAAAAGTAACCCCCATGAACTCAGGAATGTTTGTTACGCGAGACACTCTGTCTCCGTATGCCAGGTACAGCCATGATTCTTTAGTGGTTACGACGTAGTGCAGGTTCGAATCGTAGTCACGCACAAAAACGTGTCTTGATGCTTGATCACTACCTCGGCTACAGTCACGTGGCGTCGCTACCATACTGTGGGCATGACATTTTCTAGTTGTGGAAGACCTAATGGGACGCTTCCCATGGGACAGCAGGGGAAATGCATGGCATGCCTATTGGCAAGACACTTTCTTTCCAAAGTGCTCGTTGTAGTAGAAAGGGAATGGTTTTGCCGTCGTTGTTGCAACGGTAAAGTGGCCGAGCGGTCTATCGCGCTGTATTTAGGCACCAGTCTCTTCAGGGGCACGGGTTCGAAACCCACCGCTGCCAAATGTTGTGTGTCTCGAAGGCAGAACCACTCAATACCCGCAAAGGAAACAGCGCAGCAAGGCGTGAGCGTCCATTTCGTGAACTGTCGTGGAACAGTGCGTGGTGCAGCGACAGGATTCATAGGCGCAGTTTTTCGCTTTTTGTTTTTGGTATTTTAAACATAGCTGCACAACAGCAACGGTTCCACGTATTGAAATTATTAACAGCCGACCAGTTGCAATGGATAAAGAATTCTTTACCTAGGTTTCAACAAATTTAAATTTGTCTTCTTCAGAAGGTGGCAATTTTACATTAATATGGACTGATGTATCATCGTCGTTTTTACAAATGTCGGCATAAATCCATTTGTCAAAATTAAAATGTAGCCCTAGAAATAGGGTTCGTCACGTAAATATAAATTAGTGCATGGATGTTGCAGAGCTCACAACCGAGTCGGTTGTGTTACTGGGCCTTGGAGCCGAAGTTTGAAACCTTAGTAAGCCTTAGTGATATTAACTGACTCTTGAGTGTGAAACAAGTGCCTTTGTATTAACGTCATCCTGCTATTTATTGGGTGCATCTCTGGCAGGTTGTTAATTAGGTAAATATTTTTGAGAATATCATTTCTCAGTGTCCGAAGACTAGTCAGAAATATTGTGTGTCTTAAGCTGTCAGGCGCATAATTATCAGTGGTTTTAAAATTTTCTTATATATGAGATAGACTTTGTTTGATAAAAAGACATTGGTAGCAGATTAACTAAATTCTTGTGACTTATTATTCATATTACCTAAAGTAATCAGGATTAACATATTGTTGTTTTAAAGGAATTTGTTGACATGATTGTTAAATAAAACGAGTGATAACAAAAGAGGTCCAGTCCTTCCTATTGTTTCCCAATTCCCTAGTAGAAGAACGTGTCACAGGTGAGCACAGCGCATTGGTAACACCGGTGTGATCGTTGTTCAAGCAGCATACGGTGTGAGGAATACTGAAGTACGTAGTCTACGATCACGAAAAATATTTACCTGGACAAATAAAAAGTTAGATTAGTGCGTGAGTTCAAAGCGCTTTTCGTTTTGTTTTAATTTCTGGGACGTTGACACACAGGTTGCAGCAAATATGTTTATCAAGTGTAATTTTTTTATTCTAGTGTTGTTTACGCTGGTGTTTACTGAATTTTGCATATTACAAACTTATGAGTGTCGCTTAAGCGTTACAAAACAGGCTGTCAAGTGGGAAAAGGGTTAAAATTTGCGATACACTGCTAAAACTGAAGCTGGCGAAGGCGTCAGGCTGGCGGCTCGGACGTTATCAATTGGCCCGTATAGCGTTCTTCCACAATATTGTTTTGGTGATGGGATATGGTGCCTTTTGGGTAGCTTCACAAAGAGAATATAACTGCTAAACACTAGCTGGAAACAGTTATTCAGCAAAGGCCAGAAGACCAGTGAGCATGAACAAAAGTTGATGCTGTGCATCTGATGGTACAGAGTGTATGTACTACGAATTGTTTCCCAGGAGTGTGTCCACAGCAGATGTCATTTGTCGCCAACAGCTGTGACGCACGGTTGTCGCAATCAAAGAGAAACGTCCAGGCGCCTCTACTTGGCGATAACGTACGTAAGCGCTCTGCCGGTTTGAAAGAAGGTGCCATCCACCAGCTTGGTTAGCAGGTCATCCATCGTCGCCCTCGTTCTCCTCAACTTGCCATTTTTTGCTCCCCACGAAGCGACCATCAAAAATATTTATTTGCGGACTATAATGGGCTTCAAACTTGACTTGGCGACTAATTTAACTGGAAACCAGCAGATTTATGCAGACGCGGAATAGAAAAACTGCCCGAGAATTGCTGGACTCTTGCACATAATTCGAGAGAATATAAGGTTGTAACTGGTTTCTGTCTTATGTTATTTCCATTTTACAATAAATCAAAGAAAAACTGCTGTAGAAATAGTCACTGTACTAATAATAATGAGTTACAACTTATCACGATAGCATTATGATGAATATCCACGTTAATAGACGAAACATTATTCGTAAAACGAGCCTGCCCAAAACGTCACAGATTGATAAGATATTAGTCACGTTTGACCACGAAACAGTCTGTGTCTACGAGCAGTTCTTTGTTGAATAGCAGTTCAGAAGTCCCAAGAATATCTGGATATCTTGCAGTGGGAGTAGACTCAAAGATATTCAGTTAATAAATTATTCGCCACCGGATATTAATCCATCAAATAGTTCATTAAAAAACTATAATTATGTTGGCAGAATCAGAGAAAGGGATATAATAAGTGTTGTAAAGTATTAAATTTTTCACTTTCAAGTGTGTCGAGTAGTGAATCGTGGTTTCAAGAAGACGGAGTATTCGTAAGATTTCTGGTTGATCTGAGCTCGTAAAAGCTCCACATGGTAGACAAGGATGGTTGGGAGGCTGGGATACGGTTCTGATAGTCCGTACCTCTTGTTTATCTCGCCCAAACCGAGGTGTGACACTCTGCTGAACGTGACACTAAATCATGTACAGAAAAATGTGAGAATAAGGCATGCTACTCCAATCAACATCCATTTAATAGGTCTGCACTGTATATAGGTACAGGGGTGTTGTTCTTCACACATTGCTGAATTTCACTGCCAGAAACTATGCCCGAGTTATAAACCCACTGCCAACGAACGCTGTTAAAAAAGTTATAGGTTGGTTGGTGCCACGGATTAGCAGGAACTGAATACCCTGCACCTGTTTCAACAAGATATGCGCATATGTACCACTGCAATCATATCCTCAGTTATGATTACTATTTTGTTTATTACTCCATTTTGCTTCAGAAGTTTAGTGTTAATTCCATCTTTAATCGCCCTTGAAACGACTTGACAAAAAAGGTATTAGTAGTTTTGATCTCAGATTAGCAAATTATTATTTTTTTATTATTTTGCGGCTAGCATTGTATTACTACTAGTTTGCTAAGAGGTGATGGTGCGATAGGGCTATTCTGCAAGGTATTTGTAGAATGGTACTCTTGAACCTACAGTCTTAGTTATTTTACTTATTATTGTTCACTTATAACTGTCCAAACGTATGTGGATATTTTAAAGAACTTCTTCAACCGAGAATAATGTCTTCACTTTGTGTTTTACAGTGAAACACTAGCCCAATAAGAGTATCAAAGGGAATAAAGCGCGTAAGTAGTAAATTATGGTTGTAGACTGTCTAAGGTTTCGCTGGTATACTGAAGTTAGCCTGGAGGAACAGGGCACAAACAAGCAAATGAAGTGTAAAGCTTGGCGTTAGTGCCTGTGAATGAGCAGTACAAATGAGATACTAAGCAGGCTGTGGTAAGTGGCTCGTGATTTACATGTATTTTGGCGAATTAACAGTTGTCAGGATAGTGATTATAGTGGTTAAGAATTTACAGTTACACAGTGACTGAATCAGAAGGTGTGTAAACACTTTTGGCCAGGTTTCTGAACAATCAAGAAAAAGATAAATGTGAGGAACTTGAGTTTAAGGTACAGGAAATGAAGGAAAGCTGAAACAAATGAATTCAGTAATTGGAACATTTCAAGGAAAAAATTGGTACCCAAATAGAATAACAATTAGAACATTTCCAAACGAAATTCAGTAAGCAATTTTGTCAGCAGTTGGGAGCAGTCAATCTTGAAGTGTCCACCCTGAATAATTCGTTGCCGAAGTAATAGCGAACTAGCAACAGCATCGAGAAGACTGCAAAATTGCAAACGAGGTCAATAAGAGGTCGGTCTGGCTACTCACGAAATTGAATTGAAAATTAATTACTGACATAATTGAACTTCAAAGACTGGTGGTAAAAACGCTGAGGCTGTGTGAGTCGTTGGTCGATAGTGTTAGCGAAATTAGTGTTGAATCTCTCGTTGATATAGAAGGCAGACAAGCAAATCGGTTATAAGCACCACAACAACGCGATGTCTTCGGCACTGACAGTAAAATTATAAATAAATTTTAACTCAAGAGAATGGTAGAAGAGACAGCAGACGTCCTACCTACAAGAGTGTTTAACAACATTAGTTAGTGTGAGACAGGTTAACGGTAAGGTAATAACTGAAGCAAATAAGTTAATTTCGTGATGGGTAAAGGTGTGACAAAAAAATTTACTGAATTCGATCTTCATGCAAAATCTCATCTGTAGTAGTTTGCTCAATATTACACAGTGGCGGACCGAAGCAGCATGTCTCGAATCAGCTATTATTAGGGCAAGATAACCATACACCCTTTTTGGGAGGATATACGAATGTTTTGGAATGACACATTCATCACCCAGATATTTAGATAACAGGATAAATAAAGAACATTTAGTTACGTTGTTAGTCAGTTGCCAGGTGCAGCCAGGGAGAAGCTCGCCGGCAGAAATTGGAAAAATGCAGGAGCTTTACCAAAATATTTGGATCAGTTAGGCTACCTCAATATATGTTTTGAAAATTACGACAGCTAAAGGAGACATGATAATGGAAACAGTTATACATCGCAAGAAAAAGTGGGTCATGTGTATCAGGCTTACTATGGACAAATTGTTTGTAATTCTGATAGAAATGTTAATGACGTGACAGGAATAAAAAAAGAAAAACCCAAGAAATGGCATAGTAATAGAACGATTCAGGCGACAAAACTGGAGACGAAGTCACTATAACGACGGAAAACGGTCGCCACCTCAGTAAAGAGAAGAGGAAAGGCCGTTCCTGATGACAAAAAGTGTACGGACGAATATAACCGAAGTTAACCCTCATGACGAAATGATTATCCAGTCTGCTTTAATCCGCCACAGAGAAGGTTAACGTTTGAGGAACATGTTACAGGAGAAAAAAGAAAAGTAAAAGAAGTAGGACAAGTAAGAGGACTCACTGTACATCGGATCTAAAATGCATATCTTAAGAGTTATGAGTACTTGTTCAGTAGAAGACTTGTTTCACAGTAGCAAAGCTGAACAATTGCTTTAGAGCTCATGTTTATTGGACTTTTTTTTTGCTTGTTTTGGTCCGTAGTCCACCGCTCGAAATATGGAAAGCAAAGGACTTGCATTACAAGAGCTGTATTTAACAGTATCGAAAATGAAGAAGTGGTCACAGTTCTTAAGACATGCATTTTGGAGCCCATATTTACTATACTTCTTTGCTTCAAATGATCTTTTCTGCCATATACATGAATATTGCCCATTCTTCCTTGGGCGCCCTATATAATGATCAAAGGACAGAAGCAAATTTGGCGATGAAGCAACAAGAAGCACTGGAGAAAAATGTAGGCATGTCACCCATCAGTACTCTTAAGAGGTAGTGATGGTGAGCAGAGTAAATGTGATCCTTTTAAGCCAGAAGATAGTTGACAAAGGAATTCGCAGAAAAAGTAAACTTAAAACCACGTGAGAGGGAATTCTAAACAATGCTGAATAAATGTCACGTGGTGTTTTCTGAAAGACTAGGAGTTATTAGTGAATACCAGGGTAAGCTATAGATGAAATACGTGACAAAATTCTGTGAAAACCTCTGTCCATCCCCTTCAGGATGCAGGATGCTGTAGGAAGAGAAGTACACACAGTGTTATCTTGGGACATTACTAAGAGGTCAAATCGCTTCTTTAACAACCCGAAAGTATCAGTGGAAATAGCCAATGGCGATATTCGCCTGGTGTTTGATTCCCGAACCAGATGACTACAATTGAGCCAAAATAGATCTTCCGCTGAATACTGAAGAACTGTTAGTCATTTTCGCTTGAACAAGCATTTCTGTTCATTGGGCTTAGCTGACGGATACTGGCAACTGCCGCTGGCTCATGAGTCTAGAAAGTACACTGACTTTATCTTCGAGGGTAAGGATTGCCAGTTGAAGCGCTTGCACATGGATTTTAGGTATTTCCAATAGAGGAATTTATACAGCCTCTGGATAAAATATTATGAGAGGAAATGAGAAGGGGCGTAGGGGTTTTAGGCAGCATCATTTTTATAATTAATCGCACTGAAGGAGAACATCTGCAGTCAAGCATGCAGCAGTTCTACTTAGGAACATCACCACACTAACAGAAAAAGAAAAAAACATTGCAGCACTAAAAATACTCTGGCTCAAATTTACCCCTATTTAGAAACAAAAAAAATTATTACTGTTTTATCACTCTGTTCTGGTCAGAAATTAAATGCTAATTGTGTGCCACGTTGCATTGAAAACAAGGTCAAATAAAAAGTTTTAAATTTCTTGAAATCATATCCATAAATTATTTCTATTATTTTCTTTTTGTTTGACGGGAACCAGTGTATGACTGGTAACTGGCAATTTAAGTTACTTGACCAGACTTCCTCTTCACCAGCTGAAAATACTGCAACTGAAATCAGCTAAATATGACTTCCTACTCATGAATCTACAGAACACACCAACCATTTTACTGTTGAGATACAAAAAGTGAACCAAGAGATAAAGAAAACTGAGAGGTTTATAGGTAGGCTGATAGTCACACAGATAAGGCTAAGACCTTAATTGCACAACGTAATCCTTTTTGTTGCGTTTTAAATCTTTAATTAATGTCTCCCGTTACTGCTCGGTCATTATTACTGCGGCAGGAACAGTGGCCGTTATTTCTCTTATTAGGTCAGAATATCCAATTCTTGGGAATGCCAGCATAAAATGGAATATATCAGACAGGTTTCTGAAAGTACTTACTATAAAAACTTAACTGATCCATGACGACTTGGACATCTAACAAAACCACAACCTTAGAAGCCCCTTACGATAAACATCATTACAAAGTATTCTCCATACGGATCAGCAAAACGTACCTCTACAGTACTTTTCTTTTTGAGTGTTAGAATTAGGGAAGGATTTCTCGCTCATTTGAATATGCACAGAGCAGCGCAAAAGGCTTTAGTGAAGTTTTTTCTTTCTGTAACGGGCTTTTATACGTTTTTTAACAACTGTGAAGTCGGAAGAAGGAAATCACCTAGCGTGATGACAATTCTAACAAATAATTCGATTGGTGGGACTGTCCTAAGTAAGGTTTGCGTAGCAAGATCAGGAAACCGACACGCACTTAGATTTATTCTTTGCCTTCTTGTTTGTGACTTTGGTCTGCGAACTGGCTCTGGTCGTGAGTTCTGGTGAGGCGGTTATCAGACATCACTGCTGGAGTTGATGTGAGACGCCGTGGGTCGCACTCAAGACCATCCACAAAAATAAAAATGGTTCAAATGGCTCTGAGCACTATGGGACTTAACATCTGAGATCATCAGTCCCCTAGAACGTAGGACTAATTAAACCTAACTAACTTAAGGACATCACACACATCCATGCCCGAGGCAGGATTCGAACCTGCGACCGTAGCAGTCGCGCAGTTCCAGACTGTAGCGCCTAGAACCGCGTGGCCACACACTGACGCACATCTGTCCCACACGTAGACCACACCACCACACTCACTGGTTAATTCCAAGTATAGAAATGTACTAATCATATGAAGTCTGTCTGTCAATGTTATCAGACTTTTTTAGAGTCATAAGGATTTTATACCCAAGAGAAACGGCCCTGACATGGTAAACATGACCAACAATGTTTTTAAAATATTAATTCAATATGAGTATGTCACAGCTTACTCAATACTGTAAGGCAGTGTGTCTACGCCTTAAAACAGATAGTCATTATTAAATTTAGACGTGGATAACAGTAAATGATTCATAAAGTAAATGTGACCGGTTTATATTCCATTCCTGCAGCTGGTGCATCTGACACTGCTTAAATATTTCATCTAACTTTGTCACTGGTTTGTATGTGTGCACTAATTTACATGAGATTCGATCACATACTACAGTAATACGTAACTTCTGTCTAGCGTGAAGCTTGATAAGTTTGACGTTATATACGTGAAATAGCCTTTGTGTAGTGGCGTCCCATTCGAATGCAGGTGGTCTGAAGTTCAGAGACGGAACTAAAATCCAGCATGAAAATGAGGTTTTGAAATTGAGTTACTTGGCTTCTCCGTAATAATTGTATGAAATATCCTTATTACGTGGAATAAGGCAGTCTACAGCTTGTTTGATAAAATTTATATTTTGATATCAGATGATTTGTAGATAATAAAAAAACTGTCAAAGTATAGTGTAATAGAAAAGTAAATGCGCAATTAGACAATGGAAACTCCAGGTTGTAATATCAACAATGTAAGGAAAAGATAGATTGGTACTCACAGTAACAATGACACAGTGAGTTTCAGACAGGCACATCGGAAAGAGACATTAGCTTTCGGTCGAATTCTTCGTCGGTAAAGGAAGCACATACACACACACACACACACACACACACACACACACACACACAATGTCCATTCACACAAGCTAGCACCACACCTCACACACGTATGACCACCATCTCCGGCAGCTCGAACCGGTCCTAGCTGCTAGAGATGGCGGACATGCGTGCGTGAGGTGCGCTTGCCTGTGTGAATGACGTGAATCAATGTGTGTGTGTTTCCTTTACTGACGAACGCTGCTGCCGAAACTTAATGTGTAAGTGTCTTTTCAACGTGCCTGTCTGCATCTCAATCTATCATTTTTACGGTGAGTAGCAATCTATCTTCTCCTTAAATTGTAAATGTCCAATTAATATTAAAATAGATGTTCAACCACCATTCACAATGCAAAAGCACTAAAACTGACGCATTTCGGTGGAGCAAGTCTTCGCCATCAGAACTGTTCTAAGAGAATCCAATAAATTCACGTCAATTTTAGTAATGTTGCATTGTAAAAATTGGTTGGACCTACATTTCACAACTGATTGTGGGCAACACAACCTCATAACTAACATGAGGAATATCAATGGGTAATTGTTTCAGTCCACAAAAGCTACAAGGTTCTAAAAAGACGTTCTGAAACTGGAATAGAAGAATACGTCCTGAAGAAACTCTGCTTTCAAACTTGGCTTTGCTGTCTATTAGGGACTTTCTATCTCTACTCATTGTTCAAAAATTTTGGTGGTAGTATAATTTGTCACATTTTGTGCAGAAGGCAATTCTGATGAAATGTAATGTCTACCATATTTCGCTCTAAAATTATTACAGTGAATATAATTATTTCTTACGAATTCCAGTGCATTATTTACAATCAACCGCATGAGTGAAAGTGAGGAGTATTAATGCTCAATTTAAAATTATAGTGTTTGTGCAAATGTTCCCCACACGATCACGGTTGAGCACCGAATAGCGATTCCACTGTGCCCTTTTGTGCAGAGAAAATGTTCTTTATAGGGATAAAATGCCCTGTTGCATTACTGCTTAACAACAAACTAAATTACTATATCATCTTTCTCTAAAACATTCAATATCCAGAATTTCATAGTACACTTACGATACTTTTTTTCTTGAGTCATCAGTCATCAGTCTTCAGACTGGTTTGATGCGGCCCGCCACCAGTTCCTCTCCTTTGCCAGCCTCTTCATCTCAGAGTAGATCCTGCAACAATTATTCGCTGCATGCGTTCCAATCTCTGTCTTCCTCCACAATTTTCGCCCTCTACGGCTCCCTCCAGTATCATGGAAGTCATTCCCTGATGTCTTAACGGATGTTCTACCGTCGTGTCCCTTCTCCTTGTCAGTGGTTTCCACATGTTCCTATCCTCTCCCATTCTGCACAGAACCTCCTCAGTACTTATCCTATCAGTCCACCTAATTTTAAACATTCGTCTGTAGCCCCGCATCTCAAATATTAGTAACGTGCTGATTAATACGGCTCTATGTATTTGTGCCTCTTTTATATTACGTTAACATGATTTACGAAGTGTATTGGCTTGCTGTACTGTTACTTGGCACATTACAGTACTTATTTACAAGTTCTTCTCGTGTTGCTTTACACAAGCAGACGTAAATAATTAGCACTGTTTCCTTGAGGCTACTTGCTGTTTTCATGCTCTTTACTGGTACGATCTTCACGCCTCTATATCCGTTTTTTCCTATCTAATTAGTCTTACTCTCTTATACAATAAAGTGCCAAAGAAACTGATACGGGCATGCGTATGTAAACAGGCAGAATACGGCGCTGCGGTCGGCAACGCCTACATAAGACAACAAGTGTCTGGCGCAGTTGTTCCATCGGTTATTGCTGCTATAATAGCAGGTTATCAAGATTTAAGTGAGTCTGAACGTGGTGTTATAGTCGCCGCGCGAGCGATGTGACACAGAATCTCCGTAGTAGCGATGAAGTGGGGATTTTCCCGTACGACTATTTCACGAGTGTACCGTGAATATCTGGAATCCGGTAAAACGTCAAATCTCGGACATCGCTGCGGCCGGAAAAAGATCCTGCAAGAACGGGACCAACGACGAATGAAGAGAATCGTTCTACGTAACAGAAGTGCAACCCTTCCGCAGATTGCTGCAGATTTCAATGCTGGGCCATCAACAAGTGTCAGAGTGATAACCATTCAAGGAAACACGATCGATATGGGCTTTTGGAGCCGAAAGACCATTCGTGTACTCTTGATGGCTGAACGACACAAAGCTTTACGCCTCGCCTGCACCCGTCAACACCGACATTGGACTGTTGATGAGTGGAAACATGTTTCCTGCTCGGACAAGTATCGTTTCAAATTGTATCGAGCGGATGGACGTGTACCTCATGAATCCATAGACCCTGCTTGTCAGCGTAGGAATGTTCAAGGTGGTGGAGGGTCTGTAATGGTGTGGGGCGTGTGCAGTTGTAGTGATATTGGTGCCCTAATACGTGTAGATACGACTGTGACAGGTGACACGTACGTAAGCATCCTGTCTGACCACCTGCATCCATTCATGCCCGTTGTGCATACCGGCGGACTTGCGCAATTCCAACAGGACAATGCGACACTCCACAAGTGCAGAATTGCTACAGAATGGCACCAGGAACACTCTTCCGAGTTTAAACACTTCCGCTGGCCACCAGATTCCCCAGACATGAACATTACTGAGCGTATCTGAGATGCCTTGCAACGTGCTATTCAGAAGAAATCTCCGCCCCCTCGTACTCCTTCGGATTTATGGACAGCCCTGCAGGACCCATGCTGTCAGTTCCTTCCAGCACTACTTCAGACGTTAGTCGAGTTTATACCATGTCGTGCTGCTGCACTTCTGCGTCCTCGCGGGGGCTTTACACGATATTAGGCAGGTGTACCAATTCCTTTAACTCTTCAGTGTAATTGTAGCTGTTAACCATTTTATTTGCTAAATCAGGCATTGGTTGCACAGCGCGACGATGCGCACACTCGTTCGCGCAGTAGGTGCCACCTACCACAGTTCACCAGTTGCCAGTGCTTGAACCGTCTAATCATGTTGCTAGCGTTGTTCTGCCATACAAAATGTCTGCTGGATCTAATGTCACGTGTGTTTTATTTTAAAGTTCTAGGAAAAAACAGTTATACATTTTAACTGTTGGTATTTGGGGGTGACATGCACGTTGTACTAGACTTATGGCTCCAACATGCGTTTTTGTCAATATTTGATTCTACAAGTGAATATGCTCTGCTCTTCTATTTTTTTTTTTTTTTTTGTTGTAATTGCTGTCTATCGAATTTAGTTCCATCTCTGTTTGACACTTGTAACTATTTTGTTATTATTAGTTCAGTATGTCCATTTTCCTTTTGAAGAAGACGAACTTATATTCGTCAAACCCTGGTAAAGGGTTGATAAACCCTCAGTTCCGCAACTGGCTGGCTGTTATTTTCCAAAGAATTATTTGTACATATTATGTTCCGGCGTAACATCAAGCGCCGGCACATCGGCCTGGAATGTTATGGCAGAGAAGGCTGTGAGACGATGTCAGCCAATATTACGCTGACTAGGACGGCACAACGACAGGAGCGGCCCCTATACGAAGAGAATACAAGAGGACTAGAAGACGAGCCGATATCCAAACGCTTCAGCAGTGACTTATGAACTGTTGTGGTTTGCTTGCATTGTATATACCAAAGGACATTGATATTTGCATGTCGCCAGTTGCTTGCGACACCTCTTTGTGAAAGCGCAAAGTTAAGTATTGTCAATTTAACTTACTGTAATAATTTCCATTGATAAGATTTGTCTGAATTGTTGTCTAGCTATCCAAGAAAACTGCTTCTCAGGCATCTTGGATAAGACGAATGGGTAGGATACGACATATTACAGGGTGTTACAAAAAGGTACGGCCAAACTTTCAGGAAACATTCCACACACACAAATAAAGAAAATACGTTATGTGGACGTGTGTGCGGAAACGCTTACTTTTCATGTTAGAGCTTATTTTATTACTTCTCTTCAAATCACATTAATCATGGAATGGAACACACAGCAACAGAACGTACCAGCGTGACTTCAAACACTTTGTTACAGAAAATGTTCAAAATGTCCTCCTCTTAGCGAGGATACATGCATCCACCCACCGTCGCATGGAATCCCTGATGCGCTGATGCAGCCCTGGAAAATGGCGTATTGTATCACAGCCGTCCACAACACGAGCCCGAAGAGTCTCTACATTTGGTACCGTGGTTGCGTAGACGAGAGATTTCAAATGCCCCCATAAATCAACGTCAAGAGGGTTGAGGTCAGGAGAGCGTGGAGGCCACGGAATTGGTCTGCCTCTACCAATCCATCGGTCACCGAATCTGTTGTTGAGAAGCGTACGAACACTTCTACTGAAATGTGCAGGAGCTCCATCGTGCACGAACCACATGTTGTGTCTTATTTGTAAAGGCACATGTTCTAGCAGCACAGGTAGAGCATCCCGTATGAAATCATGATAACGTGCTCCATTGAGCGTAGGTGACAGAACATGGGGCCCAATCGAGACATCACCAACAATGCCTGCCCAAACGTTCACAGAAAATCTGTGTTGATGACGTGATTGCACAACTGCGTGCGGATTCTCGTCAGCCCACACACGTTGATTGTGAAAATTTTCAATCTGATCACGTTGGAATGAAGCCTCATCCGTAAAGAGAACAGTTGCACTGAAATGAGGATTGACACATTGTTGGATGAACGATTCGCAGAAGTGTACCCGTGGAGGCCAATCAGCTGCTGATAGTGCCTGCACACGCTGTACATGGTGCGGAAACAACTGGTTCTCCCGTAGCACTCTCCATACAGTGACGTGGTCAACGTTACCTTGTATAGCAGCAACTTCTCTGACGCTGACATTAAGGTTATCGTCAACTGCACGAAGAATTGCCTCGTCCATTGCAGGTGTCCTCGTCGTTCTAGGTCTTTCCCAGTCGCGAGTCATAGGCTGGAATGTTCCGTGCTCCTTAAGACGCCGATCAATTGCTTCGAACGTCTTCCTGTCGGGACACCTTCGTTCTGGAAATCTGTCTCGATACAAACGTTCCGCGCCACGGCTATTGCCCAGTGCTAATCCATACATCAAATGGGCATCTGCCAACTCCGCATTTGTAAACATTGCACTGACTGCAAAACCACGTTCGTGATGAACACTAACCTGTTGATACTACGTACAGATGTGCTTGATGCTACTACTGTAGAGCAATAGTCGCATGTCAACACAAGTACCGAAGTCAACATTACCTTCCTTCAATTGGGCCAACTGGCGGTGAATCGAGGAAGTACAGTACATACTGACGAAACTAAAATGAGCTCTAACAGGGAAATTAAGCGTTTCCGGATACATGTCCACATAACATCTTTTCTTTATTAGTGTGTGAGGAATGTTTCCTGATAATTTGGCGGTACTTTTTTGTAACACCCTGTATATGTTAACCCTCTCTTATAGTATAAATGAGGACACAGACAAAACTATAGGTCGTAAGCACAGTAGATAGAATAGAAGATATTACGAGTGCTGCAGTGAGACTAATTTTCTGATTGCAAACACCAGTAGCTGCCGAGCGTTGGCCTCCTAATGTGGACTATCGCACAGCCTGCAGGCATCTCTTGGCTGGAATGGAGCTCTACAAGGCAAGTGGCCCGCCTGTCACAGTGCTGGGCGTTTCATTAGGAGCGACAGGTGTCCCGGCGATACTGGAGACCTCGAGGCAAGGCCCACTGCGGGCCGCGTTGTCTTCCCAGGGGAGGCACTCGCTTTGACAGCCACACAGCACAGAGCGGCCGCGCTGCCAGTCACTGACTCGGCGTGTTTGGGACTCTCGGTCGAGCCTTACGAAACTTTTGGCATTTTTCATAGGCAGGTCTTGTAGCTGAGAGGTCACGACATTTATCAGCACACCGGACAAAAAATTTGTGCTCACCAGGAGACGCCAAAATAATAGTCTGTAGCACCGTCTCTAGCCTTGATAATAGTTTGAATACAACAAGAAAGAAAGTCCACAAGTTTCTTCAGTTATGCGATATCCACCTAGAACCCCTTATTCATAATTAGATGCTGTAAGGCTACCTCATTAAGAAGATGTTTATTGCTTCGTTTCAACGGCTCGAGTAGCGAGACATTTTCTGTAGTATTAAGATTGGGTGATTTTTGCGGCCATTCGAAGTACGGGTAATTTCCAAGAAAGATTGCCTATCGAATGTGTAGGCCCCTAACGATGTGCATCGATAACTGACTCAAGAACGGCCACATAACTCCGTTGGTACGAGTTGTGGATACGGTTTACAGCGTTCACTAGAGCAACGACAAAACGCGAACGTTTACTGTTACAAATGAAGTCATAACTTTAGTTACTTTACTTTTAAGCTGTACCTTCTCCATGCACTATTCCTCGTGCTGTATAAACCACCGCCAGCAAGCCTTTGCTCCCATAATCCTGGTACATTCTTGCTATACCAGCCAGAAATATCGGGAGAGAATCAGGAGGGTTAATTTTTCGACGCAACCTCAAGTTGTGGATATACAGGTATTCGGAAAGATGGAGTTCGTCTCTATCTCATGGTATTTCCTAGCAGCTATGCGCGACTCGTCTATTGCGACAACTTTGTTTTGTATACCGATTGGAACGCTCTCGTCCGTATCTGGCATGACATACTTCTCCGCAGAAACCGTAGTCTTCGCACAGGGTGTTCGTGGGGAATTGTGTTTCAGAATCTGTCGCTTTAGCGTATTGTCTCTTATCCAACACTAGACAGAAATGATGCTCTTTTCGACAGGTAACTTGGAACCGTCAAACGATGTGTTCTTTCTTATAGATGGTCTCTTTTCACTCTGGGCGTATTATAACTGCAGAGGAAAATCAGCATTCGGCTATTCCTTGCAAAGTTTCACGAAGATGAGCCTGTGACATTTTACACAGTTCCCGGTATCCTTCTTTGAAAGCAATCCGAAGTCCCTAAAAAATTTCAATCTAGTATCCACACTAAACAAGTGAGGAACTAGATCTCGCCATGTGAGATTATCGGCACTGCAAACTACAACGCTTTCAGCCATTGCAGTTCACATCCGGAAACGATAACGGATGTGTTCCCCTGGCAACGCACTGCACATTTACCATACTTCTGGTCACCAGCGTCGTGTGGTGGACACGGAGTCGCATGTTCGATATGTATCGTTAGGGGCCAGCGCCTTCGATTCGCAATGATTCTTAGAGATTACCGAGGACCCATAGTATTCGTCAAAGTGAGTGTGCAGTCCTGTGTCATGCCAGAAGGCAGTAGTGTCGGCAGTACACTGGTCATTAAGATTTAGATCTAAAGGGCAACACTTGATCACGTGTCTGTGCGTGTTAGTGCAACATAGTAGACTACACGTTTGCAGAATACACCGACATGATCTTCCTCAATGCACGTCGTCTACATCAAAATCGTTCTCCACAACGTCCGACTAAATCACATACCCTTTTCGCTAAAATTACACAGCGGCTTCGAGAAAGTCACCACACGTGACTGTGATGTTCCAAGGAGACGAGTACAAAAGCAAATTCTTTGGCTATTAAAGAGTGGAACTTAAAAGAAGTGATGTAGTGGGTCATGCCTCATCAGTTACTTGTAAGAGAGTAGCGTTACCAACATGTTTTCAAATGGTTGTAGCACGGAAACGGTACGTTTCGGGACATCGATTCCAATTCAAATGGTTCAAATGGCTCTGCGCACTATGGGACTCAACTTCTGAGGTCATTAGTCCCCTAGAACTTAGAACTACTTAAACCTAACTAACATAAGGACATCACACACATCCATGCCCGAGGCAGGAATTGAACCTGCGAGCGTAGCGGCCTCGCGGTTCCAGACTGAAGCGCCTAGAACCACACGGCCACTTCGGCCGGCAATTCCAATTCAAAACATTATCTACTCACTCCCCGTCACAAGCCCTATACGTTTGTAACGGGAATTTTCGAACACTCTGTAGACGAGGACTTCTGCTCCGCTCTGGACGTAATTTTTCGTTAGCCGTTCACCTCGTGAACCCTGCCGCCTAACACTTCAGAAACCACCTGTTTGCTCTGCCGGTCTCTCTGTTACTGCCAGCCCGAGAGACCATAAGCCTGTGTTCTACCTACGCAGAGTATTACAGAATAATATCCATATACGATGTCTCCTTTCTGCTCTTCTGTCACATCTCCAAGTTGACCAATCTCAGTGTGCTTGCTCTATAGAACCGACTCTATGATACATGGTGTTTCAGCTGTCCCCAACCGATTCGTTTTACGAAACCCGCACTACATCTGTATCAAGAATGGCATTCGGAGACAAGAGGGCTACGTTATCGATATAAGTTCCCGCTCAGAGTTTTGGTTGACTGTTAGCAAACGGAATCACAGTACAGGACTGACCATAAGTTACACGGTACTTCTGGCCCAAGACATACTTCTGCCATACTTATCCAAGTGTTTCAAAATGGTTCAAATGGCTCTGAGCACTATGGGACTTAACTGCTGAGGTCATTAGTCCCCTAGAACTTAGAACTACTTAAACCTAACTAACCTAAGGACATCACACACATCCATTCCCGAGGCAGGATTCGAACCTGCGACCGTAGCGGTCGCGCGGTTCCAGGCTGTAGCGCCTAGAACCGCTCGGACACTTCGGCTGGCCCAAGTGTTTCCTAATTTTCTTTGCGTAACTAGTGGCATGGTCATACAGGCTATGAATATCGCTGTAAGTTTTTTTCCGTTTACAGAAAATCTGTCGTAAATGTTTCAGAGGTTAGATATTGGAGTCTTACTACTTCCACACTTCCCATTTTGATATGTCCTATTAACTTCGTTCTTTTCGATGATGAAACTTTATAAGACAACGTTTCTGAACCATTCACTGTCAGATAAGTTACATCGATAACTTGGTTGTCGCATGTGTGGATACCGCCTCTGATTACAGATGTGGTGTGGGTTGCAGAAAACGAATCGGCAGGTTCAGGTTGGAACGTATTACTGTCTTTACGACGTTTCTCATCGAGCCATATGCGTTATCTCGCATTTCTAGCTGCTTCTCTTACACAAATAATGATAAAAATTCAGAAATTCAGGGTCGCCACCAGCCCAAGCCCTTCCTAACCATTTAGAAAAAAAACGGAGCTGGAAAATTATTAGTTTAATTACTGTAATCATTTAATTACAAGTACGCAAATTTCTTTAAGTAGCCAGATAAATAGCACTCCATGTCGTGCATGAAGCAACTTGATTATTCAGGATTGGAAATCGGAGTAAGTGGGTAAGATCAACACCACAGAATTTATCTTTCACGAAGATTATTTATTGTATCTAAGTATTTGGTTGCACATCTTAACTAGACATAACTGGTACCTGACCAGAAATATTTAAGTAAGAATTACGTGAGAATGTAACAGAGCACGGTTTAACTACAGCAAGAAGAAACACACAAAACGGAGGTGAGAGACAATGATACTATAATCTCCTTTGCATTAATACCATAAAAATATCTCAGTGAGATTCGCATTACGATTCTACGCATGTACTATTCTGGACAGAGGTTTAACCAATGCACGAGACTGTGCGATAATTATTCAATATACTAACAGCGCGGCTGGTCCCGGCGGAGCTTCGAGTCCTCCCTCTGGCATGGGTGTGTGTGTTTGTCCTTAGGATAATTTAGGTTAAGTATTGTGTAAGCTTAGGGACTGATGACCTTATCAGGTAAGTCCCATAAGATCTCACACGCTTTTTTTCACTAACTGCGTCTGCTGGTTGCAGACGGCCGAACTAGAGCCCGTGGTTGGCTCTGAGAACTATGGGACTTAACATCTCTGGTCATCAGTCACCTAGAACTTAGAACTACTTAAACCTAACTAACCTAAGGACATCACACACATCCATGCCCGAGGCAGGATTCGAACCTGCTACCGTAGCGGTCACGCGGTTCCAGACTGAAGCGCCTAGAACTGCACGACCACATGAGCCGGCGAGCCCGTGGTGCATTCCGAATCAAACTGTTGTGCTGCTTTGTAGAAAGCGCACGAAAGAACAGATATTCTTGCAGAAATTATAGCTCATTAAACAAGCAAACTGTTAGAATAATGCCTATTGTGGTGCCGTGGTGGACCACAAGGGTCATTGATTACCAAACACGTGGCACAACAGCGACACACTAAGACAGAAGCAGCTTCCAAAGTTTTAACACAAACACCCAAAAATCGCCTATTTAAAGCAATAATTAATGCACATTCGGAAAATAACTCGCTTCACACGCTTCAGTTAAGCTGAAGTTCTTAAATATTTCAACAGTTAAACATAATGAAGTCCTAACTCAACCTGATCCTATCATCTGAAACCCCCTTAAGAGCTACGATTCGTACTCACCAAGCGTTCACCAAAGAGTGCCCCTTTCGAGATTACCTAGCTCCCCGTGCAGCGGAAGCTACCAGAGGGGTAGCCCTCCGTTACCAACCTCATACACAAAAACAGCCTTCGACACAGCCCTCGACTAAGATGGGTAAACGTCTCTGTTCAGGTAGTTAGTCATCCTGTGCTCTCCTTCGAACGAGAAGCAACATCGTCTACCAACACAGCGTTTCCCATGAAACAAAACCGAAACCCAACATTAAAACACACTTATAATATTAAATAGGCCTTATTTGAGTGCTCAGTCTTTCTGGAAGAGTTCATTAATTAAGCTGAAATCAGGTAGTAAAGCGAATAAGTTGTACTGAATTCGACAAGAGTCTTATGAAACGACTTCACAGAGACGTTTCAAGGTGAATCACACTGTACTACAGTGAGTAACGCCAATGGTGGGGCTCACATCGCTGCGTGATACCAGTTCTACACAGCCTCCATCGCTCCAAAGCGACCAGTGTACTGTTGTAAGGAGGTCTGAGCTTAATGCGTAGTGCGTCTAATGTTGATACGTCCCTTTCGTCCGTGCCTCAGACCTACACTCGGGACCGCGATGAGAATGCACGGACTGCCGACAATGTACGGGAGAGTGGGTCTGATAACGAGACCTACTGTTCCGCGGATTTAGTCTGAAACGTTTGATTGTGGTCCGCTCTCTTACAGTATCAAATGCATCTAAATAAGGGTCGCTAGTGCCGATTTGACTTGGGAGACACGGTAAAACTTCTCGATGCTGCAATGCCAATAATCATCATTGCAGCAGAGCTTCAGAAACTCCTCTCAATATTCACAATTGCTTCAGAGCTATAAAAACTCCTCTACCTTCAATCTTTGGCCCATGTTGGTTTCTAGGACTATGGAGGCCGTCGTTCTCCGTGCATTCAGAGCCAGTGCGAAATTATCCTCAAAGCGTGCTGAAATGCCTGGACTAGCAGGACAGAGCGGATTAGGTTGTGGAAAGGGGCCAGAATGAGTTCCTGTCAGTTGCACTCAACATACAAACTTTATTTATCAACACACAATATTACAAGGATTTAAAACACTCAAAACTTTAATCGACCTCCTTTGATTTACTTTAGATCGACTGAAGGCCACATTCAAAATCCAAGACACAAGGCTTAAGCAAAATTGAAATACAAGGTTCTTCAAGAATATTTTATAAATCTTCAATCTACTCAGCTGAAAGCCTTAGCAATTTGATTTTAATGGAACTAGGCTGGAGGTCGCATATTAAGCAATAAGAGGAGTTTCAATCAAAAGGCAGAAGGCCTTATCTTAAAACATTTCCTATAAAATAAAGAATAGCAATCTCATGCCCTAAGGGCAAGACAAGGACATTAATTTAAGAGATATTAATTCTCGGATTAAGGCCACACATCAACACAATAATTTTACGGTTTAGGGCCTTAAAAAATGTTCAAATGTGAAATCTTATGGGACTTAACTGCCAAGGTCATCAGTCCCTAACCTTACACACTACTTAACCTAAATTATCCTAAGGACAAACACACACACCCATGCCCGAGGGAGGACTCGAACATCCGCCGGGACCAGTCGCACAGTCCATGACTGTAGCGCCTCAGACCGCCCGGCTAATCCCGCGCGGCTAGGGCCTTAAAAGATTTGATGTAAAATTCGGCTGGATGCCCCAAATAATGAATAACAACCTTATGTCTAAAGGGCAAGACAGGATATATAAAACTCTGTTGAAGGCCACACATCAGCCAAATAACTAAAACTCAAACAGGGAACTTACTACGTAACAGACACGGAACGGCGCTCAGAAGTTTCCATGGGTCTGCATGGAATTGTAACTCTAAAGCCCGTTTAGGCAAGACAGGCAGCCTGACCAACAGTCTCTAAATCGGAAGGCAACCCAACCGACAGGCAGCCGACGAACCAACCAACTACCTGATTTCGATCACCAGACCAAAAACACTACAACCAAAATGCCAGCGAGACGGAGAGACCAGTAACACTCGTCTTCAAATATTGCTTTGTTAATAAGCCAAGACACAATAACTACTGACATACATGAACATCGCAACGGCTGTGGAACTGCAAAAAAAAAAAATGGCTCTGAGCACTATGGGACTTAACATCTATGGTCATCAGTCCCCTAGAACTTAGAACTACTTAAGCCTAACTAACCTAAGGACATCACACAACAGCTGTGGAACTACACGCCGTGGCGGACGGCATCAACACGGTAAGAAAACACTCAGTCGCTGCTCTGTCGCAACCGACCAACTTGCTACTGCAGTACGCAGACAGCATTACAGCATTTAAGGCATTGCTCAGTCGAACTAACACAGGGTAGACAGTGCTGCACGAAACACTGCCACAAGAAACTCGTACACTCGTAAAACGAATCACTGATGAACAACTAGAACAAATCACCGGCGGACACACACACAAACCCGAAGGACGGTCGGTGACGAAACCAAGGTCGTTGCCACTCAAACCATGTGTGTCAGCAACGAACGGGGAGTCTTGACTATCCGGAGCTCACTGCAGTTCCGACCCGACTCAACCCGATGTCCGCCGGGAACTGGGAGACACGGTGATCCAGGCACACTGGCTTGGACCCAATCATGCAGAGGTAACTCTTGTCCACTGGCCACGAAGTCTCCGCACAAGAAGGAACCGAGCCACGTCCAGCAAGAAGACCCAGTGACGAGGCCCCAGAAACGGTCAAAAGACCAAACACACGTCGCCCAAAGAGGGGACCAACTGAACGACCGACCAACGGTCGATCCCGCTGCCATCTCCGTCCGTCGGACAGTTCATCCTGTGTCGCGGGCGGTCGGCGAGCACCGGCTGTCCGCGCCTCCCTAGCGCTCCGTCCCCGACTGCTGCTACGTCCCGACTGCACTTCTGCCGCGTTTCAACTCCAACCGCTCCAGGTCCGATTTCTCTCCACGACATACCACGACCGGAAAGTAACAGCCGTCCAGCATAGGTAATACGGCAAGGCAAATATCGATGCCACTCACGGGCAGGCAAGACAGTAATTAAGAGACACCAGTAGTTGAAATTTAAAATGACGGGGCGGCCGTAAGGTAGAACAAGATGTTACATAATAGATGGCACGAACATGAGACACTCACGGCTCACGTGCAGCTCTACAGAAATGTTCGTATGTATCTACCCAGCATCAACCAATAAATGATTAATAATTCGGTAACCCTACCTAAAAATGCGATGCCATGAAATAAACATGAAATATCAATCGTCAAAATTATTCACATCCGGGGCAAGATTTTGCCGCCCTACATATGTGTCAGTCTATAACTAAGACGTCCAAGCACGTCTATTTACACCTGCATTCCACTCCCACACCTACTTACTCCTTTACTCCCTATTCACTTTCACCTTTTCTTCCCACTTTTCCCATACTCAGATGACTCCATCTTCTTCCCACTTGCAGACACTCACTCTTCCTTTGTACATGATATCGCTCCAGCATGCGCTGTGGCTATGAGGGCGTGGTGAAAAGTAATGCTTCCGAATTTTTTGTGTGAAAGCTGTCAGAGATTTTTAAGTAAAACAAACGTTAGTCACATCCTCCATCCTTGTCCTTGATGTCTAAATACGAACGTACTCACGCTGGTGACGAACAAATTTCTCCCAACGAGAGATCAGTTTGTTGCTACAGTCACAGTAGAATGTTTGTTGATGGAGCCACAACCTCATGCACCGCTTCATCGCTATCAAGTTGAAGTCCTCGTAGATATTCTTTACATTTTGGAAACAGATGAAAATCATATGGTGCCAAATCGGGAATCTATGGAGGCTAATTGATGTCAGTGAACCCAAAACGCGGATTGTTGCAGATGTCGCAGCGGTAATGTGTGGACTTGCATCGTCATGCTGAACGAGAGAGTACTTCCTGTGTGAGTTCAAAACTCGATTACAGCGTGCTGTTTCTCACGCAGCATTACATTACACACAGCCATTTTACATACAACAGTTTGGAGCCCTCTAGTGACAGACGTCTACAAGTATGTAGAGGGCTAATAACGTTTATTCTATTAAAAAGATTTAAGGACTTTTACATAAAAGATCGGAGGCATTACTTTCCAGCACACCCTGATACAATGCTTGCACGACCACTGCCGACCCCGCAAACACTACCGGCTCCATTGGAACTGTGTTAGTGAACAGTGCCAGCAGCCTTTACAGCTCTCCCACTGCCAGCACCATCGTCACTACATCTGGGTGCAGAAGCAAATGAACCAACCATATCTCCTGAAGCAACAAACAACCCCAAATATCATCATAACCCACTGCTGTGGCTGAAACAGGCACATTGAAAGTTAACCCTTTGGGGCTGTTATAAAAATGATTGAGAATGTATGCAAAACTTAATTTACTAGCAACATATATTATCCGAAAACAAAGACAGACATAAGTTATGGTTCAAATGGCTCAAATGGCTCTGAGCACTATGGGACAACATCTGAGGTCATCAGTCCCCTTGAACTTAGAACTACTTAAACCTAACTAACCTAAGAACGTCACACACACCCATACCCGCGGCAGGATTCGAACCTGCGATCGTAGCGGTCGCGCGGTTCCAGACTGTAGCGCCTAGAACCGCTCGGTCACTTCGGCCGGCCATAAGTTATGCTAAACAAGTTTTGACTGAATACCGTAAACAATTAACAGGTGGTTTAAGACCACAATGGACTCGAATCCTGGGTGGCAGAAGTGAGTCAAGTACTCTGGCCCTAAAAATGTGGATAACGCAGACTGAACTGATCTGACGCTGAGCAGACTTTGATTGATTAAATCTACTGTGGTTTCATTACATAGGTGCAGCTGAGACCAAGTGGCGACTGAAATCTGTACGCCCTGGCAGTGCCGGAGCAGCAGTACGTTAGCCTGTTTGCCTCATGTAGTGATGTAAGTTGCAGCTGGCGATATGGGTGTGGCGGAGGTGAGACGTGAGACGTGAGGCGGCACCTATGAATCGATTGTGGCCATGAAGGAAAAGCAAAAATCTCACGGTCTCGCGGTCAGGTAGATGGATCGCAATTTACACCAAAGCCCTGAAATCATGGTAGATTTCATTGTGTGACACACCCGTTTGCTAGTCGTACCAAGGACCAATTAGGTTCACTGATATGACAGAGTGCACAAGGATACCAAACGTCTAGAATGGTAAACCAAAACCGAATAAGTATGCCCTCGGCAAACGAGTAGTCCCAGATGTTTTAAGTCACACCGCAAGTGAAGTCAGTCTCAGGACAGGTACCAAGCACCAACCACACATGTCAGCTTCAGACAGCAGTCCTCTTACCAGACTAAAGTCCAGCACCTGATAGCTTCGCCAGAAAAGAATTCGTTTTCCCACAAAGTGCACAAACGACACCGCCTTCAGGCTGTCTTGAGACAATCATAGGGCTCTAGAGGCGCTAAATCTCACACAACAGCACAAACTCATGTCGAACCAGGGCAAGAGTTACGAAACCTGCATCTCTGGAAGAAAAGGAAACCGCCAATTGCTGGCTTTTTTAAGTTTTCATAGAGGGGGAAGATGTTTTTCTCCAAAGTCACGTCGCTTCCCACAACAACAAGCGAACAGAAACAATTTTAAAGATCTTTATCTAAATCGCCTGTGCCTTGGAGCTTGTTAGGTGTAATAAAGATTCTATCCCTAAACGTTTCTCAGACGCTGGAGTTTCTTAAACAATCTAGGCAGCCGATGGAACTGGGTCACAGGCCTATTTGCAGTATCGGTGAACACGAAAACTTGTGAATTTTTATTACTCGTGGCTCTGCACACAATGCCCAGCTTACGACTCTGCTGTGTAGATGCGTCCCTTCAGTCTGTCGCCCCTAGCCCAGCCTTTGGCTGGCGCCAATGCAGGTATCACGGCATTGTTCTGTTGGAGACCTGTCTTGATAAGGGTCTGCTCTGACTGCCCTGTATGGATGTGGACTGGTCCGGCAAGATTTATAGAGCTCGCCGCCAATTGCTTTCAACTCCAAACATGCCATTTCTACGAGCTAAGAACCATCAAAAACACCTCATGTTTTTAACGCCCTACCAGGCTCCAGCAACGTCCGCTCAGGTTGTTAACTTTCTAGAGTCTCGCTCAAGGAGCGTCAGGTTGTAATCAAATATTTAATAATTTTCCGTATATCAAAAATGGATGAGAAAGTAACTTTTCCCCTCTCAATATCACTATCAGATTCAGTCCCCACCCACCCCACCCCCCAGGTAAAAAAAAAAAAAACTGTACAAAATCTTATCCCATTCCTTGGTCATGTTCCTTCCACATCCCATCCTCAAACTATCCCTCCAAACCACCTAGTACAGATACCTCACCTACCTCTGCAACCCAAAAACCACCACAGCAACCCAACACACCAGAACCTACTCTACTCCCATCCCAACATCTTCTCCAACACATTCCTTCATCCTATCGCATCCATATGTCAAATTCCTTAGTCCTAATACACTGTCCCTCGATATGAGTACCTTCTAAACCTCAACATATCACAAATCACACCTGAAAAAGATTCCATAATCAGCAAGCTCTCTGATCCTGAGTTCAAAACACACCTGGTACATAGACTGCGTGCAACAACATTTGGTCCATATGGCTCCCTGTTCCCACTTAGGGCACCACGTCCCAAATAATCCCAGCACCACACAACCGATTGACTTTCAATGCTGTAACAAAGTAGGTTGACACCAAGATCATAGTTCGGCATGTTGAGTGGGAGCTCGATTCTAATCTTCTCCAAAATTCGAAAAGCACTCTTTATTCATTACCACTCCAGTCCCACTTCTCATCTGCCACTTCTCATCTGTCTATCTGCCATACACCAACACCTCCAGAATGGAGTCTACATGTATCACTGTAAACACAAAGTACAACCTTCAGGTTCCCAAATACAATCATACCATTACCGCAAGTGCCTTATCTAGAATGACAATTTAACTATAATTTGCAAAAACCTAGCGATTTGTCCCCTTTGCGAAACTAAATATCTGCACCAACACTTCCCAAATTTCAGTCCTCACCTGTCTGTAACATCTGCAACCAATCCATCTCGCTTCGGTACTCCTATAAGTGTACAATAAAACACTGTCCAACCAAACCTGAAGTGATTGTCCCAGTCCACCCCATCGAGACACCGTTTCACCAAAACAACTCCTTACATCCTACTCCCGTCGCTGAAGACATCAGCTTTATCAACACTGTCCTTCAAAACATTCACCCACTTGAGAGCTCAAGACACCCCAGCTGACCGTTTATTTCACCATGGCGCCTGGAACAATAACTGGCCACACTAGGTTATACATTCTTCACTGTGTCTGTATACTAAATCATAAAGGTTTTCTACTGATATGCATTGTGTATGCTATGTACTGTCTGTCCATACGTGTGCTATTGTTCTCTTAAATGCTACACGTTAGAAAATCTATGTTATTAAAGTAACATGTTTAACTTGACGCCTGGTGCAATAACCTTCCACCTTTCTGTGGTAATACGCATCTTCCTGGTTTCATCCACGTTTGATCTTCCTGTATTTGGTGGTCTAGATGTTCTTCTTCGTGTGTCGGTGTTGGAGGCGTCTGTAGTATTGGAGTCTAAACTAATGCAGTCGTCTCTTTGACACCTGATACGATACTTATGGTGATAACAATATTGGCGGTTTTCCATGATTCACGCACCTTACCCAGCCTCAGATCGCCATTTAATAGGTCTGTCAGGTAAGGTGCTGCCTGTTGTAATGTTTTTACATGGATGTTATCTGAGCTGTTAGTTTTGTTTTCTTCAGACTGGCAACTACGAAAGCGTTCTTCTCCCATGAAAATGTAACGTTTTCAGTTATGTATTCCTGTATAGCTCATCTCTCAGCCCTCGTGGTATTGAGTCCGTCATGGCATCATCGTCCGGGAATAGTTTATTAAACAGAAATTGTGCATGTTTCTCCACCATTGGGTTATGGTAACGTGGCCAGAACTAAGGGAGATATTATCTTTTCAGGCATTGTTTTATGTGGTTAACCCTAGGCGTCAGTTTGTAATTGCATTACCATGTGATTTTCCCAGTGCTTTCTTCTTGTCTCTTGTAGTTTGTTCTTGAATAGATCTTTTGCTCCTTTTTAATTATATAGTCTGAAATGTCTGTCTCTGGCCGTGATTGCCCTCTAGTAAAGTCTCCTTTTCCGTCTTGTATCCTGTCTTAGTCTCCTTAGTTCAGTGTGCCAGGGTGCTGTAGTCCTATGCCTTTTCGTTACATGTGGTATAACAACATGTTGCACTGTCTGCAGCATGTCGCTTAGTTTATTTGCTCTGTATTCAATGTTGCCAGTAACGTCTAAGTCTAGTTCCCAGAGTAAATAGCTCCTTAATTTACCCCAATCGGCTCTGCCGAGAGCGAGTCAGTCGTATGTGGCGTTGGATTGTGTTAACAGCAATGACGATGTTGTGGTTGCTGGTTGTGGCATGTGATATAACTGTCCAAGTGATGTTCAGGCTAATGCTTGCGACATTGCCTAATGTGATGTCGATGTTTCTCATTGCCCAAGTATACCCCATGTACATGTGTGGTTGCCTTTAGTACCATCAGACGTCGGCAGATCGCGAGACGGGCAAAAGCTCTTGAATTGCATTAGCTCAGAATGGAAATGTATTACTTACTTATTAGTTTCCGATGTTAAACATAACGTGCACACTAGAAGATATTTCAGACCGTGTTTCATAGTTATCTTCTGATTAAAACACTTCGTACATTCATAGTATGAAGGCTTTCACGACCGGATGACATATCTTCTGGTAAACCTTCCGGGATGTAAGGTCGTGGTCCATGAAACTCTTCAGCTCCTAACGTTTCGTCCAGAGCTGCGCTGGACATCTCCAGAGGGGTGTTTCTCCTCCGGTGATTCTTGCCGGCAAGACTCACCGGAGGAAAAACACCCCTCTGAAGATGTCCAGCGCAGCTCTGGACGAAACGTTAGGAGCTGAAGAGTTTCATGGACCTCGACCTTACATCCCGGAAGGTTTACCAGAAGATACTTCGTTCATTAAATCACTAAAGCAGGTCGTTGCTCTAGTACATCTACATCTACATCTACATCTACATGATTACTCTGCAATTCACATTTAAGTGCTTGGCAGAGGGTTCATCGAACCACAATCATACTATCTCTCTACCATTGCACTCCCGAACAGCGCGCGGGAAAAACGAACACCTAAACCTTTCTGTTCGAGCTCTGATTTCTCTTATTTTATTTTGATGATCATTGCTACCTATGTAGGTTGGGCTCAACAAAATATTTTCGCATTCGAAAGAGAAAGTTGGTGACTGAAATTTCGTAAACAGATCTCGCCGCGACGAAAAACGTCTTTGCTTTAATGACTTCCATCCCAACTCGCGTATCATATCTGTCACACTCTCCCCTATTACATGATAATACAAAACGAGCTGCCCTTTTTTGCACCCCCTCGATGTCCTCCGTCAGTTCCACCTGGTAAGGATCCCACACCGCGCAGCAATATTCTAACACAGGACGAACGAGTGTAGTGTAAGCTGTCTCTTTTAGTGGACTTGTTGCATCTTCTAAGTGTCCTACCAATGAAACGCAACCTTTGGCTCGCCTTCCCCACAATATTATCTATGTGGTCTTTCCAACTGAAGTTGTTCGTAATTTTAACACCCAGGTACTTAGTTGAAATGACAGCCTTGATAATTGTACTATTTATCGAGTAATCGAATTCCAACGGATTTCTTTTGGAACTCATGTGGATCACCTCACACTTTTCGTTATTTAGCGTCAACTGCCACCTGCCACACCATACAGCAATCTTTTCTAAGTCACTTTGCAACTGATACTGGTCTTCGGATGACCTTACTAGACGGTAAATTACAGCATCATCTGCGAACAACCTAAGAGAACCGCTCAGATTGTCACCCAGGTCATTTATTTAGATCAGGAACAGTAGAGGTCCCAGGACGCTTCCCTGGGGAACACCGGATATCACTTTAGTTTTACTCGATGATTTGCCGTCTATTACTACGAACTGCGACCTTCCTGACCACGAATCCAGTCGCACAACTGAGACGATACCCCGTAGGCCCGCAGCTTGATTAGAAGTCGCTTGTGAGGAACGGTGTCAAAAGCTTTCCGGAAATCTAGAAATACGGAATCAACTTGAGATCTCCTGTACCAACAGAAGTCATTACATCGCGGGCCAGTCTAAAGGTCGAACAGAGCCGGAGATTTATGGAGCTGTGTCGTGAACTGCTCCAGCAGTTGGGGTCGCCCTCGGGCGCATCACTGCGGGTGCCGTAGCTGGCTGGCTGTTGCTAGGAGACGCGTATTTAACGCGGCAGACGCTCGGCCGCCTCTGGTTTTTGCTGTCCCCGGCGCAAACTCCGAGCAGCAGTCGTAATTGTGCTGTAAACACGCGCAGCCCCCATTTCCCCCGTGGCGTTTAACTCGTGCACGTTCAAATTAAACGCCACTCCTCGGCGCAGCTACCAAACATGTGAACGTCGTTCCGAGCTATCTGCCCGCTCACAGCGCTGCTGAGCAAACGATATCAAGCCTAAACAACTCAGCATCTAGTTTAGAGACAAAACGGGAAACACGTATTTGTTCACGCCACCCATTTTCTCCTTCTTAAGCCACGTCAGGTGACAAGACAAAAGACCTGCGACTTACACAGAAATTATACAGGTACAGAAAATAGAAAAAAGGACGAGATACATAATGAAACTTCCTGGCAGATTAAAACTGTGCGCCCGACCGAGACTCGAACTCGGGACCTTTGCCTTTCGCGGGCAAGTGCTCTACCATCCCCCAGGCTGTGGCTAAGCCATGTATCCACTATATCCTTTCTTTCAGGAGTGCTAGTTCTGCAAGGTTCGCAGGATAGCTTCTGTAAAGTTTGGATGGTAGGAGACGAGATACTGGCAGGAAGTAAAGCTGTGGGTAGCAGGCGTGAATCGTGCTTCGGTAGCTCAGTTGGTAGAGCACTTGCTCGCGAAAGGCAAAGGTACCGAGTTCGAGTCCCGGTCGGGCACACAGTTTTAATCTGCTAGGAAGTTTCATATGAGCGCACACTCCGCTGCAGAGTGAAAATCTCATTCTGGAGATACATACTGTTTACCAGATAAAGTATTAATTTGTTATGTAAAGCAGAAATTGTTGCTTAAAATGAGGTTTTACTTCGAAACCATCATTTTTGTACAGTTTCTTTCAGTAAGAGCGAGCAAAAATTTAACTGGTCATAGAGGATGCCCCACTGAAAAATTTGAGGTGGGGAACCAGGGGTCGGTGAAGTCAGCTTAAAGAGATAATAGGAATAAAATGACATCACTGTGTCCTTTTTTGTTTACATTAGTTAACGTTAACTGCAAATACCATAGTCGACACAATGAGCGTATAAGATTCAGACGCATCTTGACAAGTATCCCAGGTGTGTTTCGAATCGCATCACAGGCTGTTGTGTTGGCAGAAGAGCCAACACCGTATTACTAGTGGAGGCCGAAATCCACGCGTTTTATCTCACGCAGGCTGGCGTGAGGAGGGAAGAACTATACTGACGTGAGGTCTGGAACATGACAAGGAATTAGAATTCAGAAAGTGGACGTAATTAGTTTGATACTTAACTTTAATCCATTAATGATGAACGTCGCTCTTGACGGTACATGATTCACAATATTACCTGTTCACAATAGTAAATGAATATGGCGCCTTGCTAGGTCGTAGCAAATGACGTAGCTGAAGGCTATGCTAAACTGTCGTCTCTGCAAATGAGAGCGTATGTAGACAGTGAACCATCGCTAGCAAAGTCGGCTGTACAACTGGGGTGAGTGCTTGGGAGTCTCTCTAGACTAGACCTGCCGTGTGGCGGCGCTCGGTCTGCAATCACTGACAGTGGCGACACGAGGCTACCACCTAGCAAGTGTGGTGTCTGGCGGTGATTCAGATCAAGTGACCTCACAGACTGTGGGATCCTTCCAATCCAGCGATCAGGAAAAACAGCATTGTGATAGTTGCGAACATCCACACTGAAGAGAGGTGCTGATTCATAGCACGCTCTGTCACGGATCGATGTAAGTACGATACAACAGAGCCACCTTGTGAACAAGTAAAGTAAACAAAACTAGTATCATGACTTCCCAGTAATCAGGAACGTCCTCCCTGTTCCTTTGCAGAAAATAAGGAATGTACATGTAAATAAACAGCAGATTTGTACACATATTAGTTGTAAATACGCTGGAAAACAGTAATACTAGAAAAGCGGTAGACAAGTTTACTTCCATATCTCCTTAAGCTGGCTTCTCCAACCACAGCTTCCCTGCCTCAAATTATTCAGTAAAGCATTTTCTATGTCCAGTTACATTTCTGCACGCTCATATGGTTCAAATGGCTCTAAGCACTATGGGACTTAACATCTGAGGTCATCAATCTCGCCGGCCGGGGTGGCCGATCGGTTCTAGGCGCTACAGTCTGGAACCGCGCGACCGCTACGGTCGTAGGTTCGAATCCTGCATCGGGCAAGGATGTGTGTGATGTCCTTAGGCTAGTTAGGTTTGAGTAGTTCTAATTTCTAGGGGACTGATGACCTCAAAATTTAAGTCCCATAGTGCTCAGAGCCATTTTCATCAGCCCCTAGACTTAGAACTACTGAAACCTAACTAACCTAAGGACATCACACACAACCATGTCCGAGGCAGGATTCGAGCCTGCGACTGTAGCTGCAGCGCGGTTCCGCGCTGAAGTGCCTAGAACCGCTCGGCCACAGCGGCTGGCACTGCACGATCTTACAGAAACACGCTGTATATTGCTGACACTGTCAATAAGGGGGCGATCGGCAGTGTATGATAACTGAAGAAAACTTCACAAGCCAAGATCGCTGAAAAAAGTATTTTATTGGATGACCTGTTTCGACAGAGTTAAGACGTCATCATCGGATTTGCAAGAGGACGAACTGACGTTAACAGGCAAATATTTTACAAAAATGATACTACAACATGATAACCCTGTCTTGTTACATAACCTATAGAATTGTATCACATCATCATCCTCAGTTATCTGCTATATTAGCAGGTCCTTTGCCTCTCCATTTTCTGAGATCCATTGCTTCCTTCTTAAGGCTGCTGTATGTTGTACCGTCCATCATGTCATCCAGTATCTGGTATTTCTTCCTTCCTCGCTTCCTTTTCCCTTCTACATAACCTTCTAAAACTGTTTTTATCGCTCCCTCATTCTTTCTTAATATATGCCCAATCCAATTTCTTTTTCTTCTCTTTATTACATCTAGTAACTGTCTTTTCTCTCCCACTCTTCTCAGTTCCTCTTCATTTTTTACTCTGTCCATCCAACTTATTCTTTCCATCTTCCGCCATGTCCAGATCTCAAAAGCCTCCAGCCTTTCTCTGTCTTTTTTCCTCATAGTCCATGTTTCAGCACCATATAGAAGAACACTCCATACAAGACATTTTATGATTCTCTTTCTGAGTTCTCTGTCCAGACCGCTGCAGAAGATTCTCCTTTTCTCATAAAACGCCTCTTTTGCCATTGCTATCCTTGTTTTAATTTCTGTGGTGCACTTCCAGTCGGTGTCTATCCTGCTTCCAAGATACTTAAAATTTTGCACCTGTTCTAGTGTTTCTCCATTCAGCACAATTTTTATTTCCTTATTTCCTCCTATTGCCAATACTTTTGTTTTATTGGTGTTAATTTCCATTCCATATTTTTTCCCGTTAGTTGCAATGGTGTCCACCAAATCCTGTAATTGTTTTACCCCTGTGGCTAGGAGGACCACGTCATCAGCAAATCTCAAGCACCCTACTCTTCTTCCTCCAATTTCTACTCCTTTGTCATCTAATGAGCATTGGTCAATCATATTTTCCAAGTACAGGTTGAAAAGAGTAGGTGATAAACAGCATCCTTGTCTTAATCCTTTCCCTAGTCTGATCCAGTTTGTACTTTCTCCTCTCACTTTAACTGAAACTTTTTGATTAAGGTATAATGAGTTTATAAGTCTTCTGGTTTTCCAGTCCACTCTCTTTTCCCTCATAATAGTCGCCAGCTTGTCCCAAACCACATTGTCAAATGCCTTTTCTAGATCGATGAAGCACATATATAGGTTTCTTCCTTTTTCAATAAACCTTTCTCCCAAGATTCGTAGGAGCCCTATTGCATCTCTGGTGCCCGTATTCCGTCTAAAGCCAAACTGCTCCTCGCCGAGATTCTCCTCTATTACTTTTTCAAGTCTTTTATTAATTATTCTTAACATCACTTTGGCTGCATGTGAAATGAGGCTGATTGTCCTGTGCTCGCTGCATTTCTTGGTTCCTTGTTTTTTCGGTAATGGAATCATTACTGTTGTCAAAAAGTCCTCAGGCCATTCACCACTGTCATATATTTTATTACATAAACTCAATATTTCTCTTATACCATTGTGGTTCAAGCATTTTAGTATTTCTCCCGGTATTGTATCTGTACCTACTGCTTTGCCATTTTTCATTGCAGCAATGGCAGACTTTACTTCTTCCATTATGATGGTCGGTCCTTTCTCTTCATCACTTACACTGTTGTGTGATTCAAGTTCCAGAGTTTCTGGTTTGCTATTTGTGTCATATAGCTCTTTTAGATGTTCTTCCCATCTCTGGAGGACTTCGTTACGATATTTGTACACTACCTCTTCGTCTTTACTCAAAATTTCCATAGTAGCACTTCCTGCTCTGTTTTGTTCCCATGTCATAGTCTTTACTCTGTTGTATAGTAAGTCGTATCTTCCCTTCCTGTCCAGTTCTTCAATTTCATCACATTACTCTTTTAGCCATTTTTTCCTAGCCTGCTCTGTTTCTCTTCGCAGTTCGTTATTTAACCTTCGGTATATCTTTCTTGCATCTTCAGTGTTCTTGTTTTTCAATTTTCTTCTCTCCTCCATCTTGGAAATCATTTCTTGTGTGACCCATAGTTTTTTTGACATTTTCCCTTTTACATATCCTATATTTTGCTGTCCTGCTTTAATGATCCCTTCTTTCAGCATATTCCAGTACTCATTGGCATTATCAGGTGCTTCTTTGTCTCTTAATGTGTTTAGAAAGTCCCGAGACAGCATTTCTGTAATTTGTTCTTTGTTGGACCTTATCTTCTCTAAATCCCACTTCTTCACCATTGTCGCCTTTTTCAGTTTTTTCATTCTTATTTCTATTTCTGCCATAAGTAAGTTGTGGTCACTATTAATATCTGCACCTGGTAATGTGTGCACCTTCTTGATTCCATTCCTGTATCTTTCTTCTACCAGTATAAAATCGATTTGGTTTCTGTATTTATCCCCTGGTGATTTCCAAGTGTAGAACCTCCTTTTATGGTTCTTGAACCATGTGTTTGCCGCTATCAGCTGCCTTTCCCTGCAGAAGTCAATTAACCATTCACCTCTGTCATTTCTCTTTCCAAGACCATGACTGCCTACTATGTTTCCCTCTTTCCCTTCTCCCACAATGGCGTTCCAGTCTCCCATTACTATTTTGCAGCATTTTTTATTTTCGTCCATTATTCTCTCTGTTACACTGTACGTTTCCTCTACAATTTGGTCATCATGTTCTGAAGTTGGTATATACACTTGGACAATCAGTAAATCTTTTTGTGCTCCTTTCAGCCTTACACCAATAACCCGGTCATTTGCATAGTCTACATATTCCACACATTTAGCCGATTCCTTTGTCATAATCATTTCTACTCCATTGATTCCTTTTACTTCTCCTCCTGAGTAGTAGAATACATATTCATCTGACTGCAACTCTCCATGTCCATTCCATCTTACCTCAGCAACTCCTACGAGGTCCATATGATTCTTTTCCATCTCTCTTTTAAGGTTTTCTAGTTTTCCTGCTTGTAGCAGAGTTCTGACATTCCAGGTACCAATTCTCCTTTTTGATTTTTTGCCTCCTTTCAAGTTGTCCCCCCCGGAGATCCGAATGGGGGACTATTTTACCTCCGGACACTGATTTAACATGAGAGGAAGCCATTTTTTGTGCATAAAATGGAGACTGCATTATGCAGGGAAGATAATCTGCGGTGGTATTCCGTTGCCTTCCGCAGTTCTGGAGGCCGCCCCTAACATGGGATACAGACGTCTTTTGCAGACGCCCGCTCCGGGTCAGACGCTGCATGAGAAGTATAGGTTGGAAAATGAAAGACCACTAGCCCTCGAAACCTAATAGCGTCAGGGTCGGAAAAGAACAAGAACTGGCCGAGGGTGGCCAGATAGGAAAGATAAAAGTGAGGAGCCTGGCATAAGTAAGTGGAAGCAATGCCAGGACTCAGCTCGGGGCCCCGTGGTCACCAGCCACGTATCACTAGGTGTGACTCCCTGAGGACAGTATCACATATTATGCTTTAAAATTTTTACAACATATTGTCCATCAGTGATGCAAATCGCTTCACACTCCATACGCACTTGCTACTACCATGAAGGCATGTGACATACACTTCCAGAAAAAGTAGTACACCTGGAAAGATGAAGTTGATTTTGATCCTATGACGGCATATGTCACGTGGTGGACAGTAGATGTATTGGTAATGGATTCAATGTCGTCCACCATTAGGGTAGCGGCATAGGTACCTCTGAGCGCCACCTGCGTCTACCCTTTAATAGGGATTGTTCACAGCCAGAAGGGTCAGTGTAGTGCAAATGTTTGGAGCAAGCAGGCAACCATGCCACGGAGATGCACTCGTGCTTCCTACAGCCAAACGAGCGACTTTGAAAGGGTTCAAACTGTGGCCTTCCGAGTGGCAGGATAGTCCTTTCGGAAAATTCCCAAACAAGTTGGACATACTGTGCCAGTTGCACAACGATGCGGCTATCACTGTCTTGTGTACATTCACACGAGGTTCTGGACGTCCACGCAGCACAGACGCCCTCCAGGATCGTTGTATTATAAGGGAAGTGGTGGCTGATCGTACAGCTACCACAGCACAGATAAGAGGCTTCTGAGCCCAGAAGCGTCAACAAGAAATGTTGCGAACCGGTTATTAGCAGTGGGACTACTGGTACGCACAGCTATAGTCTGTCTCCCACTCAAGCCACAGCATGGAAGAGCACAGCTCGAGTGTTGCCGTCAGAGGATCACTTGGAGGATGTAAAGGCGTGCCTTGAATTTCAGCTATGGAAGCGGCCGATAGTGGCTTGCGCGTGTGACGTAGAGTACTAGAGTACATTAGTTCATGATACACTGAAAACACCTCGGGCCTTATGATCTGAAGTGCGATAAGCTATAGCTCCAATTCAACTTTGGTGTTTCTGGAGTGGATTTTAACCAGCGTTCGGTAAGTGTAGAATGTTGTTGGACCCGTTCTTTTGCTGTTGTTGCAATAGCAAGGTGATGTGTTGTTTCGATAAGGCACCGCTCAACCACACGCTGCCCATGAAACTCAACGTGCTCTGTAGTACGAGCAACAAATTCCCTGGCCAGCACGATCTCTGAACTTGTCTCCAATCGAGAACGTGTGGGGCATGACGGGACGAGAAGTGACTCGTGCAACTCGTCTACCAACAGCTCTTACGGAACCACATGAACGGGTCGAACTGGCGCGGCATGAAGTGTCCCAGCACAGTATTCGCCATCTGTGCGATCGACTGGATGCAGAGACAGCGCCTGCATTGCCGCCCGTATTTGTTAATACTCGTACTTCTGTGTTTATTGGAAGAATTTGTTCGGTTATCTACATCTAGTAGTCGAAAGCCGTCGTTTTCTAAATCTTGTTCTGGTGTTATGTAGGTGTCAAATTCTAAGTGTATAAAGTCTGAATATTCATATCTTCAGTACCATTGTCGTCCAATTGTTTTGATTGTGATTATTGCATCTGAGGCTACACCACGTACTATTACGGGTCTTACAGCATGGACCGATATTTGGTACCTCAGAATCGCTTGCGCTATTATGTTTTACATACTGCCGGCCGGAGTGGCCGTGCGGTTCTAGGCGCTACAGTCTGGAACCGAGCGACAACTACGGTCGCAGGTTCGAATCCTGCCTCGGGCATGGATGTGTGTGATGTCCTTAGCTTAGTTAGGTTTAATTAGTTCTAAGTTCTAGGCGACTGATGACCTCAGAAGTTAAGTCGCGTAGTGCTCAGAGCCATTTGAACCATTTTTTTTTATATACTCCATATGCACTTTTGCAACAATGAATCTTGAGTAAACTGGAAACTTCTGAAGTGGTGTACTATTTTTCCGGCATTGTATAAAGCTACTGTACATCAACATAAACATAATTATATCGCGCCGATTACAAGCGTTAGTTTCACCAGCCGTTGCAACTGACATAAAAGTAGTGCAAACACAACGACCATCGTCTGTGTCTACCAGATGGTACTGTCGCGGTTGACTGGATTATCGACTTGTCCTTAGCATAAAACATACATAAAAAAATTCCATATAACTGGTAATACATTATTAAGGACCAATTTTATTTACATTGTTACACAATCCACCTCAACCTCAGAGAAATGTAAAAGTCTTAAGTATAATTAATGTAGGTACCTTTGATAATTTTGTAGGGTAAAGTATATATGACATACGTTACGGACCAAGACCTAGGCTCGCAATATGTTAAACGTAGACAGGAATTTAAAAAGATGTTCTTCAGGCAAAATGTCGATATTCTGACTCTGTGAAATGTTTATAATTTACATCAGAATGTCCATAGTTCTGTTTCGATTTTCTCATGATAATACAAATATCTGTAAATACATCGAAATACAAGAGACCCGTTTAATAAGTAATGCAACATCTTTTCTTTTTGTCAGCCAGTTTCGGTCGAAAAAATTCGGAATTTCTTGTGGGACGTCGTGAAATATTCCCGCTTCAGCCCCTAGGGTTTCATGAAGTTCCGATAGGTGGCAGAGCTACACGTAACTTTCACAGTGTGTTCTATAACGAAGATGCGAACCAAGCAGATAGATGTCACTGAGGCTTTTTTTTTTCTTCCTCCCGAGGCTGGGTTTCAACAATCAAAAATCAAACCCTCTCTGATGTGCAACACTCGTCGCCCACCGTATGACAGGAAGCGAGCGTCACCTCGGTGCTGATGGAGCTTTGGATCTTGGCCGACCCTCAAGGAAGACCTCCGGCAAGATCGTGTGGTGAGACATGAGCCCAAGCCAAACGGGCAGCACGCTTTGGCAGGATTCCTGAAACTAAGACCACAATCGCTACCTTCGACCTGAAAGTAACCTAGCGCAAACTAAGGAGCGGGCATAACAAAATGGCTCTGAGCGCTATGCGACTTAACTGCTGAGGTCATCAGTCACCTAGAATTTAGAACTAATTAAACCTAACTAACCTAAGGACATCACACACATCCATGCCCGAGGCAGGATTCGAACCTGCGACCGTAGCGGTCGCTCGGTTCCAGACTGTAGCGCCTAGAACCGCACGGCCACTCCGGCCGGCCGGGCTTAATAGCTCAAGCTTGCAATGAACAGTTGAATTCTTTTATCGGCTCTTTTTAGCTCTATTGGCCATTGTCCATGCCAGAAACTCCTCTACTTAGTCCCACGATAAGTCTAAATATCACACAACAAGAAAGGGAGGTAGGCAGCTTCAGTATTAAGGTAAGGTTTTAACCATCAAACATATAAATGGTAGGCTAAACAGAGTCAAGCTATAGCAACAAGGATCTTACAATTTAAAGCTTGATGCTGGGCAAGTTCATGATTACTAAAGTAGGCTAACAGATTTTACAGCTTGCTATACTAAGAAACTTTATACTGGCCAAGGGCATGATTACTACATTCAAACAGAATAGGCTAAATGGCCTTAGCAGAGAGGCTCTTAAAACTTACTACACTAAATTTAATACTGGCCAAGGTCAATGATCACTTCATTCAAACAATAAGTTACTGTCACACAGACGAGCTATACGCTTAGAAGGCCACAACCGGAAAACGATATCTTAACCTTAACAGGGCGTAGGCACGCAAGCGAGGCCGAACGCTGGCCAGACTGTAAGCGTACGATCACTAAGGCTCTGAACAAAATGTTACATAAGTCCATGCGATCGTACCCAGCTCGTCAGTTGTGGTCTTACTCAAAATTTAGTAACTGTGATGGTGCCCCACTTTACTATTCTAGAGAAGCCGCTTCTAAGAACAAACTCAGCAATAGAACCGCCCTAAAGGGCAACATACAAAATTTATAATAAAAACTTTAAAGCCAATTCCAAGGAACAACACGATAAAAACCTTGACCAGACAACACCCTTTACTGCCAAGACATTGTGAAAGCACAGCACAGGGACGTCTCAACTCTCCACAGTCGAAGCTTCAGATTTTTAAAAACACAACTTACGCGGCAGACCACCAGTACCTCCCCATTTAGGGTTACATCAATAGCAGCCACCAGATACGGACGATCCGGAATCGCCACAGCCAAGAACAGTATCACTTGCAGGATGACGGTCCTTTCTGTTAGCCTACTAAGACAGTAGATGTTCTAATAGTCCGTTGCAATTAATGAAACTTTTGCCACCGACGTTGCCGCCGGAGGCAATCCTTACAACATTTCACAACGGCCTCACCACACCACAACAGGAGAAGGAGAATCAAAAGCAGCTCCTCTAGAATGGTAGCAGCTACTCCGCAGCGGTCGTTTTCATCACTTTACTATGGTGGACATGCTTTTGTAGTTCTCCATTGAAATAAGAAGGTTATCAAGCACAGCTGTTTTCGGTGTCAGCCTTTGCAATAACACACAACGCCAGCACTGCGAAACAAGACAATGAAATCAGTAGGCTGCATAGTGTTGAAGAATAACGCTAACAGTTCGCAGTCTTTCCTGGTACTTCAATACGATAAACACCACAACGAAAGCTAATAGAATTAAGGAGCGTGCAAGCCAAGCATTTATAAGAGAAGCCATTCGTTTTACCCGCAGACAGCTGGATATTGTTTCCAAAGATTTATTTTACTTACATTTGAACTTGCCATCGCAGATTTCAAGTGTGTTTGGCTGTGGGTTGATGATTCCACATGGGCACTATCGGATTGGGCAAATAGGAGCGCCGTTACCAGACAATCTTCGAAATTTGAACGGCTTCTTTCTCGTCTCTACAGCATCACAAGGGGATAAACGTGGGCGCACTGTGGTTAATCTTTCTAACAAGGTTCTGGATGGGCCCACAGTGGCGGTATTGGAGAAAGATTTAAATTTTTCGCCCACTCCCAAGAGACTTCCTGCCACAGAGTTCATGTGCTCTGTAGAACAAGCAGTACACAGTCTACCAGAGAACCAAGCAGAAGAAATAAGGCAGGAAGTGTCCCACACATTACGTCGGGCTCGGCCACCGCGGGATAACATCTCTTCCGCAGAGAGAGAGCAGCCATTCGTTCTCTTAGGAATGAGGTAGTAGTTTTACCAGCGGGCAAGGGGATTGCCAAGGTTGTAATGTCGCGGGATGATTATGTCCTAAAAATGGATTTACTGCTCAACGATCTGGCGTACAGGAGACTGTCTAGTGACCCCACAGAAAGGATCAAGCGTAAGACACTTTCACTGCTGAAAAGGAGTTCGTTGTCGGAAGATTTGCGTAAGAAACTTTATCCTGGTGCTGCCGTTCCGCCTAGGTTGTATGGTCTGCCTAAGCTGCATAAGGAAGGGGTTCCTCTACGCCCTATTGTTAGTAATTTAGGTGCACCCACTTATAACCTGGCGAATTATTTATAATCTGTTCTCAGTCCATATGTTAGAAAATGTGAACACCATATCTCCAATTCGGTGGATTTTATTCGACGATTGAAATGTTTGAAGTTGAGTCCTTCAGATCTATTAGTGAGTTTTGATGTGGTGTCTCTCTTTATACGAGTTCTTCTGGTTGAGTCCCTTAGTTTGATTAGTGGAGAACTGGATGAAGAGCTGGTGAAGCTTTGTCATCATGTGCTGACATCCACGTATTTTTTATTTCACGGAACAGAATGATGGAGTGGCTATAGGTAGTCTTTTATCACCCACAGTTGCCAATTTATTTACGGAGGACTTCGAGGATATGGCACTGAGGACTTCAGCTTTGCCATCAACGTGCTTCTGGAGATATGTGTATGATACCTTTTTCGTCTGGCAACATGGGCGTGATGCTCTTAATAGGTTTTTGGATCACTTCAACTGTCTTCATCCCCGTATCAAATTTACTATGGAGGTTGAAAATGATGGGATTCCTCCACTTTTGGGCGTTGTGGTTTATAAAAAACCAGATGATACTTTGGAACACAGTGTTCACCGAACGCCGACACACACCGATTGGTATCTGCATCCTAAGAGTTGTCATCCACCACACCAACGCAGTACACCCTTAGGACTTTGGTGCGCAGAGCATATGCCATTTCTGACGCGGTCAGCTTAATCCAAGAACTTGGGCATGGCTGTTTTTAAGGAAAATGGATACTCCCAGAAGCAGATTCGTCGGGATGTGGAGTTTGCACCATCTTTAGAGGTGCATGAAGAGGAACATAGATCGGTGGCCTTTCTTCCTTATGCTGGAGGCATATCGTTTAAGATTGGACGAATTTTGAGAAACTTCAACATTAAGAGTGTGTTCCGTCCACCTTCTAAGATTTGGGCGCTACTCGGCTCTGTGAAAGATGATTTGCGACTTAGGAAACCCGGTGTATACAAAATTCCGTGTCAATGTGGGAAGGTTTACAATGGCCGTTCGATTCGCACAGTGCATGACAGGTGTGTGGAACATCGCCGTCACACGAGGCTACAACAACCGGAAAAATCGGCAGTAGCAGAACACTGCTTAAATGAAGGACACGGTATGAAATTTCATGAAACTGTGGTAGTTGCCAATATTTCCGGTTTTTGGAACAGTATAAAGAGGCGATCGAAATTAGGTTGGCTGATAATTTAATCAATAGATACAATGGGTTTCCTCTTAGCAGAACGTGGAATCCTGTACTACCTCGCATTAAAATCGAACGCTCTTCGGTGCGGCCCTGAGTGCAATATATCGTTGCAGCCAGTGTTCTACTAAGGGCAGCGCCACCTCCCTGTCTTGGATGGCAGCAACCGTAATGGGCGGCGCATGCGCCGTGTACTGAATGGTGGCCTATATAGGACGTCGATTTACAGCCTGGCGTCGGTTCTCAGCGGGACCCATCAGTGGAAGCAGCATTCTCCATGAAGATGGCGACCAGTTGGATCACCGAAATATCGAGTCAAGTTGTTTTTAGGATCCGGCTGCAAACCCGAAGAGATTACGCCAGAAAAGCTTACGAAGTCACACCACCACGAAACTAAGGAACCGACGTAGCTGTTTTAGCCAGTTCTCGTAGTCAAACATCATGGCAACACCACACAGCTTCTTATCGTCGGCGTGGTCTATCGGCGTTGTCTTCTTAAGGCAGAAATAAACGTTACAACGACACTATTCACCATTTAACCGAAGATGGTCGGCAACGTTGAAGGAAAATAATGGGGACGATCAGCCGAGCCTAATCACAGATCTTGGCTACAAATTACTCTCCCCAGCATCCTGACTGCCTACGAAGTCACACCAACTAATAACCAAAGCAATGAACAGCAACGTAGGACCAAACCCCCAGAGACGTGTCCTGACACTCTCGCAGAGCTTAATGCCAACGGACACACCTGCTGTTGGCAGCCACGACCATGGCCAACACAACTCTGCCTCGTCGCTGCTGTTCCCTACTCAATGCAGTGGCCGTAAAAAAGCCGACAGTCCAGAACTGAGCCAGCCCAGCTTGTAGTACTTCACGCCGTCGCCTTTAATGCAGCTAGCGCCACCGCACCATCACTCGCGCGCCAGCACCCCGTGGAATACAGAGCAAGCTGCGGTAGATCCGCAACGGCGCGAAATGCAAACTGCCAGAAGGCAAACCAACCGGTACACGGGGAAAACCGGAGCATCGCAGATATTCACAGGCGCTTGCGGAATGTCTGTGGAGACCTGGCAGTGAACAAATACACTGTGAGTCGGTGGAGTAGGCGTCCGTCATTATCGCAACAAGGTAGCGGAAACCTGCCCGAACTCCCGAGTGCAGACCGGCCGCACACAGCTCTGCCTCCTGCAATAGTACAAAGTGCGAACCCTCTCATTTGAGGAAATCTACAGACCACAGTCTAACACATCTCTGTAGGTACTACTGAGACACTCGTCTACTCAAAGATGTATGCCAGCTGGATTCTTCGCCGCCACTGGGCAACGGAAGGTCATCAGTGCGGAAATGCATGCGCGTTAAGAGGCTAATAGTGAAAATTTTCTATCGAATATCATCACAAAAGATGAAACTTGGATTCATCACTTCGCACCGGAAACAAAACGGCAATCCACGGTATGTCTGCCTCGCCAGCTTTCCTCCGAAGAAGAATTTCAAAGCGGCACCCTCAGCCGGTAAAGTGATGGAGACGGTCTTCGGTTACTCTGAAGGGGTAATACTGTGTTTGATGTCCACCCTCAAAGTGCAACGATCAACTCTGAAAGTACTGTGTCACCCTCAAGAAATTTAAGGCACTGCTGGCCATTAAAATTGCTACACCAAGAAGAAATGCAGATGATAAACGCGTATTCATTGGACAGATATATTGTACTACGACTGACACATGTGATTACATTTTCACGCAGTTTGGGTGCATAGATCCTGAGAAATCAGTACCCAGAACAACCACCTCTGGCCGTAATAACGGCCTTGATACGCCTGGGCATTGAGTCAAACAGAGCTTGGACGGCATGTACAGGTACAGACGCCCGTGCAGCTTCAACACGATACCACAGTTCATCAAGTGTAGTGACTGGCGTATTGTAACGAGCCAGTTGCTTGGCCAACATTGACCAGACGTTTTCAGTTGGTGAGAGGTCTGGAGAATGTGCTGGCCAGGGCAGCAGTCGAACATTTTCTGTATCCAGAAAGGCCCGTACAGGACCTGCAACATGCGGTCGTGCATTAACCTGCTGAAATGTAGGGTTTCGAAGGGATCGAATGAAAGGTACAGCCACCGGTCGTAACACATCTGAAATGTAGCGTCCACTGTTCAAAGTGCCGTCAATGCGAACAAGAGGTGACCGAGACGTGTAACCAATGGCACCCCATACCATCACGCCTTGTGATACGCCAGTGTGGCGATGACGAATACACTCTTCCAATGTGCGTTCACCACGATGTCGCCAAACACGGATGCGACCATAATGATGCTGTAAACAGAACCTGGATTCATCCGAAAAGTGACGTTTTGCCGTTCGAGCACCCAGGTTCGTCGTTGAGTACACCATCGCAGGCGCTCCTGTCTGTGATGCAGCTTCAAGGGTAACCGCAGCCATGGTCTCCGAGCTGGTAGTCCATGCTGCTGCAAACGTCGTCGAACTGTTCGTGCAGATGGTTGTTGTCTTGCAAACGTCCCCATCTGTTGACTCAGGGATCGAGACGCGGCTGCACGATCCGTTACTGCCATCCGGATAAGGTGCCTGTCATCTCGACTGCTAGTGATATGAGACCGTTGCGATCCAGCATCGCGTTCCGTATTACCCTCCTGAACCCACTGATTCCATATTCTGCTAACAGTCATTGTATCTCGACCAACGCGAGCAGCAACGTCGCGGTACGATAAACCGCAGTCGCGATGGGTTACAATCCGACCTTTATCAAAGTCGGAAACGTGATGGTACGCATTTCTCCTCCTTACACGAAGCATCACAACAACGTTTCACCAGGCAACGCCGGTCAACTGCTGTTTGTGTATGAGAAATCGGTTGGAAACTTTCCTCATGTTAGCACGTTGTCGGTGTCGCCAACGGCGCCAACCTTGTGTGAATGCTCTGAAAAGCTAATCATTTGCATATCACAGCATCTTCTTCCTATCCGTGAAAACTGATGAACAAATGGCGAGATCGTCACATTTAACAGTTTGGTTATTATTGCATTCAGTGTTCGTTGACGCTTCCAGCGGTGAGCTGCAGTGTGATGGGTACTCTTTGTCGCTCCCGGCACTGGCTGGCTGGCAGTGCGACGTACTGTGTTTGCCACCACCGACGCAGGTCAGTACGTTGCAGTTGTCAAGCCGAATGACCGCATCGCGTGTATCTCTCTTTACTTCTGTAACATTTAACAACCGAATATAAGACAAACGTATTTGTGTGACCCATTATTATGAACAGATCGATTCGTATATGAGTTGAGGGGACGTTTTATTCTACTAATAGTAATAGTCAGCTCTTTGACACTTTACATATTCTTATACATTTGCTATTACCTAGCTATTGTGCTGCGTTCTATCTGAATTTAATGGGTGGTCTTTGCGCGTCTCAAGCCAGTGCTGCATTTTAAATGCGTGTTTGTTGATACAGCTTGGTTCAAAATTTATGTTTATTTTTTTAATGGTTTTTTCATGACTCTATAGTCCATTCACGAGCCGCGCGGTTAGAGGCGCCATGTTGGCCGTTCCCGCCGGAGGTTCGAGTCCTCCCTGGGCTTGGGTGTGTGTGTTGTTCTTATCATAGGTTCGTTTAAGTCAGTTTAAGTAGTGTGTAAGCCTAGGGACCGATGACCTCTGCAGTTTGGTCATTTAAGATCTCACGCACACCACCACTCCATCCACGAACGTTGGTGGTTCGCGCATGTCGAGGCACGGATAGGGATTGCATTGTTGACGATTCCACACGACAGTCGCGGTACGCGCATGCGTGTGCTTTTCACTTGAAGAAACCGTATGTACTGCAAATTATGTCTCTCGCTTACTTACGCGGAGTTTATCACTTACCACCACAATCAACGATGACAACTCGCAGCAAATGGAATCGAAATTCACTAAACAACTTGCCGCGATCACGTTAAGTGCTCGCATTAGCTTCGGCATCCACAGCAGATCGCTGAGAAGATACTGGACGCTCATTGACTGTCGACGCAAACGTGACATAGGTGTGCAGAACAAGCCTAAACTCGCGTCGCCATCGCTCGTGACTCCAATAATCGTCTCTATTTATTCCACACAAGGGTGCTGATGATCTCGCCGGTTAGCGTTCAAAAACAGCATCCAAATCACATCACAAAAAATCAAAATGGGTCAAATAGCTCTGAGCAATATGAGACTTAACTTCTGAGGTCATCAGTCCCCTAGAACTTAGAACTACTTCAATCTAACTAACCTAAGGACATCACACACATCCATGCCCAAGGCAGGATTCGACCCTACGACCGTAGCGGTCGCGCGGTTCCAGACTGAAGCGCCTAGAACCGGTCGGTCACTCCGGCCGGCCGAACCGCATCACAATTAGCTTCGGTTTACATGTGGTGAAGGTAATTTGCCACTATAGTGTTCGTTGTGGATGGTATGGATCGGACTATAGAGTGACGAAAAACTATTAAGAGGTAACACAGATTGAAACGTCCCCTTAGAAAAATTATACAAGACTGTGCTTAAACTGACACACAATATTTCTTAGCGCAACGCAATCTGACTTTCAATAATCCCTACAAAAGAATGGCCCTGACTAACATTAACCTATACCTTTCACAAATCACTTACCTCACAAAAATCTTCGTTACTCGAACTACTGCAATACAGCGAGCCCCACTACTGACAGCTAAATAAAAGATTCAAACTATGGAAGGCACTAACTACTGATAGGCATAGTTAGCAAATGAAAGATTTTAATAGAGAACAAACAATGTATTTACCTTAGTAGTCATAATATATATAGCAGTTCATGACATCCAGTCTTACAAATTTCAAAACTCCGCCATCTCTCTCCCCACATCCACCACTGCTGGCGGCTCACCTCCAACTGCACAACGCTACGCGCTGTTAACATCCAGCTGCCCAACACTACAATGGCAGACAACAATGCAAACTAGCCACAGACTGCACACAGCACAGCCAGTGCTTTTCATACAGAGCGCTACGTGGCGTTACCAATAAGAAAACCTAAACAGCCTACTTACATAGCCCCCATGCTCCCCACAAAAAAATTTACAATTTTTTTTGGGCAGTGGCCAATACAGATTGAAAAAATTTTTCATAATTACAATAACAAAGAAATCAAATGCACACACTTATTGATACAATGTTGGTCAAAAGCTAAAATTTTCTCACAGTCCATAAAGACAGTCCTGATCATTCATCACAGTAAAATTGCAGTGTTTTTCTCAAAGTCTGAGCAGTAAAAGAAAATGCACACGGAAAGAGGGGATTTCCATGCAGTCTTGAAGAAGTAGTGTTGTCCTTCCAACGGAAAGACAGTGCTGACTCTTGACATGCAGACGGGTAATGGTCCACAACAGAGCAAACCCACCACAGAGTCAGTCGAAGTTTTGAAGAATATTGGTAGGTAGGTCGTCACAGAGCAGACCCACTGTAGTCCTTGTTGCGGCTTGGCGAGACAGCCAAGTCACTAGGAGAGGAAGCCGAAAGGCATGCGTTTAACTCACGCAGGCTGGCGTGAGGTCTGGAACAGGTAAAGTAATTATACTATCAAGAAAAGTACGTAGCTTCAGGAATACTTAACTTTAATCCATAATTGGTGAACATCGGTCTGACTGTACAGGCAGCACAAGATAAATAGGAATTGACAATGGCGCCTTGCTAGGTCGTAGCAAATGACGTAGCTGAAGGCTATGCTAACTATCGTCTCGGCAAATGAGAGCGTAATTTGTGAGTGAACCATTGCTAGCAAAGTCGGCTGTACAACTGGGGCGAGTACTAGGACGTCTCTCTAGACCTGCCGTGTGGCGGCGCTCGGTCTGCAATCACTGATAGTGGCGACATGCGGGTCCGATGTATACTAATGGACCGCGGCCGATTTAAAGGCTACCACCTAGCAAGTGTGGTGTCTGGCGGTGACACCACAGTCCTGTTAGAGATTACGGTATTGGTGGGTCACCAGAGGTGCAGACCCAATGTAGTCCTTGTAGAAATAATGGTATTGGTGGGTCATCAAAGGTGCAGACCCACTGTAGTCCTTGTAGAGACGGCCAGATGCCATCTGTTGCGACTGTGCAGGTGCACAATCACCATCGAAGAGTCTTGCAGAGAATATAGCAAGTCCATAACCACCACTTGTGCACTCACGAAGTTTTTGGAATCGTCCTTAGAACCAGCAATGCTGTTAATCAGTCCCTTGCTGAATTATTAACACACGTGCAAACATTAACAGTCCCAACTTCTCACATATTTTGCATATACTATGACCATCAGAAATTTGATGAACTGGTGTCAATCACAATTTTATAACATGAGAATAAAATAACAAAGGTACAAAATACATTATTAAAGAACATAACAATACAGATAAATTTGTAGTAGTACAGGCTTTACAAAAGAATAGAAATAAACAGATACATCAGTGTTTTAGGAATTATGACATAAGTGAATATATAATATAATGAGAATAATTTTCGAAACATTAATTTCACATATGAGCATTGAAACAGAACAGAATAAATAATGTCTAAACATCTTTACAGAGAAAAATTCTACAATATAAATCTTATTAGCTAAACACATAAAGACAGGAAAAAAGACAAATACACAAGGATACATAAACACATAGTGGAATAATACAAAAGGAATGACAGGGTTCATTTTCAGTGTAACATTTGGTACCGCAGTCCAACCCAAAACTTCATTCCATAGATCTTTCGTCTTATTGCAACATTTGTTTTCACCAAAACATCCTATCCAAGCATGCTTTCTGTATTTATATGTTCACATATTTCTTACCTCGCTATTTATTTTCCATTATTTTACTTCATTTATTTCCAAGAAAATCCTACCTAAACTTGTTGTCTCTAAACCCTACTTTTTTGGTTCATATCCTCTTTCAAAATACTTTTTTGGCCAAACCATTTTCTTATAGCTTCTCAATGCATTTCATTCCATTCATCACAACTTGTTCTCTTATATGGCCTACCCCATCTTAAGCTAACTTAAATCTACTGAGCTCAGATGCTAAACTAAGGGACGAGGCAATGCAGCTACACAAAACAATTAACACAAACAGCAATGACAAAAAATTCAAATTGGCAAAGCAAGCTGCAGTATATATAAATTAGCAAAGCAATTGCAATATTACAACTAATATAAGGCAATGTGCAGCAAACAAGAAAATAAATCCGTAGTAAAACTGGCTTAGTAGAGTAATACAAAGTCAAATTCAGTAACATTATGCCTGGTAAACAGCAGCAGCAAATGAAATAACTTATACCTAAACATGACAAAGCTCAAGCAGAAAAAATAGCACACTAAAGACAACAATGCAGATAAGGGAAATGTATAATCACATGTTAATGTCTACATAATCAAAATGGTGCACCACAAAAACTAATTCTACAAAAAATTAACAAGTACTTGAAAAGAAAATTATATATGCAGTTACTGTTATTAGTCCCTCCTTATTGTTCTTTCCATTCCAAGAGCTCCTTTTTCGAAGAATGTCGATCATAAAATAATTATTTAATAGATCTGTTGACAGAAAGTGTTCACATTAGACAAATGCATTTAAGTTTATTTTATAAAACCAATGCTGCAACACAGCTGGAAACTGGATAACAAATGAAATAAGCAACTATGAAAAGCAACGCATAAAAATATCATTCAATAGTCATGTGACATTTCATAAGTTAGTAGAAATTCTCTCAACTCTCGTAGAAAGACGGTTGTCATAATCAGGTGTGCAGATGTAAGTATCTTTCCAAGTAATGAGCGTGTCGTATTTGCGATGCTTTCTACAAAGGAATGTCAATAGTGAGTATAATGGCCTCCTTTTTTCCTCCACCTGTGCCTCTGAAAGGCACACACTAATGGCTTTTTCTCCAGGCGACTGGCACACCTGGGCGCCACCTGGGTCACTTAGCTTCCTTACCGAAATATTTATGACAGCAATGACAGTCTCATACAAAAAAAATTCACCGGTCGAGAATTTGTGTTACGAACATGTTGTTGTTGTTGTTGTTGTTGTTGTGGTCTTCAGTCCTGAGACTGGTTTGATGCAGCTCTCCATGCTACTCTATCCTGTGCAAGCTTTTTCATCTCCCAGTACCTACTGCAACCTACATCCTTCTGAATCTGCTTAGTGTATTCATCTCTTGGTCACCCTCTACGATTTTTACCCTCCACGCTGCCCTCCAATACTAAATTGGTGATCCCTTGATGCCTCAGAACATGTCCTACCAACCGATCCCTTCTTCTGGTCAAGTTGTGCCACAAACTTCTCTTCTCCCCAATCCTATTCAATACTTCCTCATTAGTTATGTGATCTACCCATCTAATCTTCAGCATTCTTCTGTAGCACCACATTTCGAAAGCTTCTATTCTCTTCTTGTCCAAACTATTTATCGTCCATGTTTCACTTCCATACATGGCTACACTCCATACAAATACTTTCAGAAATGACTTCCTGACACTTAAATCAATACTGGATGTTAACAAATTCCTCTTCTTCAGAAACGCTTTCCTTGCCATTGCCAGCCTACATTTTATATCCTCTCTACTTCGACCATCATCAGTTATTTTGCTCCCCAAATAGCAAAACTCCTTTACTACTTTAAGTGCCTCATTTCCTAATCTAATTCCCTCAGCATCACCCGACTTAATTAGACTACATTCCATTATCCTTGTTTTGCTTTTGTTGATGTTCATCTTATACCCTCCTTTCAAGACACTGTCCATTCCATTCAACTGCTCTTCCAAGTCCTTTGCTGTCTCTGACAGAATTACAATGTCATCGGCGAACCTCAAAATTTTTATTTCTTCTCCATGAATTTTAATACCTACTCCGATTTTTTCTTTTGTTTCCTTCACTGCTTGCTCAATATACAGATTGAACAACATCGGGGAGAGGCTACAACCCTGTCTTACTCCCTTCCCAACCACTACTTCCCTTTCATGTCCCTCGACTCTTATAACTGCCATCTGGTTTCTGTACAAATTGTAAATAGCCTTTCGCTCCCTGTATTTTACCCCTACCACCTTTAGAATTTGAAAGAGAGTATTCCAGTCAACATTGTCAAAAGCTTTCTCTAAGTCTACAAATGCTAGAAATGTAGGTTTGCCTTTCCTTAATCTTTCTTCCAAGATAAGTCGTAAGGTCAGTATTGCCTCACGTGTTCCAGTGTTTCTACGGAATCCAAACTGATCTTCCCCGAGGTTGGCTTCTACTAGTTTTTCCATTCGTCTGTAAAGAATTCGTGTTAGTATTTTGCAGCTGTGACTTATTAAGCTGATAGTTCGGTAATTTTCACATCTGTCAACACCTGCTTTCTTTGGGATTGGAATTATTATATTCTTCTTGAAGTCTGAGGGTATTTCGCCTGTTGCATACATCTTGCTCACCAGATGGTAGAGTTTTGTTAGGACTGGCTCTCCCACGGCCGTCAGTAGTTCCAATGGAATATTGTCTACTCCGGGGGCCTTGTTTCGACTCAGGTCTTTCAGTGCTCTGTCAAACTCTTCACGCAGTATCATATCTCCCATTTCATCTTCATCTACATCCTCTTCCATTTCCATAATATTGTCCTCAAGTACATCGCCCTTGTATAGACCCTCTATATACTCCTTCCACCTTTCTGCTTTCCCTTCTTTGCTTAGAACTGGGTTTCCATCTGAGCTCTTGATATTCATACAAGTCGTTCTCTTATCTCCAAAGGTCTCTTTAATTTTCCTGTAGGCGGTATCTATCTTACCCCTAGTGAGATAGGCCTCTACATCCTTACATTTGTCCTCTAGTCATCCCTGCTTAGCCATTTTGCACTTCCTGTCGATCTCATTTTTGAGACGTTTGTATTCCTTTTTGCCTGTTTCACTTACTGCATTTTTATATTTTCTCCTTTCATCAATTAAATTCAGTATTTCTTCTGTTACCCAAGGATTTCTACTAGCCCTCGTCTTTTTACCTACTTGATCCTCTGCTGCCTTCACTACTCCATCCCTCAAAGCTGCCCATTCTTCTTCTACTGTATTTATTTCCCCCATTCCTGTCAATTGCTCCCTTATGCTCTCCCTGAATCTCTGTACAACCTCTGGTTCTTTCAGTTTATCCAGGTCCCATCTCCTTAAATTCCCACCTTTTTGCAGTTTCTTCAGTTTTAATCTACAGGTCATAACCAATAGATTGTGGTCAGAATCCACATCTGCCCCTGGAAATGTCTTACAATTTAAAACCTGGTTCCTAAATCTCTGTCTTACCATTATATAATCTATCTGATACCTTTTAGTATCTCCAGGGTTCTTCCATGTATATAACCTTCTTTCATGATTCTTAAACCAAGTGTTAGTTATGATTATGTTGTGCTCTGTGCAAAATTCTACAAGGCGGCTTCCTCTTTCATTTCTGTCCCCCAATCCATATTCACCTACTATGTTTCCTTCTCTCCCTTTTCCTACACTCGAATTCCAGTCACCCATGACTATTAAATTTTCTTCACAATCTGAATAATTTCTTTTATTTCATCATACATTTCTTCAATTTCTTCGTCATCTGCAGAGCTAGTTGGCATATAAACCTGTACTACTGTAGTAGGTGTGGGCTTCGTATCTATCTTGGCCACAATAATGCGTTCACTATGCTGCTTGTAGTAACTTACCCGCATTCCTATTTTCCTATTCATTATTAAACCTACTCCTGCATTACCCCTATTTGATTTTGTGTTTATAACCCTGTAGTCACCTGACCAGAAGTCTTGTTCCTCCTGCCACCGAACTTCACTAATTCCCACTATATCTAACTTCAACCTATCCATTTCCCTTTTTAAATTTTCTAACCTACCTGCCCGATTAAGGGATCTGACATTCCACGCTCCGATCCGTAGAACGCCAGTTTTCTTTCTCCTGATAACGACATCCTCTTGAGTAGTCCCCGCCCGGAGATCCGAATGGGGGACTATTTTACCTCCGGAATATTTTACCCAAGAGGATGGCATCATCATGTAATCATACAGTAAAGCTGCATGCCCTCGGGAAAAATTACGGCTGTAGTTTCCCCTTGCTTTCAGCCGTTCGCAGTACCAGCACAACAAGGCCGTTTTGGTTATTGTTACAAGGCCAGATCAGTCAATCATCCAGACTGTTGCCCTTGCAACTACTGAAAAGGCTGCTGCCCCTCTTCAGGAACCACACGTTTGTCTGGCCTCTCAACAGATACCCCTCCGTTGTGGTTGCACCTACGGTACGGCTATCTGTATCGCTGAGGCACACAAGCCTCCCCACCAACGGCAAGGTCCATGGTCCATGGTTCATGGTTACGAACATGTAGAAACAAAATCATGTAAATATAACAGTGCCCAAAAATTTTCGTCGGCATTGTGATACATTCACACATTTACACACATTTCATAACTCTTAAAGTATGATTCTTGGTTTCAAACATCATTTTTCACAAGTCAGAGTCCCTAACCACTACTCACTATTCCTTACCTTATTACACATATACATATTCGTCGACACTTCTTCAATATTTCATCATAATAAATATATAGCATAATCAAATCCTCACATAGCATTAGCTTATTGATCATAAACATATATCAAAACCATAATACACATTGTCATCGTAATAATAACATCACAGAACCTCAGCCAAATCTCAAGAATGTCGTAGCTTCCTGCAATAATGTCAAAACCTAAAAAAAATTCTCTGCTCATTTCAATAGTGTCATCTACCTCAATAGCACTTTAAAAATCATGATCCCATGCCAAATACATCATTCAAAGCTCTCATAGTATCACAATGATTCCGAAAAAAAAATATGAACAGTTTACAAAGTACAGACGAAATACAATTTCATTGGTATCAAGTTATTCAACAGTGTAATTGCGTAAAGATGTGTCATTGACATAGTAAAAAATGTTTTTTTCTCTGTTAAATAATCAGATAGCTGTGTAATTCTGTGTTAGAGATATCTGGTACCGATGTGTAAAGTTGTATAAGCAAATACCATGTTAGCTAGGTCTCCTTGTGCTTGCCAAACACATGGTACACAATGTAAGCGCGTACCCCCCTGAGGATTAATGTAATTATACCCTCAGGTGTTACAGATTACAGCAATGGAATGAAATGTATCACAGAAAACTTTCTTTGTAATTCAAAAATCTTAAAAAATAAATGGTTCAAGTACAAAATTAATCACTCAAATGCGTGTCCTGTAGCGCTAAATGTGCGTCTTGCTGTAAGATAATTCTGCGGAAGTGTCATAGTTATTGTCCTCCGAAAGCTAAGTTCTGCAGAAGCCAATGTACTTACCTCATGATAAACAAAAGTGAAATACTTTGCGTACAGATATCTTAGTTATTATGCTTATTGCCGTGATGAAGAAAGTACTGTGCTGTAACGTATTGTTGTGTTACGGAAAAGGCAGTCTCATTGTAGCTATACCACAAAAGTTAACACTAAAACATGTTTTACTTTCCAGAATAATTCAGAAAAACTGTGCAGATATAAAACAGAAACACCGCAAAAGCAACATGGTAAATTGTCACTCATTAGTAGTGTCTGATAAAATCGTGCAGCTGTCACATAAACTAATCACTGTGTCATCTGGTATCTCACGTAAAGTACTTTAAATCCAGAATGTATTTTCAAGTAAACCAAAATGTTGTATTAAAATCTCATTAGCAGTACCAGTAATTGTTCTAAGTATGTAAGCCTTATAGTCATTACGTAATCGTGCAACTAACGAGCAAGAATGTAAGCACACAATAACACTGTGACGTCTGTACACTATAACAATGCATTCGTAATTTATGTTTAAATAAGTTCTCTTGGTTCTTGGTTGGATATTTAACTTCAAACATTGTTGCATGGTAACAGTTTCTAAGTCTGACAATACATACTAGAAATGTGAAGTGAAAAGTTTTATGGCAAAGACAAAGTTAAAAAGCAGATTATCTTTCAATAAACGGTTTTACATGTGAAATGATGTGTAAACCTTTACTCTTCCTTGTACGCAGAGTTTCAACTTCAACGCAATTATCATGTGGTATACGTCGGATTCTGTAAGGTCCATTGTAAACTAGAAAGAATTTGTGACTCAAGTGTTTCTTCTTATGTGACAATGAATGAGCTTTAATGAGAACTTTCTGACCAATATATAATTTCTTTGCATTTGCTTTACCGTGTAGTTTTCTCCTTTTGTCTGATGCAGATTTTATATTTTTAAGAGCCAAATCAATTATGTCTTTGTGTCGAAGTTTACGTGTATTCGGGAAAGGTACAAGCTCTCTGATTCTGTTCGGTGGTTCTTCATTCTTCAGTACAAGAGTAGGTGGTGAAGCAGTGGAATCATGAGGCATTTCATTCAGCACATTTTGAAATAAGTGTAAATATCTGTCCCAAAGCTGATGCTTTCTGTGACAATAAAGTCTGCAAAGCTTATTGATTTCTTTCATAATTCGTTCAGATGGGTTACAATGTGGTGAGTACAATGAAATAAAAACAGGTTTGATTTTATGATTCCGAAGCATGCGTGACCAAACAGCAGATCTGAATTGTGGTCCATTATCTGAAATGACTTTAGCAACATGGCCAACTTCACGTAAGAAATTTTTAACAAAGGCGTTGGATACAGACCATCCAGTGGATTTACGTAACGGAGTGAAAGAAACAAATTTTGAAGTAAGTTCAACAGTGACTAGAACGTACGAAAATCCATTCGATGTTCTGACAAGGGGTCCCAAGAGATGAACTGCAGCAAATTCTTTTAATTTAGAAGGAATGATAGGAAACAACAGAGCACGATGTGAGATAGTAGATGGTTTCGCCTTTTGACAAAGTTTACAAATAGACAAGACTCTTTGAATTCTCTTTTCCATATTGTTAAAATAACAAGTCGTTCGAAGAATATGATAACATTTTTGTGGACCAAAATGTGCGTAGCTGAAATGAATGTACCAAATGAGCTTATTAACAAAATCGTCTGGAATGCAAAGTACCCATAGCTTGTCATCAACAGTGCAGCGTTTGAAGAGTATGTTGTTTCTAACCAGGTAATAATGCCGAATCTGAGTGTGTGTCTTTTCATGCCATTTACTTTTGATGTCGTTCCAAATCGGATCTTTATCTTGTTCATGAGCAATGTCCTTTAAAGATGTGGTGATGAAGTTTTCAAAGGCGACTTTCTGAATGTAAAGAATACTGAAATTTTTCTCGAGGTTGCCTTCTGTGTTACTTTTCTCAAGCCCAGTCGGTGCGGGTGACAGTGCGTCCGCAACAATGTTCTCCTTGCCGGGAATGTAGACTATTGTGAAGTGGAATTCTTGCAGAAACAATGCCCAACGTTTTAATCTGTCATGATTTAATTTTGAAGACATCAGAAATTGTAATGCACGATGATCACTGTATACTTTTACGTGCTTACCAGAATGTAAGAAACGGAATTTGTTAAATGCCTAAACGATAGCTAAAGCTTCTAATTCAGTAACGGAATAATTTTTTTCCGATTTTGTTAGCACTCGGCTAGCAAAAGCAATGGTTTTCTGAACAGTAGTGTCATTTTCTGTGGCTTCTTGAAATAAATGGGCACCAAGACCGACTTTAGAAGAATCCGTGCTAAGGCAGAAATCTTGTGACAGATCTGGATGAGCTAGTACTGGCGCGTTAAGTAGCGATTCTTTCAAAGAATTGAATTCCAACTGTGCTTGTTCGTCCCAGTTCCAAATAGTATTTTTTCCAGTGAGAGAACAAAGTTTTGGTGTAACAAGAATTTGCATATTCAGAAAACGACGGTAAAAATTTACGAGTCCTAGAAAACTGCGGACTTGTTTTTTTGTGGATGGAACTGGAATGGCTCTGATTGCTTCTAACTTTTCAGGATCCGGCTGAATGCCCTCAGAAGAAATAATATGTCCAAAAAACCTCACCTTTGACATACCGACTTCAGACTTTTCCAAGTTAACTGTAGTTCCAGATTCTGCAAAAGTATGTAACACGCTGTTGAGGATGCGATAGTGTTGTTCCCATGAGGCTTCTGCTATCAGAATATCGTCCACATATAAGGTGATGTGACGTTTTAAGAACTCAGGTAATATGGAATTTATCCCGCGAATGAATGCTGCCGAAGAAATGTTCAAACCAAAAGGAAGTTTCCGAAACTGATAACAAACGCCGAAACAAAGGAAAGCTGTGTATTTTCTACATTCTGGATGAAGTTCGATCTGATAAAAGCTGGATCTGGGTTTCAATAGAAGACAACACTTTTACACCATTAAAATTTTGAAGAAGTTCTTCTAACGTTTGCGTCCTGTCTGTTTCAGGAATGATGATAGTATTGATTTGTCTCAAATCTAAGACAAGCCTGATCGATCCATTTTTCTTCTCAACAACATGTAAGAGTTTGTTGTATGAGCTTACTGCAGGCTCAATAATGCCCTCGTCAAGCATAGATTGTATTTCTGTTCTAACATTGTCCCTATAATGTGCTGGAATTACGTATGGTCTAACACAAAATTTAGTATGCTCACGAACACGAAGTTGGTATTGAAATCCCTTGATTGTTCCTGTTTTGTGAGTAAAAACTATGGAATGTGCTTGGAAAATCTCAAAAAGGGCTTGCCTATCACTGTCATTACAATTCTCAATTGTTTGAATTTTATTGCATTGGTGTCTGAAACATGTTCCTCAGTGCTTTTCGGCAGTGAATTTGCACCGGCAACATTCACAATTTGACGAGCGGAAAATGTGTCTTGACTCATTTGAGAAAACGGTGAGAACCCAAAACCTGAGTCTAGAGTATTTGCAATATTGTGTTCTGTTATTCCCGATTCCTGAGGCGAGCTGTTGCCGACCGATCGATCGATAATGCTTCCCTGTTCACTACCTGTTTCACTGTCTACACCATTATTTGACGCCCGCTCCATTTCCCTATGCACAGTTACAAAATTACCACTTTGAACATTAGTAAATTCATTACTCGGCGGCGCTGATAAGCTACGCTCATCGTCACTATTATTTCTCAGTTTACTTTGGAGCCTAGTGTTACGTTTTTCACACGCAATTATTGTCACAATATTTCACACCATAACACAGAAAAGCACAATTTGAAGAGCAAAAATAAGAGAACACATTGACATAGCGCTGAAAATAATATCTAGTTAATTGCAAGCGCAGCTGCGAAATACTTGGTGCAAATCTACATGCATGCCACAACAACACTGAAAGACTGCAACTACAAAGGAGTTTCTCTCTACAATTACGCGCTAGCAATAAACAATAGCTACACTAATTACACAAACTACAAGAAAAAAAATCAGAAGATTCCATTGAGGTATCCTCGGCTAAGGGTCGACATATGAAACGTCCCCTTTGAACAATTTTACAAGACTGTCCTTAAACTGACACACAATACGTTTTAGCGCAACGCAATCTGACTTTCAATAATCCCTACAAAAGAATGGCCCTGACTAACATTAACCTACACCTTTCACAAATCACTTACCTCACAAAAATCTTCGTTACTCGAACTACTGCAATACAGTGAGCCCCACTACTGACAGCTAAATAAAAGATTCAAACTACTGAAGGCACTAACTACTGATAGGCATAGTTAACAAATGATAGATGTTAATAGAGACCAAACAGTGTATTTACCTTAATAGTCATAATATATATAGCAGTTCATGACATCCAGTCTTACAAATTTCAAAACTCCGCCACCTCTCTCCCCACATCCACCACTGCTGGCGGCTCACCTCCAACTGCGCAACGCTATGCACTGTTAACATTCAGCTGCCCAACACTACAATGGCAGACAACAATGCAAACTAGCCACAGACTGCACACAGCACAGCCAGCGATTTTCATACAGAGCGCTACGTGGCGTTACCAATAAGAAAACCTAAACAGCCTGAAACACGTATGTAACGTAGCAGCAATGTTGAGGCATGATAAAATCTTTGACCAGAGAGCCTTTTATCGTGGTTAGTCTGCACTTGACCGCGCGAGTGTTGCGAGTAGTCGCTCAGTAGTCGTCGTGCAGTACACTCTGTCGGTAGCAGTAGCTCAGTTCAGTTGCGTCCAGTAGTCGGTCGGTAGTAGTCGTGCAGTACAGTTGCGAGCAGTCTCTCAGTGGGCAGTCTGTGAGCAGTGCAGTATGTCGGTAGTAGCAGTCGAGTGCAGTTGTGTGTGAGGAGTCGGCGGGCGTCGACACGGCATTCTGGTCAAGATTCAGGATGAGGTATATTATTTTTAAATGCGCTCATCTAATAAATTAACTGTAACTAATTTGTGCAATAATCGCCCCAATAATAATTTTGATTTCAAAGCAATTTTTACAAAAGAACCTTTTAATTGAACCAACGATCTCCTTCCATTTCCTTTAAAGAAAAGTTTCAGTTAAATTTCAAAAAAAAAATGCTATTTGCAATGCATTTCCTCCAAGTAGTGGCCAACAATAAGAGCAGAAACCTGACATGCAGTTATACTGAGGTAAGAAATTAATTCTGATTTTTTGCACAGGGCTAAAGACCGATATTTCGGTTTAATTGAGTTATCATTATCACTGAAGTTTCACTAGCATTAAATTGTCTCTCATTATTTTCGTGTGAGTTTACACCTTGTGTCAGATTGCGATTCTCAGTTTTATTGTCATTAAATTTAATTGCTAGGGAGGTTACGTTTGGCTCCCATTTCTATTAAATATTGTCTTATAAATTTCGGTGGAAAGATTACACTTGGCGACACCCAGTCCAGGATCGTATTTCGTTGAGAGTCTTTTGAAAAACAGTCAGATATCTGCTTTTATTTGCTTAGATATAATTAGGATTTAGCGCAACGCTTTTACTAATTTTGTGACTTTCTTTCCACAGATCAACAGCAATTCGTTGCTCTGTTGTATTTTTGTTTGTTGCCTTTTGCATTTGTGCTTATTTGTTGTGTGAATAATTGTGACTATTGTAAAAATGCCGCGAAAGACTGTGAATAGTGTATCGCGAAGTATTGTGAATGAAATTACCGACTTAAACAACGTGACCGATAGTAATTGTGACACGCAGTGTAATGATGACAATCCTGCGTTCACTAACAATCAGTGCATTCCCACCATTAATGATGACTTTTATCTTAATGATGAACAAACGAACTCAATTGTCTCTTCTGTTAATTTGACGACAATTGATGACGCGGGACGCTATATTGTAATGAGCGCTAGCCAGCTTAACACAACCGGTTTGGAAAATTCAAGTAACATACAGACAAATTTTTCGAATGAAAATTGTCAGTGTAGTGAAAGTACGACGGATTTATTTAATTCCGAAATAGGGACTGACAGTGTATGTTTAACTGGCAAACCTTTTTGTAAATCTCAGAATAACCAAATGGTTACAGAAAATGAGACAATTCCAGATCCACCACTAAACAGCACAGAGAATATAAACGCTAATTTTGACTTGGTACGAATTATGAGAAGTTTGCTACAACAGCAAAGTGAGAAAATAGACAACAATTTCAAACAACAGAATGAAAAACTTGACAATAATGACGAAAATCTCAAACAACTTAGTGAACAGGTAAGACAACAGAATGAAAAATTAGATAACAATTCCAGACAGCTTAGTGAACAAATTAGAGCCTTTGCCGCGCAGTGCCATGACACTAAGGAACAGTTGCGCGTGGAAATTGAGGCTTGTTCAAAAAAAAGTGGCGAAGAAATTAGGTCTGTTGCTCAGGAATTAAGGGAAATGCAAACAGCTACAACAGAAACACTTAGAGCGGAAATTAGTACAGTCGCTAAACAATGCTCTGAAAAGGCTACACAATTACGCGACGAGTTGAAAACAATGACAGCAGAACTTTCGCGCACAATGGATGAAAAGATAGACGCGAAATTCGAACAACAGAACACTCAGATTGACGAACGTTTTAATCTCCACATACAAAACAGTGATACGCGTTTCCGCAAATTTATTGAGGATCAAAATAAAGTCAAACGTCAAGTCATGGAAACAATCACTGCTCAAAGACAAGAAGACAAACGTTAAATGTTCGCGAAAGCGAAGACGTATGTAGACAATAATATTACTACAGTGTCGGACAAAATTAATGCCGTCGAACAGTTGAACGCGGAATTACGTAATGAAATTTCTGATCTTAAATCAAAAACAGATACACACACAGTAAATATTCAAACAGTGACCGACAGACTCGAACAATTAGAACTAACACAGGATTCAGATGTCGTCAAAACTGACGTTAAAAAACTGAATGAAACTACTCGTAAATTGCAAAAACAGATTAATGCCTCTGACACTAAAACCGATGAGCAGGTAAAAATACTGACTGAAAAATGTGATGAATTGGCTAGTCGTATTGACGTTATAGAAAGTAGTAATGACAATAAGTCAGACGATACTGCACCGGTTTCATTTAACCAAACACCTGAATTTCAAAATTTACAGCAGACAATTAATGAGATCGATTCGTCCAATAACACGTTACGGAGAAATTTGTCAAATTTACAGCAAGAGGTAACAGATATAAAAAATGTTTCAGTTAATAACTCAACACAGCAGACGCCACTTAGTGAACATTTGCCAGACTTACGCAGCGCGTATAATTTGAGCAATTTACAGCAACTACGCGACTTAAAATCCGAAAATCCACGCGACTTAAAATCTGAAAAGCTACGCAACTTGAAATCCGAAGTGACACAGACGAACAGATTCACACACAAACCTGAACGTGTTATCAAATTCAGTGACGAGAACGTTGATTATAAGCAATTTGCATTTGTAAGAAAATGTAAGGAATTTAATAATGGCAGAACAAAGATACACGATTTGCACTGTATACGACAATTTATTTTTGTACTTTCACCGCTATTACCTGTAATGGAGAAACTAGCTTTGAACCTGAGGCGACAATTTGCTATTGTATTTTCATCAGCATTACCTATTATGCAGAAACTGGAATTAGCAAGAATACAGCGATTTACTTTTGGAATTTTACCGCTATTGCTTGCAACGCAAAAGATAAAATTTATTTGCAGTGCGTAAATGACCTCAGGGGATTCATTAGGCTTTAATGAATATGTGCCGTAGCGTGCATAGGGCCCCGAGCTGTAGTAGTGCTGTTTCATCTTTAGTTTTCTGCACTGCTGCCTTCTCTTCTACTATCCTTTATATCTATCAAAACTGCTCTTTAACTATTGCTCTATCTAGTATTAAGAATAAGTAATGAAAACCGGATATGACAAATTTTCACCGAAAGTGACAATTTTCTTTAGGCACTCCGGAACTACCAGCGTAATTATAATAACAGATAAAATTTTAATCATCAGAATGTGTAAAATTAGCAGTAACAGCAACCACATTTTTGTAACAATAGATGTTTTTCACCACAACAGCATGAAAGTCAGCCGCTTAGCATACCTAACCAACAATGCAGTCTACAAGGTCAACCAAACTTTAATGTTTCGCCGCGTGCACTATAGTCTCAGCTACAACAAATAGTAACGCACGGCAGCAAAGGAACAACTACGTACAGAAAACACAGTATTTCAATTCCTATCGCAATGCACCGTATAGGAATGACTATCACGACAGACGTAAAAATAATGAGCACAATTATCAGCGTACATTTAATAACAGTCTATCTTATCAACAGCAAGAACATTAGCAACAACATATTCTGGTGAATGAACCAGGCAATAGGTGTCATCTATAGCGTAACACGTCAGTAAGACATAACAGAGCAGTTCAAATAGTCGAAATGGCACAGCATCCTCCCGTAAATAGTAGCACGTACGACAGAATTTGACCAGACACAGTACAGGCTGCATATTCCAGTAACGTAAGCAATAATTTTCACACGCAGAATCTTGTTCACGAGAATGTTATTTGAAACATGCTTTGTTGAATGCACCACTTTTATCGCACCCAGATCTTACCAGAAATTTTTCCATTGCCACAGACAGTTCCAATACCGCTTTAGGCGTACACATTTTCCAGGAAATAGAAGAAGATGGCTCTACAGTAATTAAAAACATCGCATTTGCAAGCCGCATTTTGTCACCTGCTGAACGAAATTATTCCGTTACAGAATTGGAAACATTATGTGTTGTATGGGCTTTTACTAGATTTCGGCACTTTCTTTATGGCAGACATACCACCGTTTACACAGACCACAGAGCAATACAATTTTTACTTTCGGCTAAGTTCACTCGCGACAGATTAAGTAGATGGAAACTTTATTTACAAGAATTTAATTTTACAATAGTTCACATTCCCGGCACACAAAATGTTATAGCAGACGCACTATCGCGTTCTCTGAGCAACAATCAGCAAGACGTAGCAACCAACTTCTGCAAAGCAAATTTCAGTGTCATGTACATTCAGCAAGTTGCATTTGAAAACTTTATTTCATCGTCATTACAGGACATAGCACAAGAACAAAATAAAGACAACGTATGGAAAGAAATTAAACACCTTTGGCAAGATAGGAATAATGTTACGATTAGAAACCATTACACTGTACGCAATGACATTCTGTTTCGCCGCTCTCATCCTGACAGCAACAATTGGTTATTATGCATTCCTGACGAACTGGTTAACAAATTAATCTGGTACACTCATTTAAGTTACGCACATTACGGAGCACGAAAATGTTTTCTTATACTGAGACAGAACTGTTATTTTACCAACATGGAGAAACGTATACGACGAGTTTTAGCGTCTTGTAAAATTTGCCAGAAAGCTAAATCAGACACCACTTCACATATTCCTCCTTTATATCCCATTGTACCTGTTAAATTAAAACATATGGCCGCTGTAGATATTTTTGGTCCGATTCCGAGAACTAACAGAGGTTTTTGCTACATCTTTGTCGCTGTTGAGCTCACTTCAAAATTTGTTACTTTCACTCCGTTACGCAAAGCTACTGCTAAAACTGTTTCGAAAGCATTTGTAAAACATTTTCTATTTCATGTAGGGCATGTGATGAAAGTAATTTCTGACAATGGATCTCAATTTCGTTCTGCCTTATGGACACGCATGTTACGAGCTAGAAACATTTCTCCGATTTATATATCCAAGTACCATGCTTCTTCGAACCCTTGTGAACGGTTAATGAAAGAAATTGGTAAGCTGTGCTGAATATACTGCCACAAAAGACATATTGATTGGGATACACACATACTCTCATTCCAAGATGTAATTAATTCCATTCCAAATGAATCCACTATGCTATCTCCGTCTGTTATACTGTAAAACGTTGAACCACCAAACAAAATTAAAGAATTAGTAAACTTCCCTAAATGTCGTCGACTAAGACACCACGAAATAATTGACATTGCGCTGAACAACATCAAACGTGCCGCAGAGCGCCGGAGAAGACAGCAAAAACAGGTTTGTACACGCCGCGACTTTCACGTTGGACAGAAGATATTAGTGCGTACACACTATTTATCCAGCAAATTAAAAGGTAAGTGCAGTAAATTTGAACTTCTATACGCAGGTCCATATCGGATTCGCAGCATCCCTCACCCCAATGTTGCACACGTCGAAACTTTGAGAACCAGAAAATCGAAAGGCAACCACCATTGGTCAAATATTAAACCCTTTATCGAATGAAGACACTTTATGATTCGACACACTATGATGCCATTTACTAATTTTTTTATGCCCACTTATGCAATTATATTCACATGACTAATTACTGATGATTATCGTATTTTTTCTTGGCAAGTGCCCGACAAGGTAAGGTTAGCAGGTCGCTTTTCTGGTCGTTACACATCAGACTGTGCACATTTTCCATTTTTTTGTGTGTATGATTGTATTCCAGTTTTGTTTATATGCACTGTGAAATAGTTAAGATATGACACACACGAATTGACTTTGACATTTTTGTTGCCCTATGATATCTCAACATCGTGACTGTTTTACATTTTTCTTTTTGCTGCTGCATTGTGATATTCTCTGTACATTTTGCCTCTGCACACTGTCAATGTCTTTGACATATTACGTTTTCTGTCATGTTATGCTGTATGGTTAATTATGTCACCACAAACCAGTCATTATTTAGTGGGTATATGATTTAAATGCAAGACATTAATCTTTGTTCATCAATTTCAGAAAGAAATGATGCGTGTAAGAAATAAATTCAACAGAAATGGGAATATCACCTACGGAATAAACGAAAGAAGATGCAATAATTTTATGAGGAAGAGTAAATGTATCAGGATTAACAAGCATTAACAAGAATATACTATACTCATCGTAGAATAGCAGTCTTAACTAATTTTTCTTTCAGAATACAAGGCGATTGATGCAGGCTGTCAGACAGAACTACACATCTTAGTTTTAGTGATGAAATATGCTAGAGATAAGGAATAGTTGTGTAATGAGTAATGAAGTGAATTTTGTTGCAGATGATAATGAATTCTGATGAATAATGATGAAGAATATGCTGTTATGAATAATGAAGTTTTTTTTATAGGTGATGATAATAATGAAGTTATGATAATATGGATAATAAAGTGATTGATAATGAACTTTTTTCTTTACAGATGAGGATAATGTTGAAGTTATGTATTTATGCTATGTAGTTATTTAAGTATTTGTTGCAGTTTGCTTTGACAGCAGGTCTTATATTGCATAGTAGGATGACGGAAAGTTTTGGAAAGGACAGCTATGGAACACATTTTTATACACATTTCACTACCTGTTAATTCGAAGTTCACTACTTTTCAGCATAGTATGTGTTTCTTCTTTCAGCTCAATAATCCATTTTGTATTTTTTTTCCAGGAGAAGCTTTTCATGATACTTACTAAACCTGTTACTTATTATACCTGTTCTAGTACTTGCATTTTTATTTTTTTACCCATTTGTGTCTATCATTTATAAATGTGATCACATATACTGCCTTGTTACATAACCTTGCTACAGCTGACTCATGACGAATGACATTACATATCCTCATTTGCAGCAATAGGTCAAAAACAAATAGTGTTATGCCTCAGCAATTAATTATCGATCCCAACGCAATGCATTGCTAACAAAAAAATGTATTACCAGTCCCACATAATGTCACTAGTTTATGATAATTCTGAATAATACTGATTAGCTCTGGATAGTATGTCACTTGAGTAATGACTTCTTAATGAGACAAAAAAATATATATATATATACATACATATATATATATATAAAATAATGCTTTGTAACTGGCTAATAACTGCCACTGTTTATTGTAATGAGACTACTTATAATGCCCATGATTATTAATGCTATGATTGTAATTAACTGATTTTTAATAATGACTTCTTAATGATCTGAATAATACTGAATGATGAACAATGTTTTATTCTATACTTGCTGGCCACTGAGTGCCAATAATTAATGTCACTAAATGAATTACATTATTAGTTATGCCATTAATTAGCTCCTGTTTTCAATGATGATTTTTCATGTTCTATTACCAGCCACTGAGTGCCAATAATTAATGTCACTAAATGAATTACGTTATTAGTTATGCCATTAATTAGCTCCTGTTTTCAATGATGATTTTTCATGTTCTATTACCGGCCACTGAGTGCCAATAATTAATGTCACTAAATGAATTACGTTATTAATTATGTCATTAATTAGCTTCTGTTTTCAATGATGATTTTTCATGTTCTATTACTGGCCACTGAGTGTCAATAATTAATGTCACTAAATGAATTATGTTATTAGTTATGCCATTAATTAGCTCTTGTTTTCAATGTTGACTTTTCATGTTTTGGCAAATGGCCAATGAGTGCCAATAATTTGTATCACTCAATGTATTATGTTAATGTTAGGCCAATAATTGACTCACCTTTTCAATTAAGACTTCTGATGAACATTATTCTGTCATACTAAATATGCTTTGTAACTGGCCAAGGACTGCCACTGTTTATTGTAATACGATTACCCATGATGCCAATAATTTAATTTTATGAACATTATTCTGTAATACTAAAACCATGGTACAGAAATGTTCAATAACTAGGCTATGAATGCCGCAAACTACTACTGTAATTCTCAATATTATGTGACTTAATGTCCTTCACCTTATGAGCTAACTACCCTGAATTACTGCAATGTCGATTTGTCCTGTCCATCCTCATGATCATGGAGCACTATATTTGGTTTTTGCACTAATTCTACGTTGGTGTGCCTTGTAAGAGCGTGGTGTTGACATGACATGCTGTCCGCCACCGTGAGCGATGAAGACGTTATTATGGTCGCACTGTTTGGTGTACCTAGTGTACTGCCAAAATGAAAACATGGAACATTACTACGACAGTTCAGTGTCTTGGCTACGCTGATAAATTCTGATGGGAAAAGAACTTCAAATTGTGTCACTTGGTGTTGTACTTCTGTGGAAAGATATGGACTTTCAGAACAGCTGTGTGCAATCTAAATTGCTACAACCATGATGCAATCCTTCCCTTTCCTATCCTAATAGTGAAAATCATTTTTTTGCTAACATCATTTATGTTCATGGGTTATACATTTTTTTTTGATTCGCTGAACTCCAGTGCGAGTACACTTATGGCACTTGTCGACATGATTTTTTACCATTATGTTTATTTGTTGTGAAAATGCTAAAGACATTTTTTCGATTTGTTCTGAGGTACAGTATATGTGCACTCTTGTCTTTTATATTGTATATACATTTTTATTTTGATGATATGTTCTGAACTACAGTGCATGTGCACTTATGCTATGTGTTAATATGTTTTCTACTGAACTTCAGTGCCTGTGCACTTTTCTCATTTTTCAATATGATTTGTACTCATTCTGTATACCTTTTATGATTTCCTGATATGTTCATTACTTCAGTGCATATGCACTTATGTCATTTGTTACTCATTGTATATACATTTCGTCATTTGCTGATATGTCCTCAACTGCAGTGCATGTACACTCATGTCACTTGTCAACATGATTTTCTGCCATTCTGTTTATTTGTTTTGAAAATGCTACAGAATTTTTTCAGTGCGTATGCACTCTGTTATCTGTCAAATAATTTGTATATACATTTTTCTGATTTACTACTATGTTTTGTACTCACATTTTGTCTTTGTCTGATATATTTTGTACTTGGTGCGTGTGCACCACATTTAATTTATATACTACATTTGAGTATTCTGTAAATTGTAAAAATTTCTTGCGATGGCAAGTCCAAATGACTCACCATCGCTGCCAAATTTTTGCCCCCCCCCCAGTGGAGGGTTATGAAACACGTATGTAACGTAGCAGCGATGGTGAGGCATGATAAAATCTTTGACCAGAAAGCCTTTTATCGTGGTTAGTCTGCACTTGACCGCGCGAGTGTTGCGAGTAGTCGCTCAGTAGTCGTCGTGCAGTACACTCTGTCGGTAGCAGTAGCTCAGTTCAGTTGCGTCCAGTAGTCGGTCGGTAGTAGTCGTGCAGTACAGTTGCGAGCAGTCTGTCAGTGGGCAGTCTGTGAGCAGTGCAGTATGTCGGTAGTAGCAGTCGAGGGCAGTTGTGTGTGAGGAGTCGGCGTGCGTCGACACGGCATTCTGGTCAAGATTCAGGATGAGGTATATTATTTTTAAATGCGCTCATCTAATAAATTAACTGTAACTAATTTGTGCAATAATCGCCCCAATAATAATTTTGATTTCAAAGCAATTTTTACAAAAGAACCTTTTAATTGAACCAACAATCTCCTTCCATTTCCTTTAAAGAAAAGTTTCAGTTAAATTTCAAAAAAAAAAATGCTATTTGCAATGCATTTCCTCCAAGTAGTGGCCAACAATAAGAGCAGAAACCTGACATGCAGTTATACTGAGGTAAGAAATTAATTCTGATTTTTTGCACAGGGCCAAAGACCGATATTTCGGTTTAATTGAGTTATCATTATCACTGAAGTTTCATTAGCATTAAATTGTCTCTCATTATTTTCGTGTGAGTTTACACCTTGTGTCAGATTGCGATTCTCAGTTTTATTGTCATTAAATTTAATTGCTAGGGAGGTTACGTTTGGCTCCCATTTCTATTAAATATTGTCTTTTAAATTTTTGTGGGGAGGTTACAAGCCTACGTACAAGATGCTTCACCAAACATACAAGTGTTCCTAAGAGTCAGAAGATGAAACGGTGAACCGACATTGTGCTTACTCCAGGGCCTTCAGCAATCAGGGCAGGCAACGGCTGCAGAATACAGCGTGGGACAGACATAGACAGAATATAAGAGATACCGGCGGCAACATATGTCAGGTTTCTCACATTTCCAGGGAATATGACCTTTGAGGAATCGAAGCTGTGAGATAACTGTATAATGAAGGAATCTCAGTCTCTGTCTGTCTCTGCAACAGAGAACAAGTAAGCATGCTCAAGGAACTCTGCATATTTGTTCCACAATTTTACAGTAAAAAATTGTATTCGCTCTTTAAGGCACTTGTAAAAACGAGCTTTCGGATCACGTTCAGACTTCGTCGAATGATTTTAAAACGGTCCCTGGTGGTTCCGCCCAGCACATAAGAACAAAACGTGCGGTCGCACTGCACTCAAAAGGGGTAAGATCACGTTCAAGTGGGTTGCTACCCCACGATGTCCTTAGAGCAGAGTCGAACCCTCACGGAGACGTCACCGTTATGAAAGGTTGTCAAGAACGTATTCCTGCTATTCATCACACTGCATTTGTTGTTTTCGACTGCGAAGTGTTTCGGTATCAAAGTCCTAAGGAAAGGGTGGTTTCATTGACGCCATTTTAGCCACCCTCTGAGGCATTTGGTGTCGATCCTGAACGGCGGTGTGTGAAATATTTGCTTAAACCTAAACCTCCGGATGTCAGACACTCAGATCGGTAACAAACGTTGAATGTCGATAGGGTATTAACCCAAACTCCAATTCAGTTCGTACTATGTACTGTTGTCCAGCAGAACGGGCGTAAACGATAATTAAGAGTAATACCACATTTACAGAGCACAGGAAAAGCATAACTGTGTGTAATTAATATTTATAACGTCCGTTGGGCAGGGGAAAGAGCATTGGAACTTCATGCAAAGGGTCCTGGGTTCAAACCCAAATGACGACTTTCTTTTTTTTTTTACTGTGTTATGCATGATGGTGTTATATGCGACAACTATGTTTATAACGCGTAAAAGTGCTGTTTGGAGTGTACAGCGATTTTCTCTTGACAGTCTGCTTCCGCTTCGTTTCTTTGAAAGTAGTAAACCAAAAGAGTACAGTCAGAAGAGAAAAATAAAGAAACAATGGTATCTCAAGTGCGTAAGTAATAGCAATAATAAAACTAATAGCAGTAATAATAAACAAAATAATAAGATCAATAAATAATAAGTACACACCGTTCAGTTAAGTAAGCAATAGCAGACTGCCAAAAGAACAATGCTACAAACTCCGAAAAGTACACACATCAAAAAGAGTTTTTCATCTCCTCGTTTCCTCGTTTCCGAGAGTTCCGGAACCTGGACAGAAAATTAGAATAGAGATCAACATAAACATCAGTTCCACCATTTTTATTGCTCATAAAAACTATTCATTGCATATTGTACCACCATACAGCGAAACGTTCAGAGGTGGTGGTCCAGATTGCTGTATACACCGGTACGTCTAATACCCAGCAGCACGTCCTCTTGCACTGATGCAGGCCTGTATTCGTCGTGGCATACTATCCATAAGTTCATGAAGGCACTGTTGCTCTAGATTGCCCCACTGCACTACGGTGATTAGGCGTAGACCCCTCAGAGTGGTTAGAGGGTCATGTCGTCCATAAACAGCGATTTTCAATCTATTCCAGAGTTCATGTCTGGAGAACATGCTGGCCACTCTAGACGAGCCATGTCGTTATCCAGAACTAAGTCACTCGCAAGGTGTGCACAATGGTGGGCTAATTGTCGTCCACGAAGACCAATGCCTCGCGAACATGATGCCCATATGTTTGCACTATTGGTCGGAGGATATCATGCACGTATCGTACAGCTGTTACAGTACCTTCCATGACCACCACCAACATACATCGGCCCCACATAATGCCACCCCAATACAGCGGGGAACTTCTACCTTGCTGCACTCGCTGGACAGCGTGTCTAAGGCGTTCAACCTGACCAGGTTCCCTCAAAACACGACGTGTCCCACGACTAACTGGTTGAAGGCATATGCGACACTCGTTGGTGGAGAGAACGTGATGCCAATCCTGAGCAGTCTGTTCGGCATGTTGTTGGGCCCATCTGTACCGCGCTGCATGGTTTCATGTGTAAGTAGGCTGTTTAGGTTTTTATATTGGTAACGCCACGTAGCGCTCTGTATGAAAATCACTGGCTGTGCTGCGTGCAGTCTGTGGCTGGTTTGCATTCTTGTTGGCTACTGTAGCGTTGGGCTGTTGGCTGTTAATAGCGCGTAGCGTTCCACAGTTGGAGGTGAGCCGCCAGCAGTGGTGGATGTGGGGAGAGAGACGGCGGAATTTTGAGAGCGGACGATCTGGACGTGTGTCCATCAGAAAGAGTAATTTTGTAATATTGGATATCATGGACTGATATATATATATATATATATATATATATATATATATATATATATTACGACTTTTGAACATTATTAAGGTAAATACATTGCTTGTTCTCTATCAAAATCATTCGTTTGCTAACTATGCCTATCAGTAGGTAGTGCCTTCAGTAGTTAGAATCTCTTATTTAGCTAGCAGTATTGGCGCTCGCTGTATTGCAGTAGTTCGAGTAATGAAGATTTTTGTGAGGTAAGTGATTTGTGAAACGTATAGGTTAATGTTAGTCAGGGCCATTCTTTTGTAGGGATTATTGAAAGTCAGCTTTCGTTGCGCTAAAAATATTGTGTGTCAGTTAAGCACAGTCATGTATAATTTTTCTAAGGGGACGATTCATATGTCGACCCTTAGCCGAGGATACCTCTCTGGAATCTTCTGATTTTTTTCTTGTAGTTTGTGTAATTAGCGTAGCTTTTGTTTATTGCTAGCGCGTAATTATAGAGAGAATCTCCTTTGTAGTTGCAGTCTTTCATTGTTTTACAGTAAAACAGTTGTGGCATGCAGGTAGATTTGCACCAAGTATTTCGCAGCTGCACTAGCAATTAACGAGATATTATTTTCAATGCTATGTTAATGTGTTTTCTTATTTTGCACTTCAAATTGTGCTTTTCTGTGTTATGGTGTGAAATATTGTGACAATAATGGCGTGTCAAAAACGTAATACTAGGCTCCAAAGTAAACTAAGAAATTACAGTGAAGACGAAAGCAGTGTGTTAGCGCCGCCGAGTAATGAATTAACTAATGTTCAAAGTAGTAATCTGGTAATTGTGCATAGGGAAATGGAGCGGGCTGCAAATAATGGTGTAGGCAGTGAAACAATTAGTGAACAGGGAAACATTATCGATCGATCGGTCGGCAACAGCTCGCCTCAGGAATCCGAAATGACAGGACACAATCTTGCAAATACTGTAGATTCAGGTTTTGCGTCCTCACCGTTTTCTCAAATAAGTCAAGACACATTTCCTGCTTTTCAAAATGCGAATATTGCCGGTTCAAATGCACTGCCGAATAGCACTGAGGAACATGTTTCAGACACCAGTGCATTGTTATTACAGTTAATGCAACAAATGGGACAAAGGCTACAAAAGTTAGACACAATGGAACCAAATCTTCAAAAGTTAGACACAATGGAACAACACCAGAGACAAACACAGCAACAGTTAGACGCAATGGAACAATATCTTCAAAAGTTAGGCACCACGCTTGAACAAACACGTGAAGATTTAACTACTGAGTTACATAAAATCGAATCGAAATGTCAAAAAGTCTGTAATGACGTAAAAACACAAATTTGTGAGCACTTCCAACGTATTTTTTCGCGGCATAAAAATACATTACAGAATCTCGAAGCAGCCATAAAAGAACTGCAAACTATTGTTTATGAAAATCATGAGACCTTGCAAGCTAAAATTGACTGAGTTGCATCTACCGATTCGGTTACGCAACTTGCAAAAACTCAGGAAAACTTAAAGGACACATTACATACCATTTCAACACAAATGGACACTCTGAAACTCGGTTCAAAAAAAAAACACACTGAGGAAATAAGTTCACTATCGGAGAAAGTAGCCGAACTTTCGGATCAGTTCAATAACTTATCTACGAAGGTGGATGATGATCTGAATGACACAAGACCTGTAGCCTTCACTGACACAGAAGAGTATGAACAAATTAAGAAATTCAAACAAAATCAGAATCAAATTAATACGCAACACAAAAGAGAAATCCGGCAAGTACAAGATCACTTGGCACAAGTAATACTAGAATTACATATTTCAGAGGACACTCGCGCTCCAACACGGGAAGAGGGACTTAGAAATGCGGAAAAGCCACAAAATAATAACACAGGGAATTTCGGAAATTATGAAAGAAATTGGCAAGGTGAACCAAATTTTGAGATGGAACCTCCGACACGACGTAACAATGACCGATATGCGACTCGCCGACACGATGATTTTGACTATAAGCTGTTCATTACTACACGTAAATTCAAAACATTTAAGAATTCTGGCAACGACATTCATCCACAAGCGTGGCTTCATCAATTCTCTCATTGTTTTCCTTCCAACTGGTCATTAGAGCACAGATTAGAATTTATGTGTGGCTAGAATGAGATTTTCACTCTGCAGCGGAGTGTGCACTGATATGAAACTTCCTGGCAGATTAAAACTGTGTGCCCGACCAAGAATCGAACTCGGGACGTTTGCCTTTCGCGGACAAGTGCTCCACAATCTCAGCTACCGAAGCACGACTCACGCTCGGTCCTCACAGCTTTACTTCTCGCAGTATCTCGTCTCCTACCTTCCAAACGTTACAGAAGCTCTCCTGCGAACCTTGCAGAACTAGCACTCCTGAAAGAAAGGATACTGCAGAGACAGCTTGGAAGGTAGGAGACGAGATACTGGCAGAAGTAAAGTTGTGAGGACCAGGCGTGAGTCGTGCTTCGGTAGCTCAGATGGTAGAGCACTTGCCCGCGAAAGACAAAGGTTCTGAGTTTGAGTCTCGGTCGGGCACACAGTTTTAATCTGCCAGGAAGTTTTATGTGTGGCTACTTAGAGAATGAACCAGCTGTAATAATGCGATCGGTCATTCACGATTGTCACAGTGAAGGAGAATTTTATCATGCCTTCCTCTCAGCACATTGGTCTCAAGCTACACAAGACCGAGTAAAACATAGCATCTTAATGATGAAACATTTCGAACAATCTGAATTTTCCGGTCTTGTGAAATATTTTGAAGACATGTTGCACAATCAGTACCTTTCAAACCCATACAGCCCCTCAGAACTCATCTGCATTTGCTTAATCAAATTGTCTGAACATTTACGACATATTATTTTGGCAGGACGTTGCAAAGACGACACTGAAGCTTTTCAGGGACTTTTACAAGAACTGGAAATTGACACTGACAATCGCGGAACGCGAAAACAGGAGCACAACAATTACAGGTCACATCCGTCACAATTCCGCGATGTAAGAAATAATAACTGGACACAACAAGGCTATTCTTGCGATGCAAATCGTGAACAAAACAGACACCACCCATATGACAACCACTGGCAGAGTAATAGTTACAGAGAAAGATCGCATTTCCGTAGTAATGAATACGACAGAGACAATCATAGAAACAGACAATATGGCAACCAGAACTATTATTATCACGGGAGACAGAATAACTTCAGACGCAACGGTCCACCGTTCAGTGATAATTCAGGGAGAAATTCTCCACCACTTAACCCACAGGAAAAAAATTACAGAAACTACCGACATGATGACAGACGATATAATCGTAACGATAGACCAGAATGCAATCAGAATTGGTGGGATTCAAAAAGAGCTGGGCACACTCGGCAAGGTGAATTTATAGAAGTTAGACCTCCAAATCCCAATAAGGACGCGCACCAACAAAGAGACACAATGGCTCACACCACAGGCAGCCACGTGCGCCGGCTGGCTCAGAGAAAAATAACATAGACGTTAACCTCCAGAAAAATTTTAGCATTCCTTACCGAAGTATACAACATGATAAATGCTTTGAAGTTGAAACTCTGCGTACTGGGAAGAGTAAACGATTACACCACATTTCACATGTAAAACCGTTTAATGAAAGATAATCTGCTTTTTAACTTTGTCTTTGCCATGAAACTTTTCACTTCACGTTACTAGTATGCTTTGTCAGACTTAGAAACTGTTAACATGCAACAATGTTTGAAGTTAAATATCCAGTCAAGAACCAAGAGAACTTATTTGGACAGTAATTACGAATGCATTGTTATAGTGAACAGACGACACAGTGTTATTGTGTGTGTACATTCTTACTTGTTAGTTGCACGATTACGTAACGACTATAAGGCTTACATACTTAGCACATATACTGCTAATGAGATTTTAGTGCAACATTTTGGTTTACTTGAAAAGACATTCTTTATTTGAAGTACTTTCTGTGAGATTAAAGATGACTGAGTATTTGGTTTCTTTGACAGCTACACGATTATATCACGACGCTCCTAATGTGTGACACAATTTACATTGTTGCTTTTGTGCTGCATCTGCTTTACATCTCCACAGTTTTTCTGAATTATTCTGGAAAGTAAAATATGTTTTAGTAGTAACTTTTGTGGTTTAGTTACAATGACACAGCTTTTTTTGTAGCACTACAATACGTTACAGTGTAGTGCTTTCTTGATCACGGAATTGTACGTAATAACTACGATATCTATACGCATAGCATTTCGCTTTTGTTTATTCCGAGGTAAGTACATTGACTTCCACAGAACTTTGCTTACGGACGACGTTAATTACGACACTTGGCAATTTTTTACCCCTAAGTAATGACAGAGATTATGTTACAACAAGACGCACAATTTAGCGTGGCAGTACACGTATTTGAGTGATTAATTTTGTACATAAAACATTTATTTTTAAAGATTTTTGAATTACAAAGAAAGTTTTCCGTGATGCATTTCATTCCATTGCTGTAATCTGTAACACCTGAGGGTATAAATACATTAATCCTCAGGGGGGTACACGCTTGCTTTGTGTACCATGTGTTTGGCAAGCACAAGGAGCCCTAGCTAATATGGTATTTGCTTATACAACTTTTCACATCGGTACCATATTTCTCTAACACAGAATTACACAGCTATCTGATTATTTAACAGAGAAACAAACTTTTTTTTTTTACTACATCAGTGACAGATGTTTACGTAATTACACCGTTTGATAACTTCACACTTACGAAATTGTATTTTGCCTGTACTTTGTGAACTGTTCATATTTTTTTGGAACCATTGTGATGCTATGAGAGCTTTGAATGATGTATTTGGTATGGGATCATGATTTGTAAGGTACATTTGACGTAGATGACACTATTGAAATGAGCAGAGAATATTTTTTAGGGTTTGAAATTATTGCAGAAAGCTACGACGTTTTTGAGATTTGGCTGAGGTTTTATGATGTTATTATTACGATGACAATCTGTATTATGCTGTTGAGGTATGTTTATGATCAATAAGCTGATGCTATATGAGGAATTTGATTATGCTATGTATTTATTATGATGAAATACTGAAGTGTCGACGAATATGTACGTAGGTAATAAGGTAAGGAATAATGAGTAGTGGTTAGGCACTCTGATTTGAGAAAAAGGATGTTGGAAACCAAGAATTGGACGTTAAGACTTATGAAATGTGTGTAAATGCGTGAATGTAGCACAATGCCTGCGAAAATTTTTTAGACACTGTTGTATTTATAGGATTTTGTTTCTACACATTTGTAACGCAAATTCTCGACCTGTGAAATTTTTTATATGAGACTGTCACTGTAGTGCAAACTGGTGTCGTAAATATTTCGGTAAAAAAAGCTAAGTGACCTTGACGTAATGCGTTATGGGCGGCTAGCTGTGCGAGTCACCTGGAGAAAAAGCTATTAGGTGGAGAAAAAAAGAGACCAATAACCTCGCTATTGACATTCCTTTGTAGAAAGCATCGCAAATACGGCACTCTCGAACTTGAAAACATATGATTACACTGTGGAGCTCTTAATTTATGATACTTACTAAAATGCCTAATGAAATGATGAGAAACGGTTTACATCTATTGTCTTTCTAGTTGAGAGATTTTTTACTGCCTTTGGAGACGCCATTTGCCTAGTGAATGACGTTTCACACATTGCTTTGTATATATTTGCTCATTTCGTTTAATATCTAGTTTCTAGCTGCACTGCAGCATTGGTTAAAATAAAATTTAATAGATGCACTAATATAGATATTTTATGCCTACAGATCCAGTAAATAATAATTTTATGATCTACTTCCAAAAAAACGAGGAGGCACAAAAAGACATTTCCACTTCACAGGAATTGCATACATAATTTTTGTCAGTGACTTGGTAACTTGTCTGCTAGAGTAAGTAACAGTGATGCATCACTCTAGTGTTAAGATGTGACATAGGTATTAGACATGGCCATCTTTAGTGTAATAGTTTTTCTGCTTGAGCTTTGTCATGTTTAGATATAAGTTATTGGATTTGCTGCTGCTGTTTGCCAGGCATAGTGCTACTCAATTTCACTTTGTATTACTCTGTTAAGCCAGTTTTACTATTGATTTATTTTTCTTGTTGCTGCACATTGCCTTATATTAGTTGTAATATTGCATTTGCTTTGCTAATTTAGTTATACTGCTTCTTGCTTTGCCAATTTGAATTTTTTGTCATTGCTGTTTGTGTTAATATGTTATGTGTTGCTGCATTGCCTCGTCCCTTAGTTTATGCATCTAAGCTCAGTAGATTTAAGTTAGCTTAAGATGGGGTAGACTATATAAGAGAATGAGTTGCGATGAATTGGAAGAAATGCATTGAGAAGTTATACGAAAAAAGTACAGAAAGCAGGTATAGATAGGACCTTTTGGGAATAATGATGAACGAAGGGAGATCTCCAAGGAAAAAAAAAAGTTTTGTTTGCAAAATACTGCAGTACCAAATGTTACACTGAAACCGAACCCTGCCCTTTCCTTTTGTGTAATCCCCCTATGTCTCTGTGTACCCCTGTGTATTTGTGTTTTTCCTGTCTTTATGTGTTTAGCTAATAAGAGTTATGTTGTAAAATTTTTCTAATAATATGTTATTTACTTTGTAGAGATGTTTAGACATTATTTATTCTGTTCTGTTTCAATGCTCATATGTGAAATTAATGTTTCGAAAACTATTCTCATTATTTTACATATTTACTTATGTAATAATTCCTGTAACACAGATGTATATGTTTATTTTTATTCTTTTGTAAAGCCTGTATTACTACAAATGTTATCTGTATTATTATGTTTTAATGATGTTTTCTGTATCTTTGTAATTTTATTCTCATGTTATAAAATTGTATAGACACCAGTTCTTCAAATTAAGTTACATTTCACTGCACAAATTTCTGTTGGTCATAGTATATGCACAATAGATGAGAAGTTGGGACTGTTAGTGTTTGCACGTCTGTTAATAATTCAGCAGGGGACTGATTAACAGCATTGCTGGTTCTTAGGACAATTCCAAAAACTTTGTGAGTGCACAAGTGGTGGTTTATGGACTTGCTATATTGTCCGCAAGACTCTTTGATGATGATTGTGCACCTGCACAGTCGCAACAGATGGCTGCTGACCGTCTCTACAAGGACTACAGTGGGTCTGAATCTTTGATAGCCCACCAATACCATTATTTCTACAAGGACTGCAGTGGGTCTGCACCTCTGGTGGCCCACCAATACCATAATCTCTACCAGGACTACAGCGGGTCTGCTCTGTGATGACCTACCTACCAATATTCTTCAAAACTTCGACTGATTCTGCTGTGGGTTTGCTCTGTTGCGGCCCACTACCTGTCTGTAGTGAAGAGTCAGCACTGTCTTTTCGTTGGAAGGACAACACTACTTCTTCAAGACTGCATGTAAATCCACTACTTCCGTGTGCATTTTCTTTTACTGCTCAGACTTTGAGAAAAACACTGAAATTTTACTGTGATGAATGATCAGGACTGTCTTTATGGACTGTGAGAAAATTTTAGCTTTTGACCAACATTGTATCAATAAGTGCCTGCATTTGATTTCTTTAATATTGTAATTGTCAAAAATTTTAACAAATATGTATTGGCCAGTGCCCAAAACAATTTGTAAAATTTTTTTGTGGGGAGCATGGGGGCTATGTAAGTAGGCTGTTTAGGTTTTTATATTGGTAACGCCACGTAGCGCTCTGCATGAAAATCACTGGCTGTGCTGCGTGCAGTCTGTGGCTGGTTTGCATTCTTGTTGGCTATTGTAGTGTTGGGCAGTTAGCTGTTAACAGCGCGTAGCGTTGCGCAGTTGGAGGTGAGCCGCCAGCAGTGGTGGATGTGGGGAGAGAGATGGCGGAATTTTGAGAGCGGACGATCTGGACATGTGTCCATCAGAAAGAGTAAATTTGTAATATTGGATATCATGGACTGATATATACACTCCTGGAAATGGAAAAAAGAACACATTGACACCGGTGTGTCAGACCCACCATACTTGCTCCGGACACTGCGAGAGGACTGTACAAGCAATGATCACACGCACGACACAGCGGACACACCAGGAACTGCGGTGTTGGCCGTCGAATGGCGCTAGCTGCGCAGCATTTGTGCACCGCCGCCGTCAGTGTCAGCCAGTTTGCCGTGGCATACGGAGCTCCATCGCAGTCTTTAACACTGGTAGCATGCCGCGACAGCGTGGACGTGAACCGTATGTGCAGTTGACGGACTTTGAGCGAGGGCGTATAGTGGGCATGCGGGAGGCCAGGTGGACGTACCGCCGAATTGCTCAACACGTGAGGCGTGAGGTCTCCACAGTACATCGATGTTGTCGCCAGTGGTCGGCGGAAGGTGCACGTGCCCGTCGACCTGGGACCGGTCCGCAGCGACGCACGGATGCACGCCAAGACTGTAGGATCCTACGCAGTGCTGTAGGGGACCGCACCGCCACTTCCCAGCAAATTAGGGACACTGTTGCTCCTGGGGTATCGGCGAGGACCATTCGCAACCGTCTCCATGAAGCTGGGCGACGGTCCCACACACCGTTAGGCCGTCTTCCGCTCACGCCCCAACATCGTGCAGCCCGCCTCCAGTGGTGTCGCGACAGGCGTGAATGGAGGGACGAATGGAGACGTGTCGTCTTCAGCGATGAGAGTCGCTTCTGCCTTGGTGCCAATGATGGTCGTATGCGTGTTTGGCGCCGTGCAGGTGAGCGCCACAATCAGGACTGCACACGACCGAGGCACACAGGGCCAACACCCGGCTTCATGGTGTGGGGAGCGATCTCCTACACTGGCCGTACATCACTGGTGATCGTCGAGAGGACACTGAATAGTGCACGGTACATCCAAACCGTCATCGAACCCATCGTTCTACCATTCCTAGACCGGCAAGGTAACTTGCTGTTCCAACAGGACAATGCACGTCCGCATGTATCCCGTGCCACCCAACGTGCTCTAGAAGGTGTAAGTCAACTACCCTGGCCAGCAAGATCTCCGGATCTGTCCCCCATTGAGCATGTTTGGGACTGGATGAAGCGTCGTCTCACGCGGTCTGCACGTCCAGCACGAACGCTGGTCCAACTGAGGCGCCAGGTGGAAATGGCATGGCAAGCCGTTCCACAGGACTACATCCAGCATCTCTACGATCGTCTCCATGGGAGAATAGCAGCCTGCATTGCTGCGAAAGGTGGATATACACTGTACTAGTGCCGACATTGTGCATGCTCTGTTGCCTGTGTCTATGTGCCTGTGGTTCTGTCAGTGTGATCATGTGATGTATCTGACCCCAGGAATGTGTCAATAAAGTTTCCCCTTCCTGGGACAATGAATTCACGGTGTTCTTATTTCAATTTCCAGGAGTGTATATATATATATATATATATATATATATATATATATATATATATATATATTATGACTTCTGAACACTATTAAGGTAAATACATTGCTTGTTATCTATCAAAATCTTTCATTTGCTAACTATGCCTATCAGTAGTTAGTGCCTTCAGTAGTTAGAATCTCTTATTTAGCTAGCAGTATTGCCGCTCGCTGTATTGCAGTAGTTCGAGTAATGAAGATTTTTGTGAGGTACGTGATTTGTGAAATGTATAGGTTAATGTTAGTCAGGGCCATTCTTTTGTAGGGATTATTGAAAGTCAGATTCCGTTGCGCTAAAAATATTGTGTGTCAGTTTAAGCACAGTCATGTATAATTTTTCTAAGGGGACGTTTCACATGGTTGCAAAGATGGACCTCGCCATGGACGTCGGGAGGGAAGTTGCGCATCATGCAGCCTATTGCGGACAGTTTGTGTCGTAACACGATGTCCTGTGGCTGCACGAAAATAATTATTCAACCTGGTGGCGTTGCTGTCAGGGTTCCTCCAAGCCATAATTCGTACATAGCGGTCATCCACTGCAGTAGTAGCCCTTGGGCGTCCTGAGCGAGGTATGTCATCGACAGTTCCTCTCTCTCTGTATCTCCTTCATGTCCGATCAATATCGCTTTGGTTCACTCTGAGACGCCTGGACACTTCCCTTGTTGAGAGCCCTTCCTGGCACAAAGTAACAATGCGGACGCGATCGAACCGGAGTATTGACCGTCTAGGCATGGTTGAACTACAGACAACACGAGCCGTGTACCTCCTTCCTGGTGGAATGACTGGAACTAATCGGCTGTCGGACCCCATCCGTCTAATAATAGGCGCTGTTCATGCATGGTTGTTTACATCTTTGGGAGGCTTTAGTGATATCTCTGAACAGTCAAAGGGACTGTGTCTGTAATACAATGCCCGCAGTCAACGTCTATCTTCTGGGAAACGGGGTAATGCAAAACATTTTTTGATGTATATACCTTTACGTTTTAAGAAACCGAGCGAAGTGGAGCAGTGGTTAGCACACTGGACTCGCATCGGGGGAACGACGGTTCAAACCCGCGTCCGGCCATCCCGATTTATGTCTTCCGTGATTTCCCTAAATCGCTTCAATCAAATGCCTTGATGGTTACTTGGGGTTTAGTCGCCAGACCTTGGAACGCTATGGATATACAACGTTTAGTATCTATCTGAGTGACATCTGGAGGCTTAGGTGTTTGCCACTCAAAAGGAAACTGAATGACCTCAATGCAGGGCGTCGCAGTTATGACCTTCATCGCAGAGACGTCAAAACAAGAAACGTGGCTAAGAGGAGCTGTGACGGCCTTCCTATCGTGTGATACGTCCATAGTGCCGTTGAGCAAGATTGTGGTGAAATTTGGAGCCAATGTGACTTCATTAGCCCACCTTACATGTCCCACGATCTTCTGAGCTCTGGCCTTTTTATCTTATGTGCCTACACCCTGCTGTTTGAAGTGTCGCCGTGCCCGAGCGTGAAGTACCGGAGCAGTACGTTTTTGCACCATTACGGAGAAGGATCAAATCTATGCGTCACAATGGGAGACAATTACTTGGCTTCGAAAAAGTTATCCTTTAATGCTGTTGCCCCGTGAACTGGACGTATGGTGCAAAACACTGAATTAAATCCAGGCTTATTCCAAGCACTTTTTCTTTTGCCCTCTCTCTCTCATGGATACAGATAAGAAAGCCTTATATGCCATAATACATTGCTATATTGCAAAAAATGTGGCAACTATGCCCTAGCAAAAAATTGCAACACTGAGCAGTTTCCCTTTATGATGGCTAGAATTTCGCCGTCTGTGGAGGAATGACAACATTGGTGGAAAAAACAGAAGGCAGTGATGTTTGTTTCTGAGATCTGGAGTACCGCCGACGTTCTGATTCACCCCGAACGTGATCCGTGAGGTTCAGGTCATGACTCGGGCCAGACCAGTCCATTTCGGGAATGTTGTTGTCCACAAACGATTGTCTTATGGATGCTACTTAATGGCAAAGTGCGTTATTACGTTTAGACAAACACTCATCGTCTCCACGCTGGTCCTCCGCTCTACAGAGTACACAGTGCTGTAAAAAAGTCTAAATACCTTGAATAAATTAATTTAAAAACGGCTGAAGGCCAATAACTTAAAACGCGAGCACAATCAGAAATTTAAAAGGCAAGCCTTATCTTAAAACAGTTCTTTAGTTAGGCTGAAGAAAACAAGTTAAATTCAAATCGGCTGTAGGCCTGACACTTGAAACTCCACAACATTAATTTTTTTTAAATACTAAAGGCCTTCCATGAAACAGTTCTTTAATTTAGGCTGAAGGCCTTAAGAGCAAACAACTCAACCTCAAAAACAGCTAAAGGACCAACACTTAAAATTTGACAACATTAAAATTTTTAAAATGCCAAAGGAATTACGTGAAACAGTTTTTAAACTAGGCTGAAGGGCTTAAGAGTAAAACAACTCTAATTTTAAAAAAAATCGGCTAGACGCCATACGAGTAGAAACAAGAAGAACAATTTTTTTTGAAAAATAGGGAAGTACACCCAAGGGCACTCAGATGTTCAAGGGTTGGTCTGAAATTCAAACACTAACACTCGATTAGGTGAGACAGGCAGTCAGGCCAACCATTTACGATCCGACAACAACCCAACCGACCGACAGTCAACGAATCAATGATCAAGATCAGTTCCGCTCCACACTTGCACCAAAACTGAAATGATGCTAACAGCAGAGACTGGAATAGCAACCAGAACGGATAACAGACAACACATAAAGCGGTGGAAGAGCCAAACACTAACACTCGATTAGGTGAGACAGGCAGTCGGGCCAACCATTTATGATCCGACGACAACCCAACCGACCGACAGTCAACGGATCAATGATCAAGATCAGTTCCGCTCCACACTTGCACCAAAACTGAAACGATGCTAACAGCAGAGACTGGAATAGCAACCAGAACGGATAACAGACAACACATAAAGCGGTGGAAGACCCAAATACATGTCGTCTAATCAGACGACCGAGCAAACGGCCAAGCAAGGTCGTTGCCACTCACATGTGTGTGTCGGCAACCGTCGGGCGAGTGATGGCTATCCTGTCCTTCCTCGATACTCCACGCCAACCGACCAATTCAGAGCCAGTACTCTGGCAACCTTTAAATAACTTGTCAGTCAAACCATATAAACTACACACAGTTTCATGAACACTTGTACGAAGAAGTAGACAAAACAAGGACGAATCACGAGTTAGCATGCACAGCCAACCCATAAGCGATCGCAGCCAAATATAAGTCGTGCGACAAGACGACCGACTGACGATCAACCAAAGTCGTCTCCACTCAAATCATATGTGTCGCGAACGGTCGGCGAGCACTGGCTGTCGGCGCCTCGCCGGCGCTCCGTTCCCGATTTCACTGCTACTGCGCCCCGACTGTACTGCTGGTCTGTCTCCGAACTGACTCCTAGACACACGACGACCCAGAAACACTGTCGGTAGCTCCAGAGATGGTCCGATAGTACGCTTATCGATACGCGCTTCTGCTGCCGCTCACGGGCAAGTAAGCTAGGACGTTAGTGACGCCAGTAAATGGAATAAGAAAACGAGGCGGCAGTACCGTAAGAGAAGATGACAAACAATAAATGGGTAAAACGCCGTGAACGGCTCAATACGAGTCAATCAACCCAAAACTGAGAATTTTATTTTTATTTTTTATTATACACACATCAAAAAAGTTTTGAATCACCCTCGTTCTCAGAACTCCTGAAGATAGACGTTGGCTGCAGATATTGTATCACAGACACAGACCCTCTGACTGTTCACAGATCTCATTAAATTGGCCCAAAGATGTAAACAAACGTGCATGAGCAGCGCCTATTAGACAGAGGGGGTCCGACAGCCGATCAGTTACAGTCATTCCAACAGAGGTATACGGCTCGTGTTGTCTGTAGTTCAACCACGCCTAGAGGGTCAATATCGCGGTTCGATCGCGCCCTCATTGTTACTTAGTGGCAAGAAGGGCTCTCAACAAGGTAAGTGTATAGGTGTCGCAGAGTGAAACAAAGTGATGTGTTCGGACATCGGCCATACAGAAAATGGTTCAAATGGCTCTGAGCACTATGGGACTTAAAATCTATGGTCATCTGTCCCCTAGAACTTAGAACTAGTTAAACCTAACTAACCTAAGGACATCACACACATCCATGCCCGAGGCAGGATTCGAACCTGCGACCTTAGCAGTCGCGCGGTTCCGGACTGAGCGCCTAGAACCGCTAGACCACTGCGGCTGGCACCCATACAGAGAGACAGGAACTGTCGACGACATGCCTCTTTTTGTAGTGTTGGCAGAAGAGCCAACACTGTTTTTCTAGAGGATGCCGAAATGCACGCGTTTAATTACACGCTGACTGGCGTTGGGTCTGGAACAGGACAATATCTTGAGAATTGCAAATAAAGTACGTAGTTGATATAATACTTAACTTTAATCCACAATTGTAGAACATCGCTCTTGATGATACATGCTTCACATAATAATTATCAATTGAATACGGCGCCTTGCTAGGTCGTAGCAAATGTAGCTGAAGGCTATGCTAACTATCGTCTCGGCAAATGAGATCGAATTTGTCAGTGAACCATTGCTATGAACGTCGGCTGTACAACTGGGGCGAGTGCTAGTAAGTCTCTCTAGACCTGCCATGTGGTGGCGCTCGGTCTGCTATCACTGACAGTGGCGACACGCGGGTCCGGCGTATACTAATGGACCGCGGCCGATTTAAAGGCTACCACCTAGCAAGTGTGGTGTCTGGCGGTGACACCACAGTCCTGTTAGAGATTACGGTATCGGCTTACGGTTGTGTTATAAGGCTTCCGCCCGCCGTGGGGAGGACACCATGTTGACATATGCGACGAGGTGGGGAGCCTAACAACAGGCGAGGCTGTGTCACCCGCACCCGGCCATTCGGTCCGAGGGGAGCTAAGAAACGCCTGAAAACCTGGTCCAGGGTGCACGCCAACATGCGGTGTATGCGCCCTTAACGGGACAGGAGGAGCCGAAGATTCGACCTCCATCGGGGCGGGGCAGCCGACGGGCGAAGACGACATCTGGTCCGGAGCCGGCAAGAGTTCCAAGTCGGAGGACAGCTGGTCACGGGAAGCGATCGGCGGCGCGTGACCCAGGGAGGCGCCTGAGGGCTGCAGCGAAGCGTCCACTGCGGGCGGCGCCGGCGGGAGAACAGGCGGCGGCGGCGGCGGCGGTGGCGGCGCGTCGCCAAGGGGCAAAATGGAAGGCAGCGTCGATAACACCTGGGGATGAGGCGAGCCAGTAGATGGGTCCCCAGGGCGCTGACCGGACGGCACCGTCGCTGAAAGCAGACGCGGAGCGGCAGAACCCGTGCGACGACAGAGGCGCAGCTGATTGAGATGCCGACGCACCACACCAGAGGCCCCCAAAACCAAATACATAGCGCGGCCGAGGCAGCGAAGAATGCGCCCTGCGATCCAACGCCCTGAACCTCGATAGTTTCGATAGTATACAACGTCGCCTGGAGCAAAAGCAGGCGTCTGCCGCTACACAGGAACCTGATGCGGCGGATGCAGCAAAGACATCGAGGTTCGATGAGGACGACCCTGGAGCAACTCAGCCGGCGAGCGACCATCTCAGGGCTGAGAGCGATACAAGGACAAGAAGAGCAATAACGCGTCCTCCCGAGAATGTGACTCTTTCAACTTCAACATCTGGGACTTGAAAGTCCGGACCAATCGTTCAGCGGCACCGTTTGACTGAGGCGAAAACGGCGCGGATGTCAGATGTTGAATACCATTGGCCTTGCAGAATGACTGAAATTCTGCGGACATGAATTGTTGGCCGTTGTCGGAAACAATAGTCTGTGATAGTTAATTTTTCCCAGCACACTCTGTAGCTGCTTCAAATTCTGCGGCGAAGGCAAGTCCTGTATGGCACGGAGGTGCTCGGGACTGGGATGTATGCCTTTGGCATTGATTACATGTCCCAAATAGGGTAAGTCACGAGCAAAAAACATACATTTGTCCTTCCACAAGCGAAGACCATTTTGGCGCAAGACCTGAAATAATGTTCGGAGGTTGGCTAAATGTTCTTCTTCCGTCTTTCCGGAGATCACTATATCGTCCAGATAGTTTGCTGCAGTAGGGACCGAGGCACAAACAGTTTGCAGATATTGCTGAAACAATGCAGGGGCGGATGCACACCCGAATGGCAGTCTTTTGAATCGGTACAAACCAAGATGCGTGTTAACCACCAAGACGCACTGGGATTCGTCGTCCACTGGTACTTGCAAGTACGCATCGGCTAGGTCCAACTTCGAAAAATATTTACCTGGGCACAGTTTGTCAAAAAGATCTTCCGTGCGGGGTAAAGGAAAAGTTGCAATCACTAGTTGTGGATTCACCGTTGCCTTGAAGACCACACAAAGTCTCAATTTACCGGAAGGTTTTGGCAAAATTACTAAGGGTGATGCCCAGAGAGAAGTCTGCACACGTTCAATCACACCTTGTGATTCCAAATTATTTAACGTTCTTGCGACCTCATCACGCAATGCGTGGGGAACATTGCGGGCTCTGAAAAATTTCAGTTGCGCGTCTACTTTCAGTTCCAAATGTGCTTTATAGTTCTTAGCGCAACCTAGGCCCAGTGCAAAAATGTCTGCAAATTCTTCACATAGACTAGAAACACTGGCTGAAGGCACAGTCTTATTCACTGATAGGACCTGATTGACTATAGAAAAGTTAAACAACTGAAATAAATCTAAACCAAACAAGTTCACTGCAGAAGAAGAACGAAAAACGTAAAATGACACAAGTTTTGTTTGTCCCTTGTATGTTGCAAGAAGGCTGCACTGTCCTAACACAGGGATCTTGTGACCCGAATATGTAGTTAGCTTAACATTTGCGGCACGCAACGGAGGTGTGCCCAGTTGTTTGTACGTGTCGTTATTGATCAATGAAACTGCAGCTCCGGTATCGAGCTGGAATGGGATCACATTGTCATGAATGCTAAAGTCTACAAAAAGTTTATTGTCCTGCTGACGACAAGGGCGACTGTCACGTGCAATTTGAACAGACCCTGGTACAGAATCACTTGCTAATTGACGTGATTTCCGGCGACGTCGACGCACACTTTTTGTGGGACGCACTCAGTCACTTTTAGAGAGAGTGGCACGGGGCAGAGTAGAATTAACTACATGAATGTCCATGGGCGAAGGTTCACGAGCCTGAGTATTCATGGTTCGATTCCGATTCCGGCGTGAAGCAAAGGGCCTGGAATCGTTGTGAGTGTCCGATCTGAGCTTTTTCTGGCAAACACTCTGAACATGTCCTTTTTTATTACAGAAAAAGCAAATAGCTTGGCCGGACGGGCCATTCTCACGGGAATGTCGAGTAGCACACTGCGGGCATGATTTCACTGCATTTGCTTGCTGCCGCGGGACACGTGGTTGAGATCGTGGCGGCAGCTGCGCGGACGGGCGCGAGGGCTGTTTACAGTTCCGTGCAGCTCGCCCGGCGGGCCAGTTAATGTGACACACGTCTGGCGAAGTTGCAAATGATTCCTGAGCATAGTCAAGTGTGTCTTGCCTATCCAATATGTCCATCACTTGTTGAAGGGAAGGATTGACTAGTTTCAAAATCTGTTCCCGTATACGAACTCCAGAAACGTTCTGTGCAGTTGCATCATGTACCATAGTATCTGAATAAGGGAGGCCACATTCACACTCAAAAGCACAATCCCTTGTAAGGCCTTGCAAAGTTGCAACCCACTCCCTATTAGTCTGACCTGCCGTACGTTTTGTACGAAAGAAAGTATACCTTTTTGCAACTACATTGACTGATTCTTTGAAATATGCATCTAATGCAGACAAAATTTCGTCGTAGGACAGAGTTGCTACGTCACGTCGGGGAAATAATTTCACTATCACACGGTACGTGTGCACACCTACACACGCCAATAAGTGAGGCTGCCACTCGTTACCTTGAATTCTGTAGGCGGCGAGATGGAATCCAAATTGGCGTGACCACTAAGTCCAGCTTTCCAGTGCCGCGTCAAACTGACGAAAAGGTGGTGCAACTGCGTGTTGTGGCTGCGGTAGCGGTGGAGCTGCGGCAGCCGCATCGTTTTGCATCGCACGTTGACCCTGAACGAGCTGTCCAAGGGCATCCAACAAGGCCTGCGTCTGCTGATTCTGCAAGCGATAAAATTCAGAAAATACATCTGGAGATTGTGGCGAAGCCATGACAAGTAAATTTGAGCAATACAACCGTTAAATCTTCGTCGCCAATTTTATAGTGTTGGCAGATGAGCCAACACTGTTTTTCTAGAGGAGGCCGAAATGCACGCGTTTAATTACACGCCGACTAGCGTTAGGTCTGGAACAGGACAATATCTTGAGAATTGCAAATAAAGTCGTAGTTGATATAATACTTAACTTTAATCCACAATTGTAAGACTTCGCTCTTGATGATACATGCTTCACATAATAATTATCAATTGAATACGGCGCCTTGCTAGGTCGTAGCGAATGTAACTGAAGGCTATGCTAACTATCGTCTCGGCAAATGAGATCGTATTTGTCAGTGAACCATTGCTATGAACGTCGACTGTACAACTGAGGCGAGTGCTAGTAAGTCTCTCTAGACCTGCCGTGTGGTGGCGCTCGGTCTGCTATCACTGATAGTGGCGACACGCGGGTCCGGCGTATACTAATGGACCGCGGCCGATTTAAAGGCTACCACCTAGCAAGTGTGGTGTCTGGCGGTGACACCACACCTCTCTTAAAGCTGCCCAAGGACTACCACTGCAGTGGAAGACCGCTAGCCGGCCGGTGTGGCCGAGCGGTTCTGGGCCCTTAAATCTGGAACCGCGCGACCGCTACGGTCGCAGGTTCTAATCCTGCCTCGGGCATGGATGTGTGTGATGTCCTTAGTTAGGTTTAAGTAGTTCTAAGTTCTAGAGGACTGATGACCTCAGATGTTAAGTCTCATAGTGCTCAGATCCATTTGAACCATTTTTTGAAGACCGCTACCTACGGATTATTGCTTGGAGTAACCCTGACAGCAACGCCACCAGTTTGAATAATTATTTTCGTGCAGCCACAGGACATCGTGTTACGACACAAACTGTCCGCAATAGGCTGCATGATGCGCAACTTCCCTCCCGACGTCCATGACGAGGTCCATCTTTGCAACCATGTGAAATGTCCCCTTAGAAAAATTATACATGACTGTGCTTAAAGCCACGCTACCATGTTGAATAATGCTTTTCGTACAGCCACAGGACATCGTGTTACGACTCAGACTGTGCGCAATATGCTGCATGATGTGCAACTACACTCCAGAAGTCCATGACGGGGTCCACGTTTGCAACCACAACACCATGCAGCGCGGTTCAGATGGGCCCAACAACATGCCGAGTGGACGTTCTCTTCACCGATGAGTGTCGCATATGCCTTCAACCAGACAATCGCCAGAGACGTGTTTGGAGGCAACCTGGGCAGGCTGAACGTCTTAGAGACACTATCCAGCGAGTGCAGCGAGGTGGAGGTTTCCTGCTGTTTTGGGGTGGCATTATGTGGGGTCGACATAGACCGCTGGTGGTCATGGAAAGCGCCGTAATGAATGTACGATACGTGAATGCCATCCTCCGACGGATAGTGCAATCATGTCAGCAGCATATTGGCGAGGCACTCGTCTTCATGGACGACAATTAGCGCCCCACGGTGCACATCTTGTGAATGACTTTCTTCAGGATAACGACATTGTTCGACTAGAATGGCCAGCATGTTCTCCAGTCATGAACACTATCGAACGTTCTTCAGATAGATTGAAAAGGGCTGTTTATGGACGACGTGACCCACCAATCACTCTGAGGGATCTATGCCGAATCGCCATTGAGGAGTGGGACAATTTGGACCAACAGTGCCTTGATGAACTTGTGGATAGTATGCCATGACGAACACAGCATGCAATAATACAAGAGGACATACTACTGGTTTTTAGAGGTACTGGTGTGTACAGCAATCTCGACCACCACCTCTGAAGGTCTCGCTGTATGGTGGTACAACATGCAATGTGTGGGTTTCATGAGCAATAAAAAGGAATGGAATGATGTTTATGTTGATCTTCATTCCAATTTTCTGTACAGGTTGTGGAACTCTCAGAACTAGGGTGGTCTAAAACTTTTTTTGATGTGTATATGTTAGACATTCCAGGTTGGAACTACCTAAATTTTCTAAAATTTTAATGAACAAATTTAAATCAGTCTCCTGCAGGAGAGCTTCTGTAAAGTTTGGAAGGTAGGAGACGAGGTACTGGCAGAAGTAAAGCTGTGAGGAAGGGGTGTGAGTCGTGCTTGGGTAGCTCAGTTGGTAGAGCACTTGCCCGCGAAAGGCAAAGGTCCCGAGTTCGAGTCTCGGTCCGGCACACAGTTTTAATCTGCCAAGAAGTTTCATATCAGTGCACACTCCGCTGTAGAGTGAAAATCTCATTCTGGAAACATCCCCCAGGGTGTGGCAAAGCCATGTCTCCGCAATATCCTTTCTTTCAGGAGTGCTAGTTCTGCAGGGTTCGCAGGAGAGCTTCTGTAAAGTTTGGAAGGTAGGAGACGAGGTACTGGCAGAAGTAAAGTTGTGAGGATGGGGCGTGAGTCGTGCTTGGGTATCTCAGTTGGTAGAGCACTTGCCCGCCAAAGGCAAAGGCCCCGAGGTTGAGTCTCGGTCTGGCACACAGTTTTAATCTTCCAGGAAGTTTCATATCAGTGCTCACTCCGCTGCAGAGCGAAAATCTCATTCTGAATAATGTAGTTATTCCAGAAAAATTTGAAACATTTAAAATACCGACATAAAAATTTAAACAAGAAATAAATGCCTTTATTTGTTCTGATTTGGGATTGTTTTAATTGAATCTACTTTAATCTTGTAAATAAGCTCTATAGGTCTGTTTTTTAGTTATTGTGCAGAATATGGAAATTTAATTTGACACTGTTATATATTTGGTGGCTATTATATTCATAAATATACAGCAAGTTTAGCTGAATATCTGAAGTTAATGTTAGATTTTTTGCAAAGAATACTGTAGTTATTCCAGAAAAATTGGAAACAATGAAAATACATACATAAAAAGTTAAACAACTAATACAAGCCATTATTTTTTTTCTTATTTGGCTTTGTTTTAATTTTATATACTTTAGTCTTGTAAATTACGTCTTTTTTTAATTCGAATGTGATTGCTCTACCCATAATTATAACAATAAAAATTTTCGAATTTAAAAATATATCTATTTTTTCCATGATAATTTTCAATAGTAATATCTTAAATTATTGGAAGTAATCCTTCTTGTAAAGTTGCTAGTATTCTACAGTCATTTATTTTTGTATGTCCTATCATTTGTCCCATTTTTATATTTTTAATTATTTCTTGATTTTCTTCTTTATACAGTAAATTGTATTTGTTTTCGAAAATATATAGTGTTTTTAAATAAATTATTCTGGGAAATGAATTTCCTTTGAAAGAAGAAAAGCTATTTGAATTTATTTCTAAAACTAGTTCTTCAGTAGTGTAACAAAAAATTTCTAATTCCTGTTCAAGACTACTATATGAAATACAAATAGATCCTTCATACTTAAGAATATTTGTATTTTTATGAAATTCTGTTAATCTATTTTTATTGAGGCTCCTAACAATACATACAGCATCTTTCTGTTTTGTTGACCCAAAACGCCAAAATATGAAAACTTATTTTCATTTTTTACAGAAAACGCATAAATTTGATATATTCCACTTGTTACAAAATCTGTCCATTGCATTTAAAATATTTTTTCTTTCTTCTGCCTTTTCTATTATTTTTGTTCCTTGTCTAAAATATTTTTCTATTTGTCTTTTAAAGATGTATTACTATCCAAATATTCTAGTTTTCTTTCTTGTATGTTTAAGTTTTCTAATTCTGATCCTCTTTCTTTAGTAGATTCTAACTATACTGTATTTATTGGTTGAATTTCCTTAATGGGAAATTGACAGAGTTGGCTGTGTGCATTTATTCTTTTTCTTGGCATGAATTCTTCAGTAGTTACTTTTTTGGTTTTGAAGAAAATCAACTATTAGATTTAGAAAAATATGTTTCTCCTGGTTTTATAAAACAATTTTTGTACTACAGAGACTATATTTTCTGCCTGTTCGTAAATTTCTATGCAGTTAACAGGCAAATAATTAAAACTAAATGAGTATAAAATAAAAGTAAATAAATTTTCGCTTTTTTGTGTTCAAGTCAATTTTTTTGTATTAACAAACATATTGTAATAAATTTTTATAAATAAGACAATAATAATTTCGTATTGAATGTGTGCTATGCCACAATTTAGTTAATATAACAGAATAAAAAGGAGCTTCCTCGAAATGTGTGCTGTTATTCTTTATTAATTCTAAACAATTTGTTAATGGATTAAATTCCTGTTCTTTTTTGAATACGATACTAATATGATTATGAATTGTTGCTTTTAATCTTGTAACTTCTTTTTCTTTACCTAATTTAGAAGAAAATGTTTCTTTTAATCTTTTATCTGGACGATTTTGAAGACGTATTCTATGGTTGCCAAGTTGTTTCTTAATTCCTGAACTTATTAACTGACAGCTATATTAATCATAAATTTTTACTCTAGAATTCCTATTTATCAAAGTTAAACAATGTTTTCCAAAAGAATTATTATTGTTAACCAATACACTACAATATTTTTTGTATTCACCTTGCATTCGAAAATTATAATTACTTGTAAACTTTTTGCTCATTTCTTGTTTATTAAAAATATATGGAAAACCTTTTGCTGTATCTAAGTCCAATAAATAATAATGTTTTTCCATAAGTTCTTTTAAAAAAATATCAGGTATTTCTTTTAATAATGTATCTAATTTAATGTCAGCTATTTCTGTTTTATGAGGAATAGCAATAGAATATTTATGTTTCTGGTTAATAATTTTTATTCCTTTCACAATAATTTGTTTAATACCATTAATTGTTTGTAATTAGAATAAGGAATTTTTGCTTTAACTCCATGTCGATCAGAGTCTATAAAAGCTGTTATATTAAAGATCACAATGTTGTCACAAAATGATTCTGTGATTGCTATAAATTATTCTAATTTATTCTCCAGTTCTGGAATTAATGTTTCTGATATTTGTTATATGAATATTGGTATGTAAAACTACTTCTCCCTGACGTTTCGTTCTCAACCACGGAGAACGTCTTCCGAGGTGAGTAAGGATAGAGATCACAAATTAAATTTGGGGAGACAAGCGTGCTAGCGAGGACGTTGCATTATTATTCATGTATGTATAGAGAGGCAATTGAAATCCACAAACATCAATACAATTTTAATCGTAAGGAAGAAGGATTAAAATTGGACAAGATATGGCGGTCGACGTTGCATCAATCAAGTGACAATCGATTGCCTGCTATTGAGAGAATAGATGATAGCCAGAGATAGCTACACATCGACGCCACATGACATGCAGTGGCGCTCTCTATGATCTCCATATAAGCAGCAGCCCCAGCTCCTAGCAGCCAGTCGTCGACTCACCTCGGAAGATGTTCTCCATAGTTGAGAACGAAACATCAGGGAGAAGTTGTTCTACAGATCGACCACGGCAACTTAGCCCGGAAGTTTTTACTGAAGAAGACGCCGGCCATGAAAGCCTACGTGGGATGATTGGTATGTAAATTTTCTATAAGTAGCCATAAGCTAAATCTTTTGTTAGCTGTCCTTTTTATTTCCAAGAATACAATATTTTGATTGTTTGTAGAAAAAATTTAATTTTCACCTTCCTTTTGTATACACTATATTTTTATTAGATTTGTGTAAAAGTAGCAAGAACTAAAGATGTAAAAATATTATAAAAATTTATAAAATTTGTTTTCAGAAAATAGTTGAAACTGGATAGTTGGAAGCACAGCAATGTTTTTTTTAAATTGTTTTCAGAAAGTAGTTCAAACAGGGTAGCCAAAAACATAGCAATTTAATTCTTTTAACTAACTGATAGAAAATTTGGTGAAGAATATATTCAAAGGTTATCAAAAAATGTTTTTTTGCTAATGAAGAATGCAGAAATTATTATATTTTTGACTGTTCAAAATTCAGTAACATAGTTACAGCAAAACAGTTTAAGAATTGAAACAATTCCTTGTATCTGTACTGAAAAATACATATGGCTTGATTATGAAGCTCACCAGGAAACTACATATTCCAAATCTCATACTAGCTCACAATTTCAATAGTGATACTGTTTATGAATTTAAAACAAATGATGAATTCTGTAGGTGGATAATATGTAATAAACATAATTATTATACATTTAAAGCTCATTACGCTAAACATTATGATTCACAATTTGTCCTGAGGTACTGTGTTGAAAATACAATAAAGCATAGGAACTAAATTAATGTTATCAGAGGTGAGACAATTAGGTCTGAAAATTACTAATAGTAGCAGGAAAACATAGTAAATTTCCAGAAAAATTTTATTTGGAAGAATTAAATAAAGGTTATTTCAAATATTTATTCAACACACAGAAAGCCGAAAATTACACAAGACCAATTCCTAAAATTCTTATGATGATACCATGCAACTGAGAGATAGTGATATATTTCTCAAATGTTGTAGTTAAAAAGTTAAAGAAAATTGTGTGCTCAGTATGAAGAAAGAAATTAATAAATACTCTTATTCTGATCTAGATATATTAAGAAGAGATTAGCAGAGGTTGAAAATACTGCTTCAGTTGTAAATTACTTTATTTTCACGTGACCAGTTTCAGACTATTATAAGCCCATTCTCAGGTGTCATAGCTGTGCTATGGTCCCTGAGCGCCGCATGTACCAGGTGCGTTGTGCTGCCTATGAGCACATGACAGACTTCATGAAAATAAAATTAGCAACTAAGCCTCATAATTTTGGAACTAATATGATGTATACAAAATATGTAAAAGAATAAATAGGAACTGGTTTAGATCCTGATAAGATAAAAGAAAATCAAGGAAAACGGTAAAATATGAGTAAAACTGAGTATGCAGAAGATTTACAACAATTTTTGAGATACTATTGCATGATCAATTAGATAATATAGATATGAAACTTATTAATTACAATATTGCTCAGATTAAATACAATTTCAAGAATTATTAGGTAGAAAATAATACTTTTACAAATATTTTATAGCAGTACTCAGCACATCAAATGCAAGACTCATAGATAAGCTAGGAAAAGCTGTTGTATATTTTGATACAGACGGTATGGTATATATTGATAATTGTGAAAATACTGTGAAAACAGGTTTTTAATTAGATGAATGGACTGATGAATCAAGAAATAACTGGATTGCAGATTGGGCTTCAACTGGATCTAAAAGTTACTATTTTGAGAAGAATGATACAAATGCAGATATGAAAATAAAGATATTCACTTCAAGCTATAAGAATATTCAAAAGCTGCATGGTGAATCTATGATAAGATTAATTGAGTATGAAGTGAAAGAAAATATACAATTAGAGTACAACCAAATAACTATAGATTAAACTCTACAAATTTAATCTACAAGCAAGTTAAGAAAGAAATCTCATTTCAGTTGATGAAAGAATACTTCTAGAAAATTGTAATACAGATCTATTTTAAATTTTATTAATAAATTTTCATTATATATGAATGAAAACCCCACTGAAGAAGCTCAACAACACTAGCAATACTAATTTGTTTAAAAATATTAGTGAGCTAAAAGTAAATTGTTTATATAACATTACTGGTTGTATTTGAATACTATACATGAAATATTGTTGAAAGTGAATAATAAATAAACTATTCTGCCAGACATATGTTTGAAATTAATCAGTGGTTGGGCTTTTTAGTTTTTTGAGGGAGGGAATATTAAACTGAGATATAAAGGAATGAGGAACCTTAAAAATAATGATAATGAATTTCATGATCTAGAATGTTTTACTTCAAATTTTTTCAGATTTTGATTATTTCAAAATATCTCTTTAAATCACTATAATCTCATTGGGATTACCATCCACCAGGATAATTTAGTGTTACATGAGGACCAAAGACTGAATTTGATACACCAAAATGAACTTTTAAAGGTTAATTCTAGTGCACTCAAAATGCCTATTAGTTTCAACTAAAATTTTGTTTCCTCTTATTACTGTTATATCTATATGGATTTTAACAAGATGGTACAAGGAATTTTTTAGTGTGCTCAAAACTCATATGGATTTAGATACATAAGTAGTAAGTGGGTATACTGAGCCCAATTGGCATGTTTTAATTGCTTACACATTTTATGAATTAATTAAATTAATTTTATAATATTATTAATTTGCAAAAGAGTTGAGCAACAAAAACATGCTAACTGCACTCAATGTACCCCACATGTCCGAAAGAACAGATACCTCACCGGCCACTTGACCATCTTCTTCTTCTATGCGAATGCACAAACAGTGCCCGAACTCTTACGGGAATCGGCAACGCGCCGCAAGTAATGAGTATGATGGGCGGGGGCACTACGAATGTAGTGCAGGACAATATGTTGTGAATGCGGGTTTCGGCGGAGGCTAGCCAGAGATAAATCCCTGCGGTCGCGCTATCCTCTGTGTTCTCGGTGGCAGATGGATAGAGCGTCTGCCATGTAAGCAGAAGATCCCGGGTTCGAGTCCTGGTCGGGGCACACATTTTCATCTGTCCCTGTTGACGTATGTCAACCCTGTAAGTAGCTAAGGGTGGTCATTTCATTGTAATTTCATTGTAAAGAGCTGCATGGTCACCAATGGTATCTGTTCTTTTGGACATGAACAGATACCATCTTAGTATATATATAGAAAGAAAGATTGTCGGTATGCCTCTGTGTGGCCTCTAATCTCTCTGATTTTATCCTCATGGTCTCTTCGCGATACATATGTAGGAGGGAGCAATATACTACTTGACTCCGCGGTGAAGGTATGTTCTCGAAACTTCAACAAAAGCCCGTACCGAACTACTGAGTGTCTCTCCTGTAGAGTCTTCCACTGTAGTTTATCTATTATCTCCGTAACGCTTTCACAATTACTAAATAATCCTGTAAAGAAGTGCGCTGCCCTCCGTTGGATCTTCTCTATCTCTTCCTTCAACCCCATCTGGTATGGATCCCACACTGGTGAGCAAAATCCAAGCAGTGGGCGAGCAAGTGTACTGTAACCTACTTCCTTTGTTTTCGGATTGCATTTCCTCAGGATTCTTCCAATTAATCTCAGTCTGGCATCTACTTTACCGACGATCAATGTTGTATCATCATTCCATTTTGAATCCCTCCTAATGCCTACTCCCAGGTAGTTTATGGAATTAACTGCTTGCAGTTGCTGACCTGCTATATTGTAGCTAAATGGTAAAGTATCTTTCTTTCTATGTATTCGCTGCACATTACATTTGTCTACATTGAGATTCAATTGCCATTACCTGCACTATGCGTCAATTCGTTGCAGATCCTCCTGCATTTCAGTACAATTTTCCATTGTTACAATCTCTCGATATACTACAGCATCATCCGAAAAAAGCCTCAGTGAACTTCCGATGTTATCCACAAGGTCATTTATGTATAATGTGAATAGCAACGGTCCTACGACACTCCCCTGCGGCACACCTGAAATCACTCTCACTTCGGAAGACTTCTCTCCATTGAGAATGACATGCCGCGTTCTGTTATCTAGGAACTCTTCAATCCTATCACACAATTGGCCTGATAGTCCATATGCTCTTAATTTGTTCATTAAACGACTGTGGGGAACTGTATCGAACGCCTTGCGGAAGTCAAGAAACACGGCATCTACCTGGGAACCCGTGTCTATGGCCCTCTGAGTCTCGTGGACGAATAGCGCGAGCTGGGTTTCACGCAATCGTCTTTTTCGAAACCCATGCTGATTCCTACAGAGTAGATTTCTAGTCTCCAGAAAAGTCATTATACTCGAACATAATACGTGTTCCAAAATTCTACAACTGATCGACGTTAGAGATATAGGTCTATAGTTCTGCACATCTGTTCGACATCCCTTCTTGAAAACGGGGATGACCTGTGCCTTTTTCCAATCCTTTGGAACGCTACGCTCTTCTAGAGACCTACGGTACACCGCGGCAAGAAGGGGGCAAGTTCCTTCCCGTAGCCTGTGTAAACTCGAACTGATATCCCATCAGGCCCAGCGGCCTTTCCTCTTTTGAGCGATTTTAATTGTTTTTCTACCCCTCTATCATCTATTTCGATATCTACCATTTTGTCATCTGTGCGACAATCTAGAGAAAGAACTGCAGTGCAGTCTTCCTCTGTGAAACAACTTTGGAAAAAGACATTTAGTATTTCGGCCTTCAGTCTGTCATCCTCTGTTTCAGTACCATTTTGGTCACAGAGTGTCTGGACATTTTGTTTTGATCCACTTTGACATAAGACCAAAATTTCTTAGGATTTTCTGCCAAGTCAGTACATAGAACTTTACTTTCTAATTCATTGAACGCCTCTCGCATAGCCCTCCTCAATTTCGCTTCACTTAATTTTTGTTTGTCTTCAAGGCTTTGGCTATGTTTATGGTTGTTGTGAAGTTCCCTTTGCTTCCTTAGCAGTTTTCTAACTCGATTGTTGTACCACTGTTGCTCTTTTCCATCTCTTACGATCTTGCTTGGCACATACTCATCTAATGCATATGATACGATTCCAGCGTGATCATGTCTAACAGTCGACTGACTGACTTTGTGTGTTACAAAATCTACCTTATACCATAATACTATGCAGGATGATTCCGTGATGATATTAGAGGTTTTTAGGAACGATGGAGAATGGTAAATGTATCGATTTGAAGTCTGGGCCCCGAGTCGAAAGTTCTAAGCGAACATTGTTCTGAATCTTCTGACAGTGGACCGCTTCTTCTGCAATTTCTTTGCTTTACATATTTTGGGGTGAGCTATTATAGCCCAAAATAAGAAAGGTATGTCTAGGAATCATGACCTCTAATGTGCAAACCTTGTTGACCTTTGCTACTATGAAACACATCTCCTCTACTAAACATGTGCTCACAACTCTTCATACATTTAAATTTTTCCATCGTCCCTGAAAGTTTGTAGCATCATCGCGGGATAATCGTGTATAGAGTTTCTTACGGACTGGCGCTGCAAAGGTAAGTGAGTCTTGTGTTATATTTATGACGTGGTGATAAATACTGGATTTCTGATGTGAGGTATTGTGGTGCATCCACGCTAAGGAGTCTACGATACATATATGCTGCATAGTAGTGACGTAATTTTTCAAGCAGCAATCGACTTAGCTTAGCGAACGATGACTTCATTGTGCGAAAATAGTGGACACAAGTGCACATGGTTACTTCTGATAGTGTAGAGCTGGTGCCTTGTTCGATTAAATTGCAATAGTGCAGGTTCGGGAGAGCGAGTCATAGCACAGGTGTATGTTTCACATCCTGTGGAAGTTTATTTAGTTATTTCTGAAGGGCATAGAGCCAAGCATAAATCTCCCGCAAGTGGTTCTAATATTTTCTGCACATATAAAGTGCACAAGTAAAGTTAAAATTCAAAGTCTTTATCGTTTCCTAATACAGTGTTGGGATGCAGTCGAGAAGAATAGGAGCAATTTTTCATGAAAAATCAGAACTATTTAATTTTAATTAGATACTATACTTACTTGTTAGCATTTAGTTTAATTCCTAGGATCTACTCCCATCTGTCAGCTGTAAACCGTGTTCCACATTTAACGGAGTTGGCCTGAAAGCGCAAACAACAATATATTGCCGACAGATACGATCTTTTACGACTGGATCTATTACAAGGCAGAATAACAAGTTAGTGAGTTGCATAATGAAGTTCCTTGTTACGGCTGCGGGAAGCTCGTAGCCTGTCTGAAAATATTTCGCTTCGGTCGTGGTGTTTAATATATTCCAAAAGGTGTCATAAAAGAGTGATGTTTCTTGCCGCTAAGTTACCGTCTCTTTCCACCTTTAAGACAGCGACGGGACGCAGTCCCTGCACATAAATTTTTTATCAGCCTCACGGTCGAATAGCATTCATAACCATGATTCTCTCAGCGCCGCACTCCCTCCACTCCACCGCCTCCCCCCAAGCCTTTACTCTTTTAGCCATACCGCTCCACACAACCCTGTCGGTCCCTCTCGTGGGAGTGTCTCCCTTCACCTTTCATCGCCCGCTCTCTCCTTCACTCCGTTTCTCACTCATCAACCCTACGTGTCCTCCATTTCTCGGACTGTCTCACTCTTCCGACGTCCTTTGGAGCCGTTGCTTTTGTCGTAATCTAGTAAAGTCCCCCCCCCCCCACCCCCCCCTCTTCGAGGGCTACTCGACACGCACGGGTCTCTGCGAGTAAAGGTATGTGGTTGCGCCGAGAGGCAGAAAAAAGGACTGAACTGAAATCCGCCATCAATAATTGAAGGCTCCGCTGCTAAGAGGGCCGCAGTAAAAGCTGATGATCCACCGGCGATGGGGCACAATCTACACTTAAGCCGGTTGGCCATTACGACCACCGAGGAATTTCTCGCTCCGAGCTATAGGGGTTGGCGCCAATCTGCGACCGCCTTCGTTAAGAAGGTGCGAGATGATTGCTGCTTTGGGCCGCTCTCGTTTTAGTCCGAATTAGTCGGCGCAATAGACGGTCGGTTAACGACATAAGCAGCGGGAAAGTAGAGAGAGAGAGAGAGAGCGAGAGAGAGAGAGAGGAAGGTTGCAGAAATGCAGGCTGCCTGGCCTGGAACAGACACATTACATCGCGCAGAGTTTGTGTTGAATTTATGCAACATTATCGGTCATAATCCAATTTCAGTACTGAGCTGCATTCACACGGCTTTGCGTGTCAGAAGAGACAGTACGCTGACCCACTCAGCTATAAAAGACCCCAGATCCGAAGTGTGGGAAAGTTTCAGTCGTTAGGAGGCTTTGTCATAGTGCTAAGGCAGACTGTAGATACTCCCATACAAAATCGACGGCAATATGCCTAACTTAGATAGCAATTGTAAGTAGGCTGTTTAGGTTTTTATGTTGGTAACGCCACGTAGCGCTCTGTAATGAAAATCACTGACTGTGCTGTGTGCAGTCTGTGGCTGGTTTGCATTGATGGAATATTTGCTATTGTGGTGTTGGGCAGTTGGATGTGAACAGCGCGTAGCGTTGCGTAGTTGGAGGTGAGCCGCCAGCAGTGGTGGATGTGGGGAGAGAGATGGCAGAATTTTGAGAGCGGACGATCTGGACGTGTGTCCATCAGAAAGAGTAAATTTGTAATATTCGATTCATGGACTGATATATGTATATGATGACTGTTGAACATTACTAAGGTAAATATATTGTTTGTTCTCCATCAAAATCTTTCATTTGCTAACTAAGCCTATCAGTAGTTAGTGCCTTCAGTAGTTAGAATCTTTTATTTAGCTGGCAGTAGTGGCGCTCGCTGTATTGCAGTAGTTTGAGAAACGAAGTTTTTGTGAGGTAAGTGATTCATGAAAGGTGTAGGTTATTGTTAGTCAGGGCCATTCTTTTGTAAGGATTAAGAAATTGTGTGTCTGTTTAGTGTTGATGAGAATAAGCAAAGAGAGAAATGTCTGAGTACGTTGAGTTTTGCTCAGCTGTTTCAAAATCAAATAACGTAAGAGGTTTATCAGCACAGTAATTCATTAATTTTTCTAAGGGGATGTTTCACAATTGAAGAAGTTGTAAGTGCTAAATCTCCCATTTGCCAACAGAATCAAAGAACAATCTATTATCCTTTTGTGCATAACTTATCTGTATTAAAAAAGTTGAGAAGGTGTTCTGGCCACAAAACTACGCTACTCACCTCACCACTACTAAAAATATTTAGACTAAGTAGAAAAAAGGTACACTGCCGGAAGGAAATGTAACAGCCTCAAGGAAAAGGTCGATGTATTGAAAAGTAAGGTGATACGTAGTTCATTGTTGTAGGAGAATATGATAACAAATTACCACCACATGAAACGCACATGTCAAGTAGACGCGTTAATACACATTCTACCCCCATCTGGCTACAACTCAGACGTATATTCCCGCACGCAAAAGATCATAAAGAAGCCGAAAGGCATCCTTTTGTTGCAAATCGGCAATGGTTCTTATAGGCACTGGAGAAAGAATAAGTTCCCTCTTGATCATGTCCGCGTGTGTTCAATTGGCGCAGGATTCTTTGACCTTGCTGCTGAGTGCAACTGTTGTAGATTACGACGGCCGAAGACTTAGAGGACGTGCACCATTACGGTGGATGGGCCAGATTAAGAGCTTGACAGCGATGGGTTTGCAGCAAGCAAGTCAAAGTGCCCAAGACAGGGCTTCACGCAGACAGTCCATGAAGGAATTTGCAATGTGATTCCACTACACCTCTGAGCAGGGTTACACCAGGAGAGAGAGAGAGAGTTGTCGTTTTGCAGATCCTCAGCGAATGCTGAAGAGTCGTACTAGTTCATAGTACACATTGTGGAGTTTGAGGAGAGAGTACGTGCAGGTAAAGAGCATTCCATAAACAGATAATTCGAGAAGACCAAATCTATTGTAAGGGCGATATTTGTTAATGAAACACGCAGATGCCATAAAGTGCGTACTAAACCGCTCCACTTATCGCTTAGGTTTTCAGGATAATGGTATTGACCACTGTCCTGCAAGCACATTTCAGCACGTCACCGTACAGCATGCATGCTCTTGCGCAGCTTCACCACTGGCATGCAACCTAATGCAGTGGTGAAGAATCTTGTAACTCTTACGACGTACGAGGCCATGTGGTCTAGACGTATTGCTTTAAGTACCACCCCAAAAGCGGATAAGTGCGGAAAATGTCTCCTTTATAAGACATCATCCTTCCTGGAAAGTGGACATGCAGAGTCCTCTTTGATTGTCTGGCTGCGAGTGCTGCAGCAGTATTACTAGCTTTGAAGACATCGAGTACGGAATATTTGAGCCAGAAAGCGTCCCACATGACATCATATGGCTGCAATGTTACGATTGCGATATGTCAGAAATCATTTGCCGAATTTAACAGAATTTGACACTATATCGTTCGGGATGGCACCCAACAACCTCATCAATTAATGCCAAGCCAAATAACTGCTTACATAAGAGCCAGAGGTGGACAAACGCGTTATTAATTCGCCCAATTTGCAAAACACGTTCTCTTGAATAAATCATAAAAAAATTTCTGAAATTGTAATCATTTTTTCGCCTGCATATGGACATCACATCGCCCGATTTCCGTCCCGTACAGATAATTCCTTCTTAGTGCATCGTTCTTTGGCTTAGAATGTATAAGAGTTTTAAAATTACTGAAATGTTCATGCACACTGAATAAGCTAAAACTACAAGTGCTGACTGTTTCCTGCTTTAAAATGATGCCACTAAAAGTTTTATGAAGATGTACGGCATTTAACTGAACAAACTGGACGTGCTCAAAGTATGTATAAATTAGGAGTATGCTGTGGTGTCCTATATTCACGAGAGTTGGGATGTGCAATTAGGGGTTATGAACTATATATCGACATAGAAAATTGAAGTTGAGGTTTGTGTTAGCAGGAAGTAAGTCAGGCAATGGTAACGCTGAAGAAACGACGATGGGAGCGCTGATTTGGTTGAAAATGGGTCTGACCACTATGGGACTTAACATCTGAGGTCATCAGTCCGCTAGAACTTAGAAATACTTAAACCTAACTAACCTAACGACATCACACACATCCATGCCCGAGGCAGGATTCGAACCTGCGACCGCAGCAGCTGCGTGATTCCAGACTGAAGCGCCTAGAACCGCGCTGATTTGGATAAATATGCGGAGGACTGGGCTGAAACTGGTAACAGAAGTAGATGTCGGATAGTAGTTAATAATGTGGGGCTATGAATCTGTAGAAGTCTTGTTGGCAGAGATTATGGCGCGTGCACTCGTGTATGTGTGTCTGTGTGTGTATGCACTGTTGGAAAGTTGGGGGGAGGGGTGGGGGGGAGAGAGAGATGGGGTGTAAGTACTGCTGGACTGGACTACTAAGAGTGGAGATCAGCGGATAAAAAAAAAAGAGATTCTTGGAATGTGGTTTCCAAAATCTATAAGACCTACAAGATGTTACAAGAAGGTACGGCCAAACTTTCAGGAAACATTCCTGACACACAAAAAAAGTATATATGTTATGTGGACATGTGTCCGGAAACGCTTACTTTCCATGTTAGACCTCATTTTATTACTTCTCTTCAAATCACATTACTCATGGAATGGAAACACACAGCAACAGAACGTACCAGCGTGACTTCAAACACTTTGTTACAGGAAATGTTCAAAATGTCCTCCGTTAGCGAGGATACATGCATCCACCCTCCGTCGCATGGAATCCCTGACGCGCTGATGCAGCCCTGGAGAATGGCGTATTGTATCACAGCCGTCCACAATACGAGCACGAAGAGTCTCTACATTTGGTGCCGGGGTTGCGTAGACAAGAGCTTTCAAATGCCCCCATAAATGAAAGTCAAGAGGGTTGGGGTCAGGAGGCCATGGAATTGGTCCGCCTCTACCAATCAATCGGTCACCGAATCTGTTGTTGAGAAGCGTACGAACACTTCGACTGAAATGTGCAGGAGCTCCATCGTGCATGAACCACATGTTGTGTCGTACTTCTAAAGGCACATGTTCTAGCAGCACAGGTAGAGTATCCCGTATGAAATCATGATAACGTGCTCCATTGAGTGTAGGTGGAAGAACATGGGGCCCAATCAAGACATCACCAACAATGCCTGTCCAAACAGAAAATCTGTGTTGATGACGTGATTGCACAATTGCGTGCGGATTCTCGTCAGTCCACACGTTGACTGTGAAAATTTACAATTTGATCACGTTGGAATGAAGCCTCATCCGTAAAGAGAACATCTGCACTGAAATGAGGATTGACACATTGTTAGATGAACCATTCGCAGAAGTGTAACCGTGGAGGCCAATCAGCTGCTGATAGTGCCTGCATACGCTGTACATGGTACGGAAACAACTGGTTCTCCCGTAGCACTCTCCATACAGTGACGTGGTCAACGTTACCTTGTACAGCAGCAACTTCTCTAACGCTGACATTAGGGTTATCGTCAACTGCACGAAGAATTGCCTCGTCCATTGCACATGTCCTCGTCGTTCTAGGTCTTCCCCAGTCGCGAGTCATAGGCTGGAATATTCCGTGCTCCCTAAGACGCCGATCAATTGCTTCGAACGTCTTCCTGTCGGGACACCTTCGTTCTGGAAATCTGTCTCGATACATACGTACCGCGACACGGCTATTGCCCCGTGCTAATCCATACATCAAATAGGCATCTGCCAACTCCGCTTTTGTAGACATTGCACTGACTGCAAAACCACGTTCGTGATGAACACTAAGCTGTTGAAGCTACGTACTGATGTGCTTGATGCTAGTACTGTAGAGCAATGAGTCGCATGTCAACACAAGCACCGAAGTCAACATTACCTTCCATCAATTGGGCCAACTGGCGGTGAATCGAGGAAGTACAGTACATACTGATGAAACTAAAATGAGCTCTAACATCTTTTCTTTATTTGTGTGTGAGGAATGTTTCCTGAAAGTTTGGCCGTACCTTTTTGTAACACCCTGTATATAGGTGTCTTCCATTTATTTTAGTGTTAAACCAGTGCCAGGCGCTTTTTGAACTCTGAAGCGTTTGGAACACTGCACACAACACTATGCAGGTTAGAAAGCTAGGTTCGTGTACCTGACACTTGTGTCAGCCGTCCAACTGTATCCGTCACATTCTGTATATTGCAAATGTGCCTTGCTGCAATGTTGTTGAATTACGATGGGCACTATTGCTGCAAAGAGTCTGTGATCTAGGTTCTACCTCTTATTAAACATTGTTTCCTACACGATAGGTTGGTTTATAGGTTGGCTGGTGGTTAAAGGACTGTTCCCCTTGTTCATGGGATAGGCGATCTGCAGTTAGCGACATCAGTCAAAACCTGACCTAATTGTGAAAGTATGTTGAATGGTACTGATGACAGAAATAATTGCATGAGAAATGAAAGTATATGGGTCAGAACGGTGCGCAGGTTAGAGAGCAGACAAGGGGTCTCCAGGGTCATTTGCTGCGAGATGCAACCTCCCTCCCCCCTCCCCAATTTGAACCATTAACCCTCTCACTGCCGTTGCCCTGCAAGAGTAACACAGCAACGGAATAAATAATTCTTTCTAACCGAGTGGGGAGGAGATCTTTCACAGCAAAACTGAAAAGATTAAAAACATAATGAACAACAGTAGGGCCGACAATAGTAAAATAAAGTGAGGGAAATAGTGAGGTCAGTAGATGGGTGGGCGCAGTCGAGTGTCCCTTGGTCTCAGAGTCCCTTCCACAACCATACCCACGATCCGATACAGTCCAAATGTAAGATGGGAACAAAACCCACTCTCAAAGGAACCATGAAAAACTGTTACACTTTTGTTTTGTTATTGGGTAGAATGAAGGATAAGAGATCCTTAAGGTATTGTCTCAGCAAAGTTGTAAAGTGCTACGTGAACGGCAGGGTGTGGCAGCAGATAAAAGTAATTAAAAACAGAGTGGAATAGGGATGATCTGGCTAGCGGAGAAAGTGAACTCGACGACTCCTCCCCCCCCCTTCCCCCCCCCCCCCCCAGGCTCATCATGCGACGGGAAATGCCCCAATCCCAATCTCAACCACCCCAAACCGCACTGAAATAATTTTAAAACGTTAGGTCTGAGAGTAGAAAGCACTTTCCCACTTTCCCGGAGGGAACGAAAAACCAGTTAAGCTGTACGTACGTTATGTGCCAAGATTAGAGGCAAAATATCCAGAAGACCATGCCTGGAATGGAGAGCGAGGAGGAGACAATCTACCAGGAGGTGGACACACTGCAGACAACTATGGATTAATCTGGTATCATCAATGTGGAGACGACTTAAGATGGTGAATTCCTTGTGGCAGAAATGGAGGGAGGAACGCCATGCAGCCACAGTCTACTTGATAACGGGGACCAATAGCTCACCAGGAGTTCGATCTACAAGCTAGTATGAGCTTTATCTGCACCCACAAATCCGCCCCACATGACGTCAAAGAGACATTTGAGCGAGTAATCGCTTCTCTAATAAAAAGCTAGGCCCGTTCGTTCCCTGGGTTGTCCACATGACTTGGGACCCGCAGGAAGGCAACTGCGCAGGCAGCATGACTAAGGTAAGAGCTACACCTATCAGTATCCTGGAGACAGCTCCTTGAACGACTATAAATTAAGACTGAGGGAGGTCTATTTCATGAACGTAGTGCTCTGTTAATGGCTACCAGTTGCACCATGGCCGCCCCCGGTAGCTGAATTGTCAGCGTGGCGGATTGTCAATCCTCTGGGCCCGGGTTCGATTCCCGGCTGGTTCAGGGAATTTTCTCCCCCCAGTGACAGGGTGTTGTGCTGTCCTCATCATCATCCTTTCATCCTCATCGACTGCAGGTCGCCGAAGTGGCGTCAAATTGAATAAATTGAAAGACCGGCACCCGGCGAACGGCCTGCCCGAAGGGGGGCCCTAGCTGTACGATTAAATTTAAAAAAGTTGCATCATAAAGACACTACGTGTTTCCAGCAACGAATTTTGTAAAAGCGTATGTAGTCCTGTCCATGGCTTTAATGCCTTCAGGATAAATTACACTGAAGATATAAAAGAACAAAAAGCAACAGACGCTGAAAGATCATGGTGAGGACTAGACCTTTGAAGCCAGTCCCAATTAGTGGTCTCGGTACTAACCACGGAGAAGTGCACGCAAAAATACGATGAGCACACTCTAAGGAGGACCTGGTAGTTAGTCGCAAGGTCCAGTCCAACTCGGTAACCTATTCGAGGACTAGGAGGTCAGGGATTGACACGCTCTGTAAGAAAAAAAAAAAAAAGATCCAAGAAATCAGATAATTGGGAAACTGTCATACAGTTATTGCGTAAGTAAGTAAAATGTGATACCGCCAGAACTGGGAAGGCAAGACACCCATTCCGGCGAGGAGACTGTCTACCAGACAATTTGAGAAGGTGCTGGTCGCCATCTTACTCCACGATGATTGCAAAGCTAAAGATGCCGTTAAGCCGTAAACCTGGCCAACATACTGCATCAGGGACGAGACCAGGATCCAGTAAATACCAGCTAGAGTAGCTTGATCTGCAGACAAAGAGGTTTTTATGAGGTAGCTCTCACATGCAGGTAGGATTAAGCTGACGAGTGTGGGACAGCCATGTCAGCGTTTTATCACAGAGGAGTGGAACTACATCCAGTCACTGGGTACCCTAATATAGTTCTATGTTGCAATGAATCATTATATTACGACAGAAATCAAAGAGCCACTTTTTCACCAGAGAAGACTGGGAAAGGGTCCAAGTGGAGGCCCTCCGTATGGTTCCTTGCAGCTGGCGTTGAGACCACACTACAGACTGGGAGCTATACCAATAAAAAACTCATTGACGTGCAGCGCAGGGGTAACCATTGATCCAACAGAATTCACTACCTCATTAATGCCGATAAGGAATAGTGTAAAACTTGAAATGGATCCCTGAGGAACATCGTTCTCTTGGACTCTAGAGAGCTTAAAAACGTACCAACTCTAGCCCAAAGCAATCGAAATGGCAAAAACCAACGAATAAAATCGATAGGGAGCCTCCAAGCTCATTCATGGAGGGTAAGTAAAATGTGATGTCTCCAAGGAGTTTTGTAGGCCTTACACAGGACAAACTGGACTGCAGTGAGATATCGACGTTCAAAAAAACCTGTCAGATTAGATTTGGTCATTTGTGTATCATCCTGCCCAATAACAACACTGATAGGGGGGCAAGAACCCAGCATTATCATTCGACTACCATTTTTTTAAGCAGCATGTCCGTGAGACTAATGAGTCAGTATCTATTCTCGGATTTAGGGATTACTGTCTGGTTTAAAAATTGGAATGACGACAGAGTAGGATTTGGATTTAACGCCCCTGACATAAGATCAGACGAGGTAAGGAAGCGGAAGGAAATCTACGATGCTGTTTCAAAGGAACCATCCTGCATTTGCGTTAAGTAGTTCAGGGAAATCATTGAAAACCTACATCTGGATGGCTGGACGCGGGTTTGAGCTGTCATCCTCCCAAATGGATGTAATATGGATGGGCCTAGAGTCAGCACACTGCTCTCCAAGCCCTTGTCGCTTTCCATATTTTGGAGCAGTTACTTCTCATTCAAGTAATTTCTCAGCTGGTATCTGAAACGCCCGCTAAATCACGCGGGGCTAACAGGTAATTAGGGTTGTGGAAAGGGCCAAGGGAGTTGCGGTCGGATTCATTTCACAATTGTAATTTATTATCACTTAGTTCATAAATACACTTTTGAAAGAATTAAATTTGCTTCACGGCTGAAGGCCTCCAAACAGATGATTTAGAATTTTTAAAATACATGACACACAGTTAAATTTACGAATGAGATAAGTCGTATACATGTATGAGATCAGCATCTGGAGCGGCTGAAGGCCTCCGGATTAAATGTTCAAAATTCCAAATATACTATGATGATTACTGAAGGCAGTAGGCCACAGTGTTTTAAGATGCTAAAAGGGCTGATGGCCCGCAAGGTGCACGGAAAGAGATAAACAAACGCAATTAGATTGCTGAAGGCCTCAAGGTTAAATTCTGATAATTAAGGAAATTACATACTGCAACAATCGGTAAAACAATACATTAAGTTTAAGAATATCCTTTTGCAACACCAACGGCGGAAGGCCCACAATAACTTGTCAAATCTTTCGAAGTAAATTACAATAACCTTTCAAGAGCAGAAGGCAATAATGTTTAGACTTGGAGGAAACTGTGGGAACATGTTTGCAGGGCTGAAGGCCCTGGATTAACTTTGCCCAATTGAAAATATAAAATACACTAAAGCCCCAAAAAACCTTTTAAAATAAATTACAACAACATTAACATTGCCAAAGAATAATTAAGGGAACACACTCACCAGTCTCCAGGGGATCGGTCTGCCCTCCTTCACTTAGGCGAGGCAGGGGTGAGCCCAACTACACTCGTTTCGTCCGAACCCAACCAAGGGACAGTCACGGACCGACCGACCGACCAACCGCTTGCTTTCCAAGAGGGAGTACACGAGAATTCAAGGCCCCAAAAGGTTACAAGTATCACTGTCGCCAAACAAACGCGTATGTGAACTGAGCTGCCAAATCTACACATCATGTTGGGCAGCAACAACCGGTGAGGAAAAAGACACTGCCTAAAAATTACGATAGCGGCCAAGGCACGTAAACAGAACACTAACGGCCACAAGGCAGAAAATTCGACTGGTTCACTTAACTATGGATAAATTAATTTAACCAATTCCAACTGACAGCGGCTATCTCGAACACTTTTTGGTGCTCACAGGAAAACCTCCACTACAGCAACGCCGGAACCAACAACGTAATGCTCAAAACCACTCAATCCTCACGTCCTTGGTCCGCTAGCGACGATGCCCGTACCGATCGGACAGCTCCAGAGAGACTCCGACACTGTGCAGAGACCGCCAGCGGCCCAGTCGACTACGCCGCACGGAGATGTCCTCAGACCAACCGACCGACCAACAATCCACCAAAGGTCAAGCCCGGCTTAAGTGATGCGTGACGGCAACGGTCGGGCGGGCGATGTCCACGCAGGACTCACTGCTGCTGCAAGCCGTCGACTGGCTGGCCCGGGCTGCGCTCCAGAGCGTCGCAACTGACTGCCAGGGCCCAACTCACGACCCAAACTGCCACTGTGAACTCTCCTCCTCGCACGTTCCGACTCACCCCATGACAGATGACAACCGGGAAGTCACAGCAGCCGAGCAAAGATCCTATCAGAGGGGATATATCGATACGCGCTACTAGCATCGACGACTGTCAGGCAAAACAGCAACTCAGTAAGGCCAGTAATTTAAATGAACGTGGTGAGATGGAAATACGTTGAAACAGGGTGTAAAATACCAAATAGTGGAACGGTGAGCCATGCACGGCTCAGTGTCATGAGACAAAGTGGACTCAACTCCAGTGCCCTCGCAACGGAAAAAACAATTGTGGTATCTAGAATTTAAACACAGTCCCAGTATCGATGTCACTAGTGGGGGTGGAACAACATTGCCGAATGCAAATTTTGAGTCCTTTGCGTTGATGGGTCTGGGACTTTTGGATCACGGCAGCAGCCTTCTACCAAGATATCTTCCTTTCCTCCCTCGCTGCTTTAGACAGTGAGGGCTCTTCAGAGCTTATCAGTTGTGTAGGAACTGGAGGGGTCAGCCCTAGGACCCGCAGCCTGTGGCTCTTCCAGCCATTGACCTGTCAGTTAGCTGGTCTGTAGATTTTTGAATAAGGGTTCCCTAATTGGAGCCCTGTCACCAGTAGACACTGGAGGAGGGGGTTGCTTCTCCTACCTAATGTTATAAGTCCAGGTCCATGAGGATACAGGAACCTCATACGGAGTTTACATGAAGCGACCGACTACAAACGACACAAATTGGGTAGTTTGAACAACAGGTAGATATATTCCCCAAGCATTCTCATTTAAAGCACCGCATAGGGGTGTGAAAAACAGCTTCTAATCACAATGGTAGACCATAGTTTTAATTCCCTTTGAAAGTTGATCTCCCTCTAAAGTGAGGATGAATGCTCTGAGCTCAACTTTTTTGTCTGGCAGGCCTCGATGTACACGACATGCGAAGTAGATTCCTCTCTTGTCCAAGTTTTTTGCATGATTCCTCATCTGTCTTTGGCACTGAGTCCCACCGAAAAATTAAAACCTTCTCCATATTTAAGCTCATATGATACAAGTTTCTTGCAAGGGAGTAATGTTCAGGATTGGTTAGGAGTAGCTGTTTTAATTAAGACAGAACCACTTCGTATTTTACTGAGGGAAGAAATTACTCCCAAAACATTTTCGATATTATCTACTAAGAACACAGGTGGAAAAATCCAACAATCTGTTCAGGTGCAAACAGGAAAGTTAGTTTCAGCAGTTCACTTAAATTTACTTTCTTCCCAGAGTGTGTCAGGAAGGAAAGGTTCCTATGGTCGCAACGATCTGAATTTAAGCATTCAGGTCTTACTGTAGGCAACGTCGGTGCGTCAACGCCACCAACAGGTAACTTGGGTATTTTCACGGTACAAGATACACTCCTGGAAATTGAAATAAGAACACCGTGAATTCATTGTCCCAGGAAGGGGAAACTTTATTGACACATTCCTGGGGTCAGATACATCACATGATCACACTGACAGAACCACAGGCACATAGACACAGGCAACAGAGCATGCACAATGTCGGCACTAGTATAGTGTATATCCACCTTTCGCAGCAATGCAGGCTGCTATTCTCCCATGGAGACGATCGTAGAGATGCTGGATGTAGTCCTGTGGAACGGCTTGCCATGCCATTTCCACCTGGCGCCTCAGTTGGACCAGCGTTCGTGCTGGACGTGCAGACCGCATGAGACGACGCTTCATCCAGTCCCAAACATGCTCAATGGGGGACAGATCCGGAGATCTTGCTGGCCAGGGTAGTTGACTTACACCTTCTAGAGCACGTTGGGTTTCGGGATACATGCGGACGTGCATTGTCCTGTTGGAACAGCAAGTTCCCTTGCCGATCTAGGAATGGTAGAACGATGGGTTCGATGACGGTTTGGATGCACCGTGCACTATTCAGTGTCCCCTCGACGATCACCAGTGGTGTACGGCCAGTGTAGGAGATCGCTCCCCACACCATGATGCCGGGTGTTGGCCCTGTGTGCCTCGGTCGTATGCAGTCCTGATTGTGGCGCTCACCTTCACGGCGCCAAACACGCATACGACCATCATTGGCACCAAGGCAGAAGCGACTCTCATCGCTGAAGACGACACGTCTCCATTCGTCCCTCCATTCACGCCTGTCGCGACACCACTGGAGGCGGGCTGCACGATGTTGGGGCGTGAGCGGAAGACGGCCAAACGGTGTGCGGGACCGTAGCCCAGCTTCATGGAGACGGTTGCGAATGGTCCTCGCCGATACCCCAGGAGCAACAGTGTCCCTAATTTGCTGGGAAGTGGCGGTGCGGTCCCCTACGGCACTGCGTAGGATCCTACGGTCTTGGCGTGCATCCGTGCGTCGCTGCGGTCCGGTCCCAGGTCGACGGGCACGTGCACCTTCCGCCGACCACTGGCGACAACATCGATGTACTGTGGAGACCTCACGCCCCACGTGTTGAGCAATTCGGCGGTACGTCCACCCGGCCTCCCGCATGCCCACTATACGCCCTCGCTCAAAGTCCGTCAACTGCACATACGGTTCACGTCCACGCTGTCGCGGCATGCTACCAGTGTTAAAGACTGCGATGGAGCTCCGTATGCCACGGCAAACTGGCTGACACTGACGGCGGCGGTGCACAAATGCTGCGCAGCTAGCGCCATTCGACGGCCAACACCGCGGTTCCTGGTGTGTCCGCTGTGCCGTGCGTGTGATCATTGCTTGTACAGCCCTCTCGCAGTGTCCGGAGCAAGTATGGTGGGTCTGACACACCGGTGTCAATGTGTTCTTTTTTCCATTTCCAGGAGTGTATCTTATATGATGTTGCCTACTTTGGTCGAGGGCTCTCTTTGCGGACGTCACCAAGACAGAGCAATGGCCACGGAGCTCGAGGTTCCTCCGAACAAACTTACTGCTTGTCCTGGGTGGGGAAGTAACAGCTCGGGCATCACTAGCGTGTTTCCTGTGTAATCAGAGGATTGTCAGTGTGCGAGAGGCTGATGACCCACACATGGATTGGCTATGATTTTGGGTAATTGGCGACCTTCCCCCCATGGAGGTAAACTTAGGTATGGGTATCAAATATGAGTTTACCGAAGTAAGTGTCGTAAAATAAGTAAACTAAGTGGGAAAAGACAAAATTGATGTACTAAAGAAAAGCTAGGTTGTCAGCAACGAATCTGTCGTACACACCAAGTCTAAGAAAAGATACAGTCAGAGAGTAAAATTCCAGCAGAGGAAGGAAGGAAGTACTACGTCTTGAGACCCCTTGGTTGTTATGCACATACAAAACAGTTGTGATCCCTTGGGGAAGGGAGGAGGTGGGCCCTTGATATAATTCTATTCAACTTTGTTGTTATCTATCTAATATCGATAACTCTTTGTTCATCAAGATCTAAATATTCACATAGTAAAATTTAATTCTGTTCTAATGCAACAGACGCTTTCACCTACAATATGAAACTGCTTCAAATTATCTGTATCTTTTCACACCACTCATTTTACATTTAGTTACTCTATTAGTCCTCACCGTATGAGTCAAGTGTTCAATTTTTGTTTTATTTATAGTAACAATGCTTCACATTAGTAACATGTACTGAACGACAGAACAATCTCTTATTTGCAGTGACATAACAGATTTTGTAGTGGTTAGGTTCCACGATTTAGTTCCACCAAGCCTAAAACACTGCCCAAATAATTTTTGTAACATATTTTTAAGAAATTGTTTTGAAGCCGGTTCAATCGACATAAACATGATTTGAATGAAAACAGAACTACAACTTGCGAGGGGCTCTGATTTTTGTTTTTGTGCACTGCATCTTGCATGACACTTTCCTATACTTCAAAATAATATCAATTATCATTGGAAATAAAAAATACTTCCTGATAATGGTGTCTAGCTAGGTTTCCCTGGATTACCTGATACATTTACCTGTACGTGTCAGCAATTAATATGAGTAATCCTTTGTCATGATTTTATGCATTATGTGAACATATTTTTCAAAGAAAGTTCATCAACCTACTTTTACTCCTGGGATAAACAAATACAATAAAAGGGAAAACTAATTCATGACTGTCCAATTGATATTGGCTTATTATACTTTTTTCTAAGTACAAATTGAAAAGCTCGTAATACTTCAGTATAGACGAAATGTAATTTCAGAATGAGATTTTCACTCTGGAGCGTGCGCTGATATAAAACTTCCTGGCAGATTAAAACTGTGTGCCGAACCGAGACTCGAACTCGGGAACTTTGCATTTCGCGGCCAAGTGCTCTACCATCTTTTTTTTTTCCTTTGTTGAACGTTGTCTTTAGTCGTTGTGGACGTCACATGACATCCGTTAAAGTTCGTTGTGTTAATCATTCCACTCAGTTTTTTATTAACCATCTCAGCTACCCAAGCACGACTCACGACCCGTCCTCACAGCTTTGGAAAGTAGGAGACGAGGTACTGGCGGAAGCAAAGCTGTGAGGACGGGGCGTGAGTCGTGCTTGGGTAGCTGAGGTGCTGCCGGTACGGTAGCTCAGCGTGTTTGGGCAGAGAGCTGGTTGACCTCTGTAATAAAAACAAACTGGGTAGAAGGATTAATATTCGAACTTGACCGGATGTCATCTGATGTCCGCAACAATCAAAGACAACGATAAAAAGCGAACAAAATGCAAAAAAAAAAAAAAAAAGGTAGAACACTTGCCCTCGAAAGGCAAAGGTCTCGAGTTCGAGTCTCGGTCCGGCACACAGTTTTAATCTGCCAGTAAGTTTCAAAATGTAATTTGTTTACCAATTAGAAACTCATCTTGCTGTTTGGTCTTGTGTGGGTAACATCCCTAAGAATAAACTATTTTAATAAATATCACTGGAAATATTTTCCAATCATTCAATTATAAATAAGAATTTAATATAAAGCACAGAAACTGTACTATTGTTACATTTAAATTATAATGTGAGAATATAGCCACATTCTTTGTAATTCACTTTTGTTTACAAAAGTATCCAAAATTTCAGAACTTCCTTTGAGATGTGTGACCCCGTGTCACTTGTCTGCGACTTGTAAATCATTTTTTTTTTTTAATTTGTTAATCAGCATTTCAGCATTTTGTTTTCATCATGTACAATGTTATACGTTATCGTAAATGTAGATTAAGATCTGTCATCTCCAATGAGTAGTGACTGCGTTTTGGAAGAATAAAATTCTACAAATGATTACTCAAAAGCTGGGACTCAGTCTCATGTAGAAAATACGACCACCACACAGATTCTAATGCCAGTGGTTAACAATTATTGCACTCTCCAGGAGCAAATGTAAATATTATCAGTCAATAAGTATCGCTTTTCCTATAATTATTTCAATGTCCAACAACCGTTTTCTATACGCTGTAAGTCCACTAAATACTGAACTATAATTCATGTAGCTATGTACTATTGAGAAGTGGTCACTTGCAACCTGTAATTCTGGACAAAATATATCAACATACCTATGTTTACCTATGAGAGCTGTGAAATTTGTTATCAATTGTTGGTGGCTCGATTAAATGTCGAGAAATGAAGTTACGTAGATCGTAAAGCGCTGACATCAGCCTATCGTTTAAAAGGAATTTCTTTCCTGTGTATTAATTCTAAAGAAACAGACACTAAATTAATGTAGGTCCTGTGTCATTACTAGCTCATTCGCCTAACTCATTCCGCTTTATTTTCTGCTGTGGGATGATAGTCTTGCTCACGAAACTGAAAAGGATCCCTTGGCTACCTGTAACATTTCATGAACAACACTATGATGTGCAAACGGATACATAGAACATCAGGCGACGATGCCATGCCTGCATAGAAACTGGTGACCGCGCAATGGACAAGTACAAGTTGCAAAAAGCAACAAAATTATAGCAAAATATATGTACTTAGGTTTTTATTGTCCTCAATAGAGCAACGGTAAATGTGAAATTTTACCGTTTTCGTAACTCGTGTTCGGACCAGAGTTTCCTCTCTCTAATTTATACCTTTGCCCTTCCCTTTGACTAGTGAAATTTTGAATCATTTTCGTAGAAACATCCTGCAAAGCTACCTTATACAGCCTCGACTATGATTCTGTAAAGCCAAGGTACTTCTTTATAGGAAGAATTCACCTGCTGCTGTTTCCAGTCGAACGCAATCAGTTGTCATATTTTGCTTAAATACGTCATGAAATAGACCCATCAGACACATACCTACAAAATTAGTCCAGTATTTTTTCCGAATAACTTTGTTGGTGGCAGCTGCTTTACAACGAAGTTGTTAATAATTAAAGTTAATCTTTCGACCCTTCTCCCTCACTTTTCCCCACAAGAGCCACGCAGCTTGGTTGGTCGGAGTCATCCCGTACGCCTTAGGGCAGGGGCGGGCAAACGTTGCACGCGGCTCATGAGCACACAGCGCTGCACGTGTGCTGCTCGGGTGCAGGCGTCGACAGGGGCAGTGGCGACAGCCGGCAGGTTGCGGCAGTGTAGTTCCAGGCTAAGCTGCGGACGTTGAAGCGTAGCGACCACTACGTAGTGAACGTTGTATTTCAAGAACCGGAAAATGCAGAGTGAAACAAGGAAACGAAGAAGTGGAGATTTGCTATCTTTTAAAAAGTAATGGGAGAATAACTTTTTCTTTATGCAAAAACGTGAAAATTCGAAATGTTTAGTATGTGGCAGTATTCTCGCTGGTCAGTGGAAGTTTAGTATTGAAGGCCATTATAACAAATTTCACAAGGACGAGTACAGTTTATTGTCGGATTCTGAGCGGATGGGGAAATTAACTGAGCTTAAGAAGAGCGATGTGACGATACTAAATTGTAGTCGCTGTGGTCACGAGAGATCTGCAACTTTCTTTCGTCATGTCTCTCATCTAACTGATTTAAAATTTTATGGAGCACTGTTTTCAATTTTTCAGGACGACAACAATAATAGCCCAGCAGTACGTGCAAGTTACAAGATTGCGCTTAATATAGCGAGAGCTCGAAAACCATTTGCTGAATCAGTAAGTCTCGGTTAAGAGCAGATATCAGTGATGAAAATTTAAGTAACTGTTTGCGTTTGTCTCTATGTAGAAATTTTGTTCCACTCCACCTACGATAATTAAATAAAACGTATCGTAGGTAATAGGTACTCTCTCAAACCACGATATCTTTCAAGCACTCCTACTAACCTTATTCCTTCATTCAATAAAGCAAGATAGGAAGCAAAACGCATTGCTGAGGAAGGAGCGGACAGAAGGTATGGTGGGGAGGGGAGATAAGCAGCTGGCCAGCTTGCCCCTGCGTGCACGCAGAACACCTGTTAACTGCACGCGTGCAAGTGCACCGCACACGTGCAGGATTCCTGCCCGCCCCTGCCTTACAAGGGGAGGCCGCCAATTGTGAAATTCAGATTCGAGTCATACTGCGCATAATAAAAGCTCATGGCCAGAGGTGTAATGTGCCAAAGCACCAAGATGCACTTCTCAGCCGTTGTCGAGGAAATCGACAGTTAAAAGAAACCGTTGCGGTGAAACACTCTCTACGATTAATGATTTTCTACAGCGTCGTGGCGCAGCGGTAAGCGCTCGGGTTCGTGATCCGAAGGTCGCCGGATCGAATCTCGCGCCATGCAACCTTTTTTTTTTTAGTATTTGTTTTTTGTAATTCATATATATATATATATATATATATATATATATATATATATATATAATTCTCGGCAATCAGTTGCAACAATTATGCATATAATAAGTTGTTGAAAGTCGTTTGTCGTGGAAAAACTGGCGACTTCGAACATCATTATGTTTTCCGCAAACAAAGTTGTATTTCACAAATGTTATTAATTATCTTCATAATGTTATCCACGTATAGTTAACGGAAGACGTAGGAACGATATTCCGAAACGAATACGTATAGCGTAAGTCAAACGTTCGAATTAGAATAGAGACACCACAAACACAAATTTGCTGTGGCAGATATGAAATATAAACTCCGTTACTCGCTCGTTACACTTGAAGGACAGATGTTGAATGGGCCGAAACGAGCCGCCGCATAACAGCGTAGTTGCGTGCTAACTTCGGAAGAAGGTAGATGCGGTCCCTAGCGCAACTTATAACATCGTCGAAAATCAGTGCGGACGGGAGAGCTTTGGTACACCCCGTTAAAAAAAAAGGGAAAAATGGAGGCGGTACAATTGGAGAGCGATCCGCCTTCACCAACATGCATAAGCAATTCATTAATAGCATATATATATATATATATATATATATATATATTTGAATTACAAAGAACTAATAATAAAAAAAAAGTTGCATGGCGTGAGATTCGATCCGGCGACCTTCGAATTACGAACCCGAGCGCTTACCGCTGCGCCACAACGCTGTAGAAAATTGTTAATCGTAGAGAATATTTCACCGCAACGGTTTCTTTTAACTGTCGATTTTCTCGACAACGGCTGAGAAGTGCATCTTGGTGCTTTGCCACATTACACCTTTGGCCATGAGCTTTTATTATGCGCAGTATGAATCGAATCTGAATTTCACAATTGGCGGCCTCCCCTTGTTAGATGGTTTGAGGGACAACCGATAGCTCTAATTGTGGGAAATAGCCTCCAGTCTTACGCTTTATAGCTGAAGCTATGATCTTAACAACCTAATTAAGAGTAGAGCTGGTGCAGCCATAAGTTATACACGCGTTACTAACAAAGAAATGTCATCCCGCTGTTCTGTCACTCCCAAAACCTGTACTTTATGTGACCGATTAGCTAATAGTGCCAGGCTAATACCTTAGTCTTAGGATATGAGATTGTACACATCTGCATAAATTCTAAATCTCCAGAAAAATATCTCTGAAATGGAATAAATTCGTTGTTATACACTCCTTTCTCAGACAATGTACGGAAAAGGTAGCTTATAGCGTTCCCCCAAAAAATAATGGAATTTAAATCAAGACTAATAAAATTCTAGATAGCCTACATTGTTTACTTTTCTCTCACAAAAATCCAGTTAATTTCTGACTGACTTTCAGAAACTATTCCTCCAGGGGGATGAAGCCGTCCCGAGTTTACTGAAGCAAAAGTTGCCCGGTGTACCCCCCGACAAGAATGTTAGTGCATGTCGTCTGCCGGTCTCTTGTCCCAGAGTTGCGTAACAATGAGTTCTCTAATTAACGGCGATAATTTCCGGCGGAAGTGACAATCGGGCGGCGGAAGAACCAGGCGGCTGTTCCGCCGTCTGCAAACATGCTCCGCGCTAACGCTGTCTCCCCAGTGTTTTGCCGCCGTCTGCAGCTAAGCTATGCAATTACATGCCCTGAAATATTCAACTTGTCCGTCTCCCTAATTTCCAGAACCGAGTTTAATCTCTGGAGGTATTAAACATCTACCTTAATTTTGTGTCTCCACTCGACACAGGCGTTGGAGGGTATAACACAAAAGTTACATAGGCCCCCTAAACTCTAAGATCACATCGAGTATACGAGGAACGAAGGAAGCGGAAACTTAATTTTTATTTCTTGATGATTAAATGCACAGTCTCACAGTTTCCTTTATTTTTTTCTACTTGTAACGTGACCCTTCTGAATAGGAACCACGGCCCCATATTAAATGCGTATCAGCAGTTTAAGGTAATACACTGTTCAACAAAATCAGTCAAGCTCCCAGAAGGGGAGGAGGAAATGAAACGAAATTTCACTGGTTGAGATGGTACACTATATGATCAAAAGTATCCGGACACGTGACTGAAAATTACTTACAAATTCGTGGCGCCCTCCATCCGTAATGTTGGAATTCAGTATGGTGTTGGTCCACCCTTAGCCCTGATGACAGCTTCCACTCTCGGAGGCATACGTTCAATCAGGCGCTGGAAGGTTTCTTGGGGAATGGCAGCCCATTTAACACGCAGTGCTGCACTAAGGAGAGGTATCGATGTCGTTCGGTGAGGTCTGGCACGGAGTTAGCGTTCCAAAACATGCCAAAGGTGTTCTATACGATTCAGGCCAGTCTATTACAGGGATGTTATTGTAATGTAACCACTGGCCGTGCATTTTGAGCAGGTGCTCGATCGTGTTGAAAGATGCAGTGGCCATCCCCGAATTGCTCTTCAACAGTGCGAAGCAAGAAGGTGCTTAAAACATCAGTGTAGGCCTGTGCTGTCACAGTGCCACGCAAAACAGCAGGGGGTGCAAGCCCCTTACATGGAAACACGACCACACCATAACAACACCGCGTCCGAATTTTACTGTTGGCTCTACACTCGCTGGCAGATGACGTTCACCTGGCATTGGCCGTACCCGCAACCTGCCACATTGTGTACCGTGATTCGTCACTCCACACAACGATTTTCCACTGTTCAATCGTCCGATGTTTACGCTCCTCACACCAAGCGAGGCGTCGTTTGGCATTTACCGCCGTGATGTGTCGCCTGTGAGCAGCCGCTCGAGCATGAAATCCAAGTTTTTCTCGTCCCGCCTAACTGTCATCGTATTTGCAGTGGATTCTGATGCAGTTTGGAATTCCTGTGTGATGGTCTGGATAGATGTCTGCCTATTACACATTACGACCCTCTTCAACTGTCAGCGGTCTCTGTCAGTCAACAGACAAGGTCGGACTTTACGCTTTTGTGCTATACATGTCCCTTCACGTATCCTCTTCGCTATCACATCAGAAACAGTGGACCTAGGGATGTTTAGGAATGTGGAAACCTCGTGTGCAGACGTCTGACACAAGGACACCCAATCACCTGACCGCGTTCGAAGTCCATGAGTTGCGCAGAGAGCCGCATTCTGCCCTCTCACCATGTGTAATGACTACTGAGGTCGCTGATATGGAGTACCTGGGAGTAGGTGGCAGCACAATGCAACTAATATGAAAAACGCATGTTTCTGGGGGTGTAGGGATACTTTTGATGACATAGTGCATGTGATGTTATTTCACTGTTTACAGTCAAATTCATAAATAATTTAGCAGTATGGGTTCACTGTCAGTAATTTCTTCAAGATCTCCACACCTTCAGGTTTAGCACAAACTGCTTATTGATGTACAGAACAACGAATCCCTTCTGTCGATCATTGTAATTATTGATGACTAACTGACAACCTCAGTTGCCGACAGGTGTTGTTGTTATACTTTGATGTGGACAGCTGAAAATGTGTGCCCCGACCGGGACTCGAACCCCCGATCTCCTGCTTGCATGGCAGACGCTCTATCCATCTGAGCCACCGAGGACACAGGTGAATAGCGCGACTGCAGGGACTTATCCTTGCACGCTTCCCGTGAGTCTCAAATTCCCAACTCTTTCGAGAACAAGTTACTGTCTTCATATATATTGTAATTATTTGCCGTTTCATTGTTAAGATAATCGTGTAAGTCCTTCTGAATGGTACTGTAATGTCATTTCATAGAAATTTGAAGTACCTGTAGATTATATGAATACACAATAGAAGAATTCTCATCCCTCTCTTCTGTCATCCTTATTCATTTTTAAAGTTTTGCGACAGTACATTCTTAGACTGCTTTTTCTTCTTTTTTTTTTTTTTTTTTTTTTTCAAACAGCTACTGGGCCTGTGAATTTCCTTCACACTACAAATAGTGGAGGGCAAACAGCTCAGACACCACGATTCGGTCGAAATGAAGAGAACTGTGGCAACCAAAACATGCCAGACTGTAATACTAAATGATAAGTCGCGCTGTAGAGGGTGCTACCGAGAAGGAACCATCAAAGCTGGGACGTGCCGAGCCTTGGTTCCCATGTTGTCCGCACATGCCGCTTGCGTGCGATTTGGCGCGCCGTGTCCAACCCTGTTCTACACCCTGTCGCTTGTTTGTGGTTTCAGAGTCGTTCCTCCACTTCCCACAGATGCTAACAACAGCAGCACACATTCAGATGGCCTGCTTCGCCGTTTCTGAGATGCTCGTTCCCAAGTGTAGGGTCATAACTACCTGCCCACCGTCAAAGTCCCTTATGTCATTGGACATCCCTTATTTTCTGCACGTATGGTAGTTCTCCATTCGCCTCTGCTCCGCTTATACAGGGTGATTCGCGAAGATAAATGATTATGAACATTCAAAGTACTCCACTATATTCGTCCATTCGGAATCCTCCGAGTTGGAAAACATACGCGATATTCTTCAACTGCAGCCGTAGAATTACCACCACATTTGCCATAAATCAACACCATATCGGCATGTTCCTCTGTCGTGAATTTGAAAGGCACTCCTATTCCATAAATAATCTACAAACTACATCAGTTACCACGTGGTTTCACTTAAATACACTTTTGTTATTATGTTCTTTCACTGAACAATACAGAAAACTAATTCGTTTCGAAGTTAGGAAACGACAGAAACAAGTCGCTAACTGTTGCCAACACTGACATAAACGTTTCTACATTCTTAATGGAAAGTAAACACGTTTACTTGTATAATAATTTTTACTTCTCTGGATGTTCTGGAAAACTACTGCACATACATGTCTGGGACATGCTTTAGTAGATTCACGAGACCAATAACAACAAAATAAATGGAAATCGTGTTTTGCTTTAACCTCTTACAGTTTTGCGATGGCTTTATATTAGCGAAGTTGCTAAATTTCAGGCAAAATTAGCCGTAACTCCGTAACTAAACATTTGCGGACTTATGTTTATATGAACTTTTTTCTTTAGTTTTACTCGTAGAATAACATATTAAAATATTAGCATATCTTCGTGAAACACCCTGTATACTTACCGCGTCACGTGACTGCAGCGGGATCAGGTGCCATTCAGTCTCGCGGTGAGTAATTGTCATCAATGTATTGCAGTTCAAATTATTGACAGATATTCACTTAGTATATTGCTTTGATATCTAGAAGGTAAGCATATTCGATTAGTTTATGGAAAGTATCCGAGAAGTTGCAGAATCTTCTAACTCCTAGAGAGTATTTATTTTCAACTTGAAATTCACACTGCTTCCTATGTCCTGATGCAGAAAATGGTATTTCCTCTTTCCTATTGGCGCATTTAGGTCCATAGGGGATGTAAAGATGAATATATCGAAAACATAGCATGATCATGTTGCATGTAGTCTCAGTTTTTCTTTGTCCAGTCATGACTGGTTATCTGCGGTTGTGATTAAGAGGTTCAGCTGTGGAGGAGCGGCCTTTTAGGAATTGGAGACTATGTCGGCCGGATCTACGGCCACCATGTGTGCTTTGTGCTCGGTTCTGGAACCGCCATTTCTACAGCAGGTTAAGGGTTGTACGAGCAAGCTACGCAAAAGAGATTGTTGTCCCTATTAGAATTTGTTCTGTGGGAGTTTGCATTCGCATTGATCGCAGGACAGTCCACAAACCACCACCACGCGAAGGTACATCTACATCTACATCTACATGGATACTCTGCAAATCACACTTAAGTACCTGGCAGAGCGTTGATCGAGGCACCTTCACAATAATTCTCTATTATTCCAGTCTCGAACAGCGCGCGGAAAGGACGAACACCTATATCCGTACAAGCTCTGATTTCCCTCATTTTGTCGTGGCGATCGTTTCTCCCCATGTAGGTCGGCGTCAACAAAATATTTTCTCATTCGGAGGTGAAAGTTGGATATTGGAATTACGTGAGAAGATTCCTCCGCAAGGAAAAACGCATTTGTTTTAATGATGTCCATCCCAAATCCTGTATCGTTTCAGTTATTTCCGTTATTTCGCGATAATACAAAACGTGCTCCCCTACTTTCAACTTCTTCGATGTACTCCGTTAGTCCTATCTGGTAAGGATCCCACACCACACAGCAGTATTTTTGAAAGAGGACAAGCGTAGTGAGGCAGTCTCTTTAGTAGATCTGTTACATTTTCTAAGTGTTCTGCCAATAAAGCGCAGTCTTTGGTTTGCCTCCCCCACAACATTTTCTTCTTTCAAAGTTAAGTTGTTCGTATTCGTAATCCCTAGGTAATTAGTTGAATTTACGGCCTTTACGTCTGACTGACTTAGCGTGCAACTGAAGTTTAATGGATTCCTTTTAGCACTCATGTGGATAACCTCATATTTCTCATTAATTAGGGTCAATTTCCAAATTTTCACACCATGCAAATATCTTTTCTAAATCATTTTGCAATTTTTTGACCTTCTGATGACTTTACTATATGATAAAAGGCAGCATCTTCTGCAAACAACCTAAGATGGTTGCTCTGATTGTCTCCTAAATCGTTTATATTGATAAAGAACAGCAGAGGACCTACGACAGTACCTTGGGAAACGCCAGAAATCACTTATGTTTTACTCGTCAATTACTACGAACCTCTGTGACAGGAACAAATGAGACAATATTCCATAAGTGCGCAATTTGACTACAAACCGCTTCTGTGTTACAGTGTCAAGAGCACTCTGGAAGTCTAGAACTGTGTAATCAATTTGAAACCTCGTGTCAATACCACTCAACACTTCATGTCAGCAAAAAGCTAGTTGTGTTTCACAAGAACTATGTTTCCTAAATCCGTGTTGACTGTATATCAATAGAGAGTTCTCTTCGAGGTAATTCAAAGTGTTCGAACAATATATATGTTCCAAAATCCTGTTGCATCTCGACGTTAATGATATAAGCCTGTAACTTATGTATCTCATGAACAAAAAACAGCTATTGTATATATGGACTGTTAAAATCACCGTATTACCCATCACACTCGCCACTGCAAAAACTGCAGTTTAGTCGAATCACAGGGAATCAATTCTAGAAATGCACGATAATTTTGTAATTAATTAAAGAATATGTACCCCACATTCCGGGAGGAGACAAGTGTCAATTCGTTGTAGAATTCTGCAACACGTTTTATGGTCACGTATTAAGAACTTTCGGCATCTCTAAAATCTCCTCTGTATGAATCAACATTGTTTCCGCAAGCAACTTTCGTTTGAAACCCAACTCTCTCTGCTCGTCTGCGAGGCGTATAAAACAGTAGAGACCGGCGCCCAAGTTGATGCCGTAGTCCTTGACTTCTTGAAGACGTTCGATGCAGTTTCGCGCTGCCGCCAAAAGAACAAGAAAACAGCTTACAGAATATCAGACCACCTGTGTGACTTAAGTGTTTCTAGTCAACAGAACGCAGCATGTCATTCTTAACGAGCAGAAATCTTCAGACGTAAAAGAAATATTATTGGACAATTACTGTTCACAGAATATGTAAATGACGTGGCGGATAACGCTGGACGCACCATAACGTTGTTCGCGAATGATGCGTTACGTTACAGAGAAGTCGCAGAGCTAGAAAATTGTAGCGACGTGCAAGAAGATCTGAAAAGGACCAGAGCAGAGATTGGCAGCTGACTCTCGACATAAATAATGTAACGTATGACAGATAAATAGGGTGTCTGGCAGACATTGAAAATATATAAGGCACCACTAACGATCACATGTTTGTTTGATCATGAGAGAGATCAAAATGGTTCAAATGGCTCTGAGCACTATGGGACTTAACTTCTGAGGACATCACACACATCCATGCCCGAAGCAGGATTCGAACCTGCGACCGTAGCAGTCGCGCGGTTCCAGACTGTAGCGCCTAGAACCGCTCGGGCACTCCGGACGGCCATGAGCGAGTATCACAGAAATGCAGAGAGATTTAAGCGAGAAGACGTCTGAAATTAGATGCAGTCCCTCTCGAAAGAGAGCTTACAACTTCTCAAGTACGCCGGCGCTGATGGCCGACTGTTTCTAGTCGCTTCAGTCTGGAACCGCGCGACCGCTACGGTCGCAGGTTCGAATCCTGCCTCGGGCATGGATGTGTGTGATGCCCTTAGGTTAGTTAGGTTTAAGTAGTTCTAAGTTCTAGGGGACTCATGACCTGAGATGTTAAGTCCCATAGTGCTCAGAGCCATTTTTCTCAAGTACGAGCATTAAGTGAACAACTAAGGAATATAATACAGCTCCCTATGTATCGACCCTACATTGATCGGGAAGATAAGATTAATTTAATTAACGTTCGGACGTTGGTGTTTAAGAAGTCATTTGTCCTGAGCTCTGCTCCTTGTGTATGGTAAAACAAGAAACCTTCTGCCATACACTTCACAGTAGCTTGCAGAGAATGGATGTAGTTGTGTACGGAGATTTAGAAGTAGATGTAGGCTGTGCGAGAAACCACGCAACGAGGAACAGTGCGACACTATCGGAGTGAACCTGAGGTAAACAACGATGTCTCGAGTTTCAGGGCATGCGGCGATGACGACAGCGCGAAACGCAAACCAGCTGGATATCATTGAGTGACAGAGATCGTAGCAGGCAGCAGGCAGAGCTGTGATGTTGCAGGTTAAGTGGGCCGCCAATACTCTGTGGCTCTGATTCATCGTCTTCTGGCCATGGCTGCGAGCAGCGAGCATAAACGCACCTTAAGCCGTTCTCCCACGGAACTTGAACACGTAAGTGGACGATGAACTCGTGACATCACAGGGTGGAACTCCACTTTCCACTACGTTGCGAAGCGCGAAAGCAAGAATCTGGCATGTCAGCTTTCTGCCTCGTGGAGATGAACGTGCCTAATGAGATGCGACATCTGTTTAATGTCACAAGTAGAACATAAAAGACGCCATATTGTATGGACTTACCACCTACACTCCTGGAAATGGAAAAAAGAACACATTGACACCGGTGTGTCAGGCCCACCATACTTCCTCCGGACACTGCGAGAGGGCTGTACAAGCAATGATCACACGCACGGCACAGCGGACACACCAGGAACCGCGGTGTTGGCCGTCGAATGGCGCTAGCTGCGCAGCATTTGTGCACCGCCGCCGTCAGTGTCAGCCAGTTTGCCGTGGCATACGGAGCTCCATCGCAGTCTTTAACACTGGTAGCATGCCGCGACAGCGTTGACGTGAACCGTATGTGCAGTTGACGGACTTTGAGCGAGGGCGTATAGTGGGCATGCGGGAGGCCGGGTGGACGTACCGCCGAATTGCTCAACACGTGGGGCGTGAGGTCTCCACAGTACATCGATGTTGTCGCCAGTGGTCGGCGGAAGGTGCACGTGCCCGTCGACCTGGGACCGGACCGCAGCGACGCACGGATGCACGCCAAGACCGTAGGATCCTACGCAGTGCCGTAGGGGACCGCACCGCCACTTTCCAGCAAATTAGGGACACTGTTGCTCCTGGGGTATCGGCGAGGACCATTCGCAACCGTCTCCATGAAGCTGGGCTACGGTCCCGCACACCGTTAGGCCGTCTTCCGCTCACGCCCCAACATCGTGCAGCCCTCCTCCAGTGGTGTCGCGACAGGCGTGAATGGAGGGACGAATGGAGACGTGTCGTCTTCAGCGATGAGAGTCGCTTCTGCCTTGGTGCCAATGATGGTCGTATGCGTGTTTGGCGCCGTGCAGGTGAGCGCCACAATCAGGACTGCATACGACCGAGGCACACAGGGCCAACACCCGGCATCATGGTGTGGGGAGCGATCTCCTACACTGGCCGTACACCACTGGTGATCGTCGAGGGGACACTGAATAGTGCACGGTGCATCCAAACCGTCATCGAACCCATCGTTCTACCATTCCTAGATCGGCAAGGGAACTTGCTGTTCCAACAGGACAATGCACGTCCGCATGTATCCCGTGCCACCCAACGTGCTCTAGAAGGTGTAAGTCAACTACCCTGGCCAGCAAGATCTCCGGATCTGTCCCCCATTGAGCATGTTTGGGACTGGATGAAGCGTCGTCTCATGCAGTCTGCACGTCCAGCACGAACGCTGGTCCAACTGAGGCGCCAGGTGGAAATGGCATGGCAAGCCGTTCCACAGGACTACATCCAGCATCTCTACGATCGTCTCCATGGGAGAATAGCAGCCTGCATTGCTGCGAAAGGTGGATATACACTGTACTAGTGCCGACATTGTGCATGCTCTGTTGCCTGTGTCTATGTGCCTGTGGTTCTTTCAGTGTGATCATGTGATGTATCTGACCCCAGGAATGTGTCAATAAAGTTTCCCCTTCATGGGACAATGAATTCACGGTGTTCTTATTTCAATTTCCAGGAGTGTATTTCAGTTGGATAGGGGAATTTTATGAACAGATAGGTGGAGTAGGAATGGACTCCCCTCTTTCGCCTACTGCAGCAGACATCTCTATGGAAGAATTTCAAGAAACAGCGCTCCAGAATGTTGGCTCCGGTATCTTGAAAATACTTTGATTATTTGGCGACATGGAGAGGAAGAGATACGAAATTTCCACCAGCACCTCAGCCAGCAGTACGCAGAATCCAATTTACTACGGAGATGGAATAGAATCGGGTGTTGCCTTTCCTCGACGTGGAAGTTTATAGAAAGCCTGATGGTAAACTGGGCCATAGACAACATAATAAGCCAACCTGTACTGACGGTCACCTGCATGCCTCCTCCCAATATCGCCCTTAACCAAGAGAGCTCTCAGGATAGGCGATGAGGAACATCTAAAGGGTGAACTACAAAACCTCAAGTCCATTTTTCGTTCCAACGGTTATGGAATGAAAGTAATAGATATAACTATGGCGACAAAGAATGAAGGCAATAGAGGACAGAAAAAGGAAGCACAAAACATCGCTTTATTACCACATGTTCAAGGCGTCACTGAACTCGGAGACTTGCAAACCTAAGGTGTGGTACAGGTACGTCGATGATACTTTCGAGGTGTGGAGCCATGGTGAAGAACAGCTCGTTGACTTCCTAAGACACTTGAACAGCCTCCATGCCAACATAACATTTACCATGGAAGTAGAAAAGGACAAGAAACTGCCATTTCTAGATGTGCTGGTCACAAGGGACGGCGAAAATCTGGGACACAGCGTGTATCGAAAATCGACTCACACGGACCGATACCTGCACAAACTGTCAAACCACCACCCGAGCCAGAAAAGAGGCATGATTAGTACGCTCGTAACGAGAGCAGGACGAATATGTGAGCCGCAACACCTCAAACGAGAAATGCAACACCTGGAAACTGTCCTGAGGAGCAATGGGTACTCCACAAATTATATTAGAATTGTAACTGAGCCAAACACTCGGCGAAATAAGGAACCAGAAAAAGAAATGTCGGGTACGGCCTTTCTGAAATACATTCCCAGAGTGACGGACAGAATCGGCCGTATATTGCGCAAACATGACGTAAAGACGATTTTCAAACCGACAAGGAAGATCAAAGAGTATCTTAGGCGAAGGAGAAAAGAGACCCACTTGCAATTTCGGGAATATACCGCATACCATGCACATGCGGAAAAGTTTATGTCGGAATGACTGGACGATCCATTAACACCAGGATCAAAGAGCATAAGCGACATTGCAGGTTGGGGCAGGTGGAGAAATCGGCCGTGGCAGAGCACGCACTGAATGAGACCGACCAAGTAATAAAATTCGCCGACACGGAAGTTCTGGCTGTAGAGAAGCACTATCACACGCGCATGTTCAGAGAAGCTGTAGAAATACAAAAACACGCAAACAGTTTGAACAAGAAAGAGGAAAGCCTTAAGGTAAACGGATCCTGGCTTCCCGTACTGCAGCGAACGACCGTCGCAGGTAGCAAGAGGAGAACCGCACCGGAAATGACCGCGGAGAAGCCCTCGGACGTTGGCGCGCCAGGTACATATAGTCTGCGCCCGCAAGCTCGGCTCCAGTTCACCACCGGCAATGGAGGGTGAAGCTTTGACAATGCCAGCCACTCGTGCTGGCGAAACGTCAGAAAAATCATTAGATGAACGTCGGCCGAAGAACCCGAGACAGAAGCCAATATGTGATATGAATATAAAGCGTTTTTTAAGCATCAGCAAATTGAGGATCTCTCGAAAACGTGTTGTGCTAGGTACGAATCATTACAATAAAACGACGGGAAACTACATGCCAGTAGTTAAAGGCTTCCCGTACTCGATGGTTTTAGCGGTACAATTCTTATGTTACGAAAGTACGGTACAGTGATGATGTACCTAAAGCGCGTCGTTGTAGATACAAATTGTCATAGTTAAATACCAAATAATGACGTTACAGCCGTTACATTGTATAATATACCATATAATTGAGACTCTGCAGACAGCCTCGAGCCATAGCGTAGTCGATAGCGTTGTGAACTCAAAGAAAAAAAGAGAAAGGTAGCATGTTCGCAGCTACTGATTACAGTTATTTGTTGTTTCTTCAATTTTTTGTTTTCTAAAAGACTCTCCGCCTTCCTTACTAATGTAAACAGAAGTATTATATGCAATAGTCGATGTTATTTATTAAAAATAATGTATTTTCTACAGCTCTTCTTGCGTAATATCAAGACTGGAATGTTTCCACAGTGCCCAGAATTCATAATGCTACTGCCAGTCAGTCACAAAAGCATTTGAGGAAGGGCTGCGCTTCTGTCGCGTTGAACGATTCTCTTCAGTTGTCGTTGGTCCCGTTTGGTTAGGTTAGGTTGGGTTAGGTGCAGGATCTTTCTCCGTCCGCAGCGATGTCGGAAATTTGATGTTTTACCAGATTCCTGATATTCACGGTACACTTGTGAAATGGTTGTACGGGAAAGTCCTCACTTCATCGCTACCACGGAGATGCTGTGTCCCATCGCTCATGCGAACTAAATTAATCTTGATAACCTGCCGTTGTAGCAACAGTAATCAGTCTAACAACTGCGCCAGACTCTTTTTGTCTTATACAGGCGTTGCCGATCGCAGCGCTGTATTGTGCCTGTTCACATATATCTGTATTTGAATACGCATGCCTATACCAGTTTCTATGGCGCTTCAGTGTAGTTTTTATCAGGTATGACCGAAATCTTTTGCCTTCTGGTGCACATATGTCACGTAGAGAATTCTCTCCTGATTTTCTTCCCATTATCGTCAACAGAACGCAGTGCTAACTACGACGACGCGCAGTTCCACTATTTCGGTAGCAATCTGTGCTGGGCTGGGTGTGTAGATAGTGGTGGTGGTGGTGGTGGTGGTTAGGGTTTAACGTCCCGTCGACAACGAGGTCATTAGAGATGGAGCGCAAGCTCGGGTTAGGGAAGGATTGGGAGGGAAATCGGCCGTGCCCTTTCAAAGGAACCATCCCAGCATTTGCCTGAACCGATTTATGGAAATCACGGAAAACCTAAATCAGGATGGCCGGAGACTGGATTGAACCGTCGTCCTCCCGAATGCGAGTCCAGTGTGCTAACCACTGCGCCACCCCGCTCGTTACGGTGTGTAGATAGCCCGTGTGTAGGTCAGTAGAAAAAACAAAAGTTAATCGAGTTAATTTTTTTCAAAAACGGTGTTAGTTCAAGGCACTTAAATCCCTACCTTAACAGTGTTGAGGCTGCGTTGGCACTGATGCCCTCGTTGGTCAGCGACAGCATCGTGCAGATCTCATAATTACGCGTAAATACCGCGCCGTAATGGGGGTCATATATGATCTTGCGCACAGAGCGTAACCTGATGCATAACAGCAAACGTATTACACGTGCTTAGTGCTTTAGGAGAGATAATCAACGTTAAACGCTGCTTTGGCTGCAGTTATGCGGCGGAACGCTCGTGTGCTCGCTGTGTGTCGCAGCGAGCTGAGCGCGGGATGCGTGTGTCGCGAAACGGATAGGTCGTGTCGCCACTGCGCGTTCGTTGCACGCGCGTACGCTTCTGATTTCATTTGTCGAGTCCGCCCCTGTTAGCTGAGTGGTCAGCGCGGCGGAATATCGCGCCAAGGGGCCCTAGTTCGATTCCCAGTTGGGGCAGGAGATTTTCTCCGTTCAGGGACTGTGTGTTGTGTTGTCCTCATCACTATTTCATCCCCATCTCCGACGCACAAGTCGCCCAATGTGGCGTCGAATGCAGTGAGTACTTGCTCTCGGCGGCCGAACTTCCCCGCATGGGGGACGCGTGGCCTACAGTGCCGTGCGCTCATTTCCACTTTTCATTTGTTGAGTCTCGATTGTAATGCTCATGCGAGGGTTGGAACTCAAGATTACGAATAAAATAAGCATTAAAGTTCGCGACTGCCACTCACCATAATCTGATGATTGTCGATGTCAAGGGAACCAGTCACTTTACGTGAAACAGTTTGTCATTGTGCCAGGAAATAAACATCTGACAGCTGCCCCCTATCGGTTACCGCATTTATCTCTACGATTTATAGATGTTGAAAAAGATTTGATACAGTGTTTCAGTAGGACCGGTAAATGCCACCAATCGCGTTCTGTGATAGTTCAATTTTTATTTTACCACGACCCGTTTCAAGTCGCCTAGCGACTCATCATCAACTGTTATACAGTTTTAGTGACTGTTTGTAACATTCTGGAGGTAGTGAGTAGCTGCAGCAAGACAGAGTAAGCACTGAATGTGGCGAGGTATCAGGAATTATTCGCACGATAAGGTCATCTTGGAGGCATTACTTACAGTTATTATCAAGCATGGTACACATCAAGTTGGTACACACGACACTGTGAAAACATAGATTTTTCTTTTTCAGATGTGTTCATTCGGAGCTCTTCAGAGGATTTGCCACTGGTAACAATTACCACAAGCTTTACAATATGTAGACAAACCAAAGACTGAAACAAATGTTCAAAGATATTGCATTGAAACAGATTTTCTTCGGTCAACACTCGCATTTCCAAATGTGGCACATTAGTGACAGTAACTATCTATACTGATTTAAGTAACATTTATAATTACAAAGGTAATACGTAGTCATTACTAAACAAACATGTGCTATTTACGAAGTCTATAAAACTAGAATTCAAGATGTCATTTCCACATACTAATTATGAACTAGAAATTATGGGTTACAAATCAGATTTTGTCGTATATAGATGTGTTATAAGCATTGTTGTAGGCTATAGTTACTAAAGTGTTAAGTTCTTTAGATTTTGTAGTGAGTTCAGTTTGAATTTTGTTTATATGGTTGCCTGCTGATATAAAGGTTGCTAGCCTGCGTTGATTTGCGTGGCGTAGTGTGTAATTCTATAAATTTTGAATTTATATTTGTTGTTGTTTGCCATGAGATGTTTCAGTCAAGAAAAATAATACCATATTGTGTTTGGTGATCACCTATACACTGCATTTTTTGATGAATATTATGAAGTTGACTACGCTTGTGCATTTCAGTTGACATTTTGTGAATCTACTAATGCTATGATCGTGGTTTTTGTCTTTCTTCAGTCTGTTGTTGTTGTTGCTGTGGTCTTCAGCCCGAAGACTGGTTTGGTGCACCTTTCCGTGTTACTCTACCCTGAGCAAGCATCTTCATCTCGAAGTAACTACAGCAACCCACCTCCTTCTCAATCTACACTCCTGGAAATTGAAATAAGAACACCGTGAATTCATTGTCCCAGGAAGGGGAAACTTTATTGACACATTCCTGGGGTCAGATACATCACATGATCACACTGACAGAACCACAGGCACATAGACACAGGCAACAGAGCATGCACAATGTCGGCACTAGTACAGTGTATATCCACCTTTCGCAGCAATGCAGCCTGCTATTCTCCCATGGAGACGATCGTAGAGATGCTGGATGTAGTCCTGTGGAACGGCTTGCCATGCCATTTCCACCTGGCGCCTCAGTTGGACCAGCGTTCGTACTGGACGTGCAGACCGCGTGAGAAGACGCTTCATCCAGTCCCAAACATGCTCAATGGGGGACAGATCCGGAGATCTTGCTGGCCGGGGAGTTGACTTACACCTTCTAGAGCACGTTGGGTGGCACGGGATACATGCGGACGTGCATTGTCCTGTTGGAACAGCAAGTTCCCTTGCCTGTCTAGGAATGGTAGAACGATGGGTTCGATGACGGTTTGGATGTACCGTGCACTATTCAGTGTCCCCTCGACGATCACCAGTGGTGTACGGCCAGTGTAGGAGATCGCTCCCCACACCATGATGCCGGGTGTTGGCCCTGTATGCCTCGGTCGTATGCAGTCCTGATTGTGGCGCTCACCTGCACGGCGCCAAACACGCATACGACCATCATTGGCACCAAGGCAGAAGCGACTCTTATCGCTGAAGACGACACGTCTCCATTCGTCACTCCATTCACGCCTGTCGCGACACCACTGGAGGCGGGCTGCACGATGTTGGGGCGTGAGCGGAAGACGGCCTAACGGTGTGCGGGACCATAGCCCAGCTTCATGGAGACGGTTGCGAATGGTCCTCGCCGATACCCCAGGAGCAACAGTGTCCCTAATTTGCTGGGAAGTGGCGGTGCGGTCCCCTACGGCACTGCGTAGGATCCTACGGTCTTGGCGTGCATCCGTGCGTCGCTGCGGTCCGGTCCCAGGTCGACGGGCACGTGCACCTTCCGCCGACCACTGGCGACAACATCGATGCACTGTGGAGACCTCACGCCCCACGTGTTGAGCAATTCGGCGGTACGTCCACCCGGCCTCCCGCATGCCCACTATACGCCCTCGCTCAAAGTCCGTCAACTGCACATACGGTTCACGTCCACGCTGTCGCGGCATGCTACCAGTGTTAAAGACTGCGATGGAGCTCCGTATGCCACGGCAAACTGGCTGACACTGACGGCGGCGGTGCACAAATGCTGCGCAGCTAGCGCCATTCGACGGCCAACACCGCGGTTCCTGGTGTGTCCGCTGTGCCGTGCGTGTGATCATTGCTTGTACAGCCCTCTCGCAGTGTCCGGAGCAAGAATGGTGGGTCTGACACACCGGTGTCAATGTGTTCTTTTTTCCATTTCCAGGAGTGTATTTCCGGTGTTCATCTCTTTTCTCCCTCTGCGGTTTCCCCTACTCCCCCCACCTCCCAACACACACACACACACACACACACACAGACACATACACACACACACACACACACACACACACACATCCCTCCAGTACTGCATGGGTGATCCCTTGACGTTCCAAACTGAGTCCCACCAACTATCCCCTCTTCTAGTCATATTCCGCCACAAATTTCTTTTCTCACCAATTGTGTTCAGTACCTTCACATTAGATACGTAATCTTGCCAGCTGATCTTCAGTATCCTTCTGTGGCACCACATTTCAAAAGCTTCTATTCTCTTCCAGTCTAAACCGTTTATTGTCCGTGTTTCAGTTCCATACATGGCTACACTCCATATAAATAAAGACTTCCTAACACTTGATGCAAATTGATCTCCAGAAACGCTTTTCTTGCCATGGTCACTCTACATTTTATATCCTCTCTACTTCCGCCATCATCAATTATTTTGCTGCCCAAAATAAAAACTTATCTACTGCTTTAAGTATCTCGTTTCCGAACATAATTCCCTCACCATCACCTGATTTAATTCGACTACATTCGGGCATCCTTGTTTTCTTTCTCAATGTTCATCTTACATCCTCGTTGCAAGATCTGTCCATTCCGCTCAACTGCTTTTCCAAGTCCTTTACCGTCTCTGGCAGAATTACAATGTGATCGGTAAACCTCAAAGTTTTTATTTCTTCTCCCTGAATTTTAATTCCTATCCCAAATTTTTCTTTTGTTTCGTTTACTGCTTGCTCAATGTACAGACTGAATAGCATCAAGGATAGAGTACAACACTGTCTCACTCCCTTCTCAACCTCTGTTTCCTTTTTATGCCCCTCGACTCTCATGATTAACTTCTGTACAAGTTCTAAATACCCTTTCGCTCCCTGTATTTCACACCTTCTATCTTCAAAATTTCAAAAAGTAATCCAGTCAACATTGTCAAAAGCTATCTCTTAGTCAACAAATGCTATGAACGTAGGTTTGCCTTTCCTTAACCTTCTTCTATGATAAGTCGTAGGGTCAGTATTGACTCGTGTGTTCCTGTATTTCTCCGGAATACAAACATCTTTCCCGAGGTCGGCTACTACCAGTTTTTCCATTCTTCTGTAAGGAATTCCTTTTAGTACTTCCCAACTATAATTTATTAAACTGATAATTCGCTAGTAAGTTCTTTGGAATTGGAATTATTGTAGTCTTCTCGAAGTCTGAGGGTATTTCACCTGTCTCACACATCTTGCACACCAGGTGGAAGACTTGTCTCCTATCAGTATTTCTGACGGAATATTGACTACTTCCGGGCCCTTGTGTCGACTTCGATCTTGCACTACTGTATCAGATTCTTCTCGCAGTATCATATCTCCCATCACATCTTCATCTACGTCCTCTTCCAGTTTTATAATATTGCCTTTACGTTCATCTCTCTTGTACAGGCCCTCTATACAGACCTTTCACCTTTTCACCTTTCAACTTTCCCTTCTTTGCTTAGGTATGGTTATCCATCTGAGCCTTTGATATTCATACAGCTGCTTCTCTTTTTTCCAAAGGGCTCTTTAATTTACCCCTGGGAGTTATCGGTCTTTTCCCTAGTGATATGCGCTCCTAAATCCTTAGATTGTTCCCTAGCCATTCTTGCTTAGCCATTTTGCACTTCCTATTTATATCATTTTTAGACGTTTGTATTTGATACGTCGTGGTATGGGAAAACTTAATCAAAACGTAAGGTAAGCAGAGCTCAAAGGCTGCAGGGAGTGAAAGCGTAGACCCAAATGAGGTTACAGTTTCAAACACAATTTAATTTTATTAAACATTAAAAAACACTTGTTCAGTGGTACAAATATATATATATATATATATATATATATATATATATATATACTACAAAACACAATAAAAAATTTTAAAATCCAAGCCTGAATGGCCACCGAACATTCACAACTGTAATATCAGAATGACAACCTTAAGATAAGGAGATAATCACGGTCTGAAGGACCCAACATTTTGATTAATTATTGATCAATACAATAAGTTACTGAAAGAAATGACTTTAATCATTCGGCCAGAAGGGCCAATAAAATATAACCACAAAGGCTCTTTTGATAATGCTACAAGAATGCAAAACCAACAGTTAATTTACTTCGTTCGAAGGAGCAGTAAAAACCAAAAGACAAATTCATATACCAAAGTTTTTTTTTAATGAAACAAGCTAACAAGATAAAATTAATAACCAAAAAGTGACGTCGCCACTCGGCCTGAATGGCCTGAATATCAGTAGTAATAAATATTTGAGAATGGTTGAAGTTAGTGAGTTAGCACTTAAAACCAGCCCGTGCTCCTCACCACTAGGAAAAATTTACAATCAGCTGTGCTAGGACTGCCTGCTTTAGCAATATGGCACAGACCAGCAGAACAACTAGAAACTTCACCAACGTGGCGAATCGTCCACATAGGGCATGACAGCAACTCTCTATGACACATAAAATTCAATTACGAAGTGGAATAGAGTGTGTCCCACTGAAAACGCGTGGACGTATGTGGTATCAGCATGATGGTGCACCTGCACATTCCGCAATTAACACTAGGCTGACCCTTGACAGGATGTTCGACTGGCGTTTCATAGGACGTGGAAGACGCATAAATTGGCCAGCCCGTTCTCCTGATCTTACACCTCTGGACTTCTACCTGTGGGGCACGTTAAAGGAGAATGTGTACCGTGATGTGCCTACAACCCCAGAGGATATGAATCAACGTATTGTGGCAGCCTGCGGCGACATTACACCAGATGTACTGCGGCGTGTACGACATTCATTACGCCAGAGATTGCAATTGTGTGCGGCAAATGATGGCCACCACATTGAACATCTATTGGCCTGACATGTCGGGACACACTCTATTCCACTCCGTAATTGAAAACGGAAACCACGTGTGTACGTGACCTCACCCCTCATGGTAATGTACACGTGCGTCAGTGAAAAAGACCAATAAAAAGGTGTTAGCATGTGGACGTAAGGTGCTGTTCCAGTCTCTTCTGTACCTAAGGTCCATCACCGTTCCCTTTGGATCCATACGTAATTCGGTGCTCTCCGATACACACGATCGAACAGCGGAGGAGTGGTATTCAAGCGTCAACTTTAGGTTACAATATCTCCGGATTTAATTAACATTTTACAATGCAACAAACAGCACTGATTACGTATTTGTTTCTATGTTCAGATTTGCTAACAAAACTAACGGGGTTCCATTTAAAAAAACGTAGTTTTGTGTTAAAAAACATACTTCCGTGCATTTTTTTATGGTTTGTATTAACCAATTACACTAACCCCTCTCCTCACGTTCGGTCTGTGGAATCGATTCGTCAGTATTTGATGTGGTTTACGAAATATAGCCAGCGGTAATGTTAGGTGACTCACCCTGTATATGTTTATGCCCACCTTAAATACAGAATCTTGCTCATACCACCTCGCATGTAGCTGCAATTTATATCTCGGTAGATTTCAATTTTTTTTTTCTCTGCTGCGACGAAATAGAACTAATCTATTGAATTATACGCTCACGTTCAGAAAAGAAACAACACCTTGAACAACTAGGCATAGGACGTTTATACTCACAGAACGTGTATGTCAGTATGTTCTGCATAAATGATTAGCATTTCAGTCAACTCTGTTCAGTGTGTGTCCTGTTGCCTAGCAGGCACAGGATAGATACGTATAAGGGGCGAATGGCGTCCTGTGGTATAGCCATCCATGCTGCATTCGCATGGTTCCAAAGTTCATCTGTGTTTGTTGGCATTGGGTCACAGCACTGCACCCGTCATTTCACCATATCGCACACATTAGCGATTGGCGACAAATCTGGTGATCTGACGGGCCAGGACAAAAGGCTGACATCCTGTGACACCAAGAAGGAATGTGGTCGTGCAGCAACATGCTGCTGTGCATTGTCTTGTTGAAAAATGGCGTCTGAGGTGTTGTGCAGACAGGGTATGGCTACAGGTAGCAGGATGTCATTCACCTGGGTCACAGTGCCCTGACATGCACCAACTGTAATTTGTGGTTGCACCCAATAGCCCCCAATCCCGTAAGGCCTTGAGTTGGAGCTTTATGACTAATGCGAACACAGTCAGTGTGATGCCGCTCCCCCTGTCTGCGGCGAACCAAAATGCGGCCATCATTTTCAGACGAACAGAACCTGGATTCTCCCAAAAACTCTATCTGATGCCACTCCTGTCCCTAGTGATGTCGTTCCATACATCACTGACATCTAGCATGTTTTTGCACATTCGTGTAAGGTAGGAGAAGAACTGGGCATGCACGTAAACCATGTCCTAATAACAGGCGAAGGACTGTCGCCCCTGACAGTGTACGATGTGTTACACTGTTCCACTGTTGTGCTACAACCGAAGAGCATACAAATCTGTCCTGCAATGCCATTCAGAAAGGTGTGATCTGCATTGTGTGACCTGATCCATCTAGTAGTGATCTATGACTTTCCATAAACCATTCAGCGCTCACCCATTGCACTTCCGAAACACTTCGTCCCATATAAGAAGCAATTTCTCAGATGGACACATCACAGTCTCTTATGCGAATAATGCGTCCTCTTTCAGACTCAGTGATTAAATGGTATGGTTTGGACATACGTCTGCGAGAAATGCTGCACATCTGCTCAATTCACACTGATCCATTACCTTGGTTTATAGCGACAACAAGAGCCGCAGGAATATTCACCTGTATGCGGTCTTGCCCCGCGTTATACATGTTGACCTTTAACCAGCGGACCGACATGGTTCAAATGCTAATCATTTCTGTAGAACATACTAATGCGCATGTTCTGTGAATATGAACGTCCTATCTCTAGTCGTTCAAGGTGGTCTGTTTTTTCTGAACATGTGTGTAGATTCCTGTCACTCACATACACTCCTGGAAATGGAAAAAAGAACACATTGACACCGGTGTGTCAGACCCACCATACTTGCTCCGGACACTGCGAGAGGGCTGTACAAGCAATGATCACACGCACGGCACAGCGGACACACCAGGAATCGCGGTGTTGGCCGTCGAATGGCGCTAGCTGCGCAACATTTGTCACCGCCGCCGTCAGTGTCAGCCAGTTTGCCGTGGCATACGGAGCTCCATCGCAGTCTTTAACACTGGTAGCATGCCGCGACAGCGTGGACGTGAACCGTATGTGCAGTTGACGGACTTTGAGCGAGGGCGTATAGTGGGCATGCGGGAGGCCGGGTGGACGTACCGCCGAATTGCTCAACACGTGGGGCGTGAGGTCTCCACAGTACATCGATGTTGTCGCCGGTGGTCGGCGGAAGGTGCACGTGCCCGTCGACCTGGGACCGGACCGCAGCGACGCACGGATGCACGCCAAGACCGTAGGATCCTACGCAGTGCCGTAGGGGACCGCACCGCCACTTCCCAGCAAATTAGGGACACTGTTGCTCCTGGGGTATCGGCGAGGACCATTCGCAACCGTCTCCATGAAGCTGGGCTACGGTCCCGCACACCGTTAGGCCGTCTTCCGCTCACGCCCCAACATCGTGCAGCCCGCCTCCAGTGGTGTCGCGACAGGCGTGAATGGAGGGACGAATGGAGACGTGTCGTCTTCAGCGATGAGAGTCGCTTCTGCCTTGGTGCCAATGATGGTCGTATGCGTGTTTGGCGCCGTGCAGGTGAGCGCCACAATCAGGACTGCATACGACCGAGGCACACAGGGCCAACACCCGGCATCATGGTGTGGGGAGCGATCTCCTACACTGGCCGTACACCACTGGTGATCGTCGAGGGGACACTGAATAGTGCACGGTACATCCAAACTGTCATCGAACCCATCGTTCTACCATTCCTAGACCGGCAAGGGAACTTGCTGTTCCAACAGGACAATGCACGTCCGCATGTATCCCGTGCCACCCAACGTGCTCTAGAAGGTGTAAGTCAACTACTCTGGCCAGCAAGATCTCCGGATCTGTCCCCCATTGAGCATGTTTGGGACTGGATGAAGCGTCGTCTCACGCGGTCTGCACGTCCAGCACGAACGCTGGTCCAACTGAGGCGCCAGGTGGAAATGGCATGGCAAGCCGTTCCACAGGACTACATCTAGCATCTCTACGATCGTCTCCATGGGAGAATAGCAGCCTGCATTGCTGCGAAAGGTGGATATACACTGTACTAGTGCCGACATTGTGCATGCTCTGTTGCCTGTGTCTATGTGCCTGTGGTTCTGTCAGTGTGATCATGTGATGTATCTGACCCCAGGAATGTGTCAATAAAGTTTCCCCTTCCTGGGACAATGAATTCACGGTGTTCTTATTTCAATTTCCAGGAGTGTAGATCTGCAATAGGATTTTGGAACATAAACTGCGTTCCAAAATTATCAAACACCTTGAAAAAAAACGCTCTATTGACAAATAGCCAGCAGTAATTCAGAAAATATCAGTCTCGTGAAATATAACTGGCTCTTTATTCACCCAAAGTTATTTGTGCTATTGACAGGGATCTCAAGGTAATTCACAATTTTAGATTTCCAGAACACTTTTGACTCTGTCTTCTAATGAAATTATGTGTCTACAGCTTATAGTCTCAGTTGTGCAAACTGGATTCATCTTTACTTGTCAGAGAGCTCAAACTTTGCAGTATTGATGAGAAGTTATCAAGTAAAACAGAAGTGATATCTGCTCTTCCGCAAGGAAGTGTTATAGGTCCTCCTTTGCTTGTAATCTTTATAAATGATTTAGGAGACGACCTGAGCTACCATTTATGATTGTCGTTTTCTGTCGAGTAAAGTCATGAAAGGTCAGTTTGAATTACAAAAAATCATTCAAATTAGATAACTGCTTGGTGCGAAAAGTGGATAGACCCTGAACAATAAAAAGCATGGAGTCTTCCACATTAGTACTAAAAAACTTCCATTAAATCTCAGTTACACCATAAATCACACAAATTTAAAGACTGTCAACTAAATACCTAGACACTACAATTACGGACTACTTAAATTCAACCATCACACAGAAAACTTTGTGAGGAAGGCAAACCAAAGACTGCGTTTTATTGGTAGAATACGTGGAAGACGCAGAAAATTTTGTAAGGTGTCGAACAAATAACATACCTTACATTGAATTCCTGAAACAATTCTGGTTAAATCGATGTGTCACATGGCATAGCTATTGAAACTGTACGAATTACTGATGGATAACGCAAATAAACAGGCGAGCATTTAGTGAATGTAAACCACTAACACTCACACCAATAATTGCACGCAAGTAATTTCCCCAACCCGAGCTACGAAACACAGTTCTCAGGGAAGGAGAATCACACAGCAGGACATCTAGCAGACACAATGTGATGCGGAGCACAGACCGCCGGCGCCAAAAGCCGACCTTGTCCCTGCTTTTAACGACGACCTTTCAGAAAGCCTTTCTACGCGAATATCGTAGGAAATGGGAGATAACCGTCTGGAGAAACACAAAACACTGGTGACTCGCTGTAGCCACCCGTGTTAAAACGCGCATGAAAGAAGAAGTTGTTCATCTCAGTATGACATAACAGAAGTTAAACATGTTCACGATTGTCGGGCTTAAGTGAAGCAGAATCGCGAGATTTTCGGTTTAACGAAAAGAACTCATGAGCCACTGTAGAGTGCTTTCTAGCCTAAAGTTATTGAATGGCTTTAATTGTGTACTTCTTTCTGATCGCTCTTTACGGACTCCCATGCATTAATTCGTTATTTCAATGTGCGTTTTTCTTATTTATCTCTGGCCCCAATTGTATTTAATTTGTTTGTATTTTCGGTGGTCTAGCGGTTCAGGCGCTCAGTCCGGAACCACGGGACTGCTACGGTCGCAGGTTCGAATCCTGCCTCGGGCATGGGCGTGTGTGATGTCCTTAGGTTAGCTAGGTTTAACTATTTCTACGTTCTAGGGGACTAATGACCTCAGCAGTTGAGTCCCATAGTGCTCAGAGGCATTTTTGTTTGTATTTTATTGACCCATAGACATGGTCATCAACCATCTTACTATTAAGGAGCGTTAGAATGGTTAGGAATTTCGCCTCACAGTTTGTAACACGCAATATCAATATTTTACCATCCTGTACATATTATAATTATGATATAATGAAGTCATACTTGGAGAAAATATAAACCTGAATAACGAAAATCTGACTTCCATTTTTTACTAAAATGTAGTTACGCCTGTACCCGTACACTACTTTCTGTTAGTGATAACGTTTCCTTTACAGGGAATGTAGTGGAACCGACATTGAGATCATTGTCTGATCACATCACTGTCCGTACTGCTGCACTCTTCTGAAATCTGCATGTGTGAGTTGCTATCTTCCTACCTTGCAGGCCGTAGGTTCAACACCAAATTTCTAAAACGCTCACAGAGCGTCCTCACACAACTGTGATAGGAAGATAGGTCAGAACCAGTATATCTCTCTTAAATAATCATCGTGTGTGTTTCTTCCATATTTCGGCATTCTCCTCTCTTTTTAGGCTGCCTTGTCCTTTACCCTCGTTTCTTCAATTACCTTGCATGTGATATATTTTGTGTTTTCCAAATATTTATGCTTGGCCTTGCATACTTTTTCTCTCCAGTCTTCACTACATCATCTCTACTCAGTCATCATGTGTTGTATTCTTGCCCCCATATCAGTCGTTGCCTAATGCTCATTTTGAGTGCTCAACAATCTCTGATTGTTTTGACTTGTCCAGGTCCGTTCTATACAATTTTCCACGTTTTTGTAATCTCCTTAGCTGTAGTCTAGAACTCGCAACTAGTTCGTTATGATCGGATTCCATACAAGTTCTTGGAAGTGTTTCAACTGTAAGCCCTAGTTTGTAAATTCCTGGCCTACCGTTGTATCTTCCACCTAAAAATTTTAGTGTCTCCATATATCTTCCAACTATACAATCTTCTTTCACGTTTCAGAAACCAAGAGTTCGCAATGATTAAATTGCGCTTATGCGTAATTCTACCGGACGTATTCCCTTTTATTCCTTCCTCTCAGGCGTGTTCTCCTACTATTTTCCTTTCCTTCCTTTTCCCACTATTGAATTTCAGTGCTCGACTGCAGTTACATTTCCGTGTAACTTAGCGTAGAAATCAGTGATGCAATATACTAACATTATTTTTCGCTGTGCTTTTAACGTCAAACATTTAATACACTAACTCATTTATAAATTAATCAGACGTCTGAAGCTGTTTTATATATGGAAGAACGGTTCTTTAAAGAATGAATTTATTGTTAGATGCCTAAACTTACTACAGTACAACGACCACCTTACACAGTATTTTTGAAATCCTCAGATACAGATATATCTCCACTGAAATAACAGTCACATTGATAATGTCCCAATGTACCCTCCCTTCCCGTCAGCTCCATCCTTGACATAGACATACCCATTAACGAAAGGTGAAGCCGTTACCCACTACATTTGAACTGACCATCTCACACGACCCACTCTTTCATACCAAAAACTCCCTCGGCTCCACCTGCACAGCCCAGGAAATCACCCATTTCATCAGAACTGCACTCCCCAACAGCGTTCTTCTGAGCGCTGGATATATCCTCCAATAGATAACACTAACTGTCCAATTTGTCTTCCACCACAACATGTAACACACTTACTCTAATATCCTATCTCACTTAGCTATTACATGAATGCCTCTGCATATCTCACACTACCATTTTCTCTTTTGTTACGTATCTGTTGCCGCGAGGTCCAGGGCGCCTTGTCACGGTTCGCGCGGCTCCCCCGTCGGAGGTTCGAGTCCTCCCTCTGGCATGAGTGCGTGTGTGTGTGTGTGTGTGTGTGTTGTCCTTAGCGTAAGTTAGTTAAACTAAGTAGTGTGTAAACCTAGGGGCCGATGACCTCAGCAGTTTGGTCCCATAGGAACTTATCATCTACCACGTATGTGCTTTTATTTCCTGCCCTATTCTCCATAATAACTCTTCATTTCGTACCTCGTTTCCCCATTGTAAATATAACTTCCTGCTATCATCAGATTTTTAAGTGCTTCGAGAGTCTCCTTTATCGGTTAACAATTTCTCTTCCATGCACTGTTTGAGTCAAGAAATGTACTTTCAGAACCATATTCCTCAGTTCCACGACAATGATCGAGACACTTTCAAGTGACTCTGAAAAACACTTGTATTGCAGTAAGTTATTACATAATTATACAGGGCGGAGAAAAACTGTGTCACGAAATTTTAACCCTTGGTAGCTGATGCCAGTAGGAATCAATAATACTAATGTTGTGTAGGTCGGCAACGCACCGTTTTTAAACTACGGAAACTTGGCGCCACGCGCTCCGATTGGCCGCGGGATTGCCCTGTTGCCGAATGCTCTGGACAACGTCAACAGCAACTGAAGAAGCCTTTTTTGTTACAGTGATCTTCAGCTACATGCCTGTCAGACCAAAGAAGAAGGCGTTTTAGCCATTAATGCTGCAATTACAAGAGAACAGTGACGATTTTATTTTTAAACAGAATTGTGCTAAACTGCATTTCCACAACGATATTCCTGAGTTCTTGATTACCGAGGTACCGCGACGAATAATCAGTCAAGCACCAGCTGCCAACCTCCAGTTGCTGGCGTGTCCCCCATGTTCTTCAGACATTATACCTGTGAGATTAGATCAAAGACACTGTTTTCACACCCCACATTCCCCACAGCATCCTAGACTTACGAAGACGTATCAGGCCAGCTGTGACTGAGATCGATGCGGAAAGTTTGGGGAGAGTGTGGGCTGAACTGGACTATAAACAGGATGTGCGCCGTGTGACTGACAGTTCACGCATTGGACATTTGTGAACGTGGCACAGAAGACTTCTCGAGAGCTGTTTCCATACATAGAGGGTGGCTATCATTAAACTTCCGTAACTTGAGAGAGCATGCACGAAAAATGAGGGTTTGTAGATCAATGAAACTCTTTACATGCAGAAGAGAAATAACAAATAAACCATTGAAATAAACACGTTGTAATTTTCACATGAGAGAAATTTGTTAAGTGCGTACCATGTTTACGTTCCAGCCTACCCATTGTGGCACCATCTCCATCCACGACAGCTTTTTAGAACAGCGCTAGAGATACAATTTCACAACTGTTGGCAGCACTGTTCGAACGATGAACTGTGGAATGTTCCGCTGCCGTGGCACAGCTCGTGCACTACTTGACGATTGCACACTGCAGCCAGTATTCTCATCACCCTTCGTAACATTAAGGTCTTCACCAACTTATGGCGCAATTGAATGTCGGCCTCTCCGAGGAGAAACTGCCCAATTGTCAGTTAACTAGGACTTTCGAAACATGTTCTTCAACGTCAATGCGGGAAGAGGACCTCTCCGCATCCCTTTCATGCCCCGATACTTGCGAAGAGCAGCAGCAATATTGCTGTTGTTTTGATAAAACAGCTTTACGAGTAAAGCCCTGCTCACCTTGTCCAAAGCCATGTTGACTGTCTGAAACAACAACATCGTGGGCCCTAGACAGCATTCGCCGATGGCACCCCGCACATTCGGGTTGCTGCGAGCTGCACCCCTACGGAACAGATGCCGCGGGAACTCTCAATTCCGGAACTGCACGGCCGGAACAGCAGGTGGCGACAACAGCGCTCCAGTCCGACCAGCAGGCAGCGTACCTGACGGCCGTAGGCGTAGTTGACCTACCGCACATTTTCCTTTATCCACAGGGTCACTTGCTGACAATAGGCTCATGTGGATTCTTCCACGTGGCAGCTATTTATGTCAGTGTGCAAGCATAGCAGAGCAGCGCATCGCAGCGTGGAACCAACCAAGAGACATCCACTACGCCTCGCTCTGGACGCCGCCACTATCTTCAAGGACAACACGCCTTCTCGTCCTCCGTGTGGGCTCTAAGTGTGACCGGCGACGTGCTACTTGGGACTCGGTATACTTTCTACTGTTTGTGTTCTTCACGGATAAGATAATGCCAAGGCTTTACACTGTGTGTCTGTCCTTACCTGAATAAGAAATTTTTCTAATCTGTTTAACCGTTGATGCTCCTCCTGTCAAGTACCACTGTAAGATACCTTCACAGTATTTTTCTCCCGCGACTTAAGCTGGATAGTGGACTTCGTTTTCATATTGAAGAACTGAGGAACTTTGTTCATGCTAAACATTATTCAGATTCCAAGATTCGGTTAACCCTTTAAAAAGTGTTGTGATTAATTCCACTTGTTAGTGGTTTATTTTCGGGATTCAGAAACTTTAAGTTTATTTGTCACACAAAAACTATCTTGTTTGTGTGCTTAAGGAAGACTTTAGTTTAATTTCAGACTTACAGAAATTATACCTCCATAATGAGCACTCCGTCGTCAGGCCACGAGTGGCCTACCGGGACCATCCGACTGCCGTGTCGTCCTCAGTGGAGGATGCGGATAGGAGGGGCGTGGGGTCACTACACTGCTCTCCCGGTCGTAAGATTGTATTCTTGACCGGAGCCGCTACTATTCGGTCAAGTAGCTCCTCAATTGGCATCACGAGGCTCAGTGCACCCCGAAAATTGGCAACAGCGGTTGGCGGTCCGGATGGTCACCCATCCAAGCGCCGACCACTCCCGACAGCGCTTAACTTCGGTGATCTCACGGGAACCGGTGTATCCAATGCGGCAAGGCCGTTGCCATACCTAAATAATTGAGTACTTTGCTAACGCTGTGTTATAGAAATAAACTTGTGTTACTCTGACTACCTGCCTCTTTAGTGGAAATTTCCGTGGAAACGGATGTATCATGTAATGCATACTGATGTTGGTGTTTTAAACCTACGTCGTCGTACTAGTATCGGTGCCTAATTGCAAGTCATGATACTAAAACAATTAACAACGCAAATCCTGCAGCGCACAGTCTGGACATCATTCTATAAAACTGAGTAGCCATATTGTGAATTGTTTTCCGTCTACATTGGCTCAAGTACTCGTATAACTACCGTATAGACCGATCAACCAGAATATTGCGACCACCGACCAACTATCGACATAAGCCCGTCCAGCCGAAAGCAGCGTCACCAGGCGAGGGATGACTGCTAATTAGACAAACGCACGGTGCATATAGTATCACTGAGCGTGATGTCCGTGTGTAGATCGGGGAAAGCGACCAATCTATCTGAGTTTGACCGAGAGCAGATGTGACGCCCAGAGCCGGCCTCTGTGACTGAGCGGTTCTAGGCGCTTCAGTCCGGAACCGCACTGCTGCTGCGGTCGCAGGTTCGAATCTTGCCTCGGGTATGGAAGTGTGTGATGTCCTTAGGTTAGTTAGGTTTAAGTAGTTCTAAGTCTAGGGGACTGATGACCTCAGATGTTTAGTCCCATAGCGCTCAGAGACATTTGAACCATTTGAACGCCCAGAGGCTCGGCACGAGCATTCCGGAAACTGAACGACTTATCGGATATTCGAGGAATGCTGTGGTAGGTGTCTTCAATACGTAGTGAAACCATGGTGAAACCACGTCCAGACTTCGTGGGACCCCTCATTACACACGTCGGACGTCATGAGCTGGGCACACTAGGAAAACAGCAGAGGCGGCGAACTCTGGCGATATTAACATCAGACTTTCACGCTGGGCAGACTACAAGTGTGTCTGAACACACAGGGCACCGAACACTCCTAACTATGAGCCTACGCTGACGACGACCCATGCATGTGCCAATGTTAATACCACGACATCAGCAACAACAACCGAAATGTGCACATGACCATCGGCACTGGACTTTTGCGCAGTGGCAGAGCGTTGCATGGTCTGATGAATTCGGATACCTACTTCATCAAGCTGGTGGGGGGGGCACGTATCCGTCGTCTTCCACGGGAACAGCTCCTTGACACCTGTGCTGCAGGACGGAGAGAAGCTGGCGGTGGCTCCATTATGCTTTGGGGAACATTCAAGTGGACATCCACGGTCCATTGGAGCTCATGCAAGATACAATGGCGGCCAAGGAGTATCGTACACTGGTTGCAGACCACGTACACCCCTTCATGACGACCATGTTTCCAGACAGCAGTGGCATTTTCAGCAAGATAATGCGCCATGTCATAAGGCCAGGAGTGTGATGGAGTTGTTCGAGGAACACAGTAGCGAGTTCCAACTGATGTGCTGGCCCCCCAAACTCGCCGGATCTGAACCTGATCGAACACATCTGAGATGCGACCGAACGTAGCGTCAGAACTCATCGCCCCCTCCCCGGAATTTATGGGAATTAGGTTCCTTGTGGGTTCAGATGTGGCGCCAGCTCCCTCTACCGACCTACCGAGGCCTCACTGCTTCCGTGCCACGACGCGTCGCCGCTGTTAGGTGGACATACCGGTTATTAGATAGGTGGTCATGATGTTTTGGTTATCAGTGCATAATCATATAGTAATTAACGTCAAAACAAACGTTTTCCACAAGCACTTTAAAGAGTCTAGATCATTTACAATAACTCTGTATTTAATACCAGTGAAAGCGTTTTGTCGAAGAAAGCTTTCTGACACACACAGTGGTTACGGTTACTACAAGCCACACCAAAAGGTGGGAAATGGGGCCAAATTTCTAGTAGTTTACTGTTGAGATTTTCACAAACGTTTTATTCGTATCTTACATAAAGTAGCAGTACGGCAATAAACAGCCTTTTAAACATGCCGCTAACGGCAATCAAGTAATTTATAGCAATACACCAACTTAAAACAAAATTTTTAAAAACACAGAAGCTAGCAGTACGGCAATAAACAACCTTTTAAAACACGCCGCTAACGGCAATCAGGTAATTTATATCAATACAACAGTTAAAAATTATTTTAAAAAAAAACACAGAAGCTAGCAGTACGGCAATAAACTACCTTTTAAAACACGCCGCTAACGCCAATCAAAGTAATTTGTAGCAATACAACAATTTTTAAAAAATTTAAAGAACATCAGTAAACAGGCTACTAAAGTAAATACAGAGCTTTGTCAATAAAGTACGGTGAGGTAGTGAAGCTACCAACACCTCCATTAAAAAAATTAAACAGGTCTCAGCAAACACACGATTAATGGCAATAAAAAAAATTTACAAACTTCGAGGAATTAAAAAAAAAAATCTTAAGCAAAAGTGTGGTGTCACCGCCAGACACCACACTTGCTAGGTGGTAGGCTTTAAATCGGCCGCGGTCCGTTAGTATACGTCGGACCCGCGTGTCGCCACTATCAGTGATTGCAGACCGAGCGCCGCCACACGGCAGGTCTAGATAGAATTCCTAGCACTCGCCCCAGTTGTACAACCGACTTTGCTAGCGATGGTTCACGGACATAATACGCTCTCAGTTGCCGAGACGATAGTTTAGCATAGCCTTCAGCTACGTCATTTGCTACGACCTAGCAAGGCGCCATTACCAGTTACTATTGATATCGAATCATGTACCGTCAAGAGCGACGTTCACCATTAACGGGTTAAAGTTAAGTATTCCACCAGCTACGTCCGTTTTTCTAAATTCTAATTTCCTTGTCCTGTTCCAGTCCTCACGCCAGCCTGCGTGAGCTAAAACGCGTGCCTTTCGGCCTCCTTCTAGTAACACGGTGTTGGCTCTCCTGCCAACCAAAACATGTGCGACGAGTATGGGATCTGCCGTTCGCGGTCTGCTTCAGCGACGGTTGCGTCCGGTCAGCGCCCTGGGAACCCATCTACTGGTTCGCCTCAGCCCCAGGTGTTACCGACGCTGCCTTCCATTTTGCCCCATGGCGACGCGCCGCCGCCACCGCCGCCGCCGCCTGTCCTCCGCCGGCGGCGCTCGTAGTGGACGCATCGCTGCCGCCGCCGGGCGCCTCCCTGGGTCACGCGCCGCCGATCGCTTCCCGTGACCGGATGTCCTCCGACATGGAACTCTTGCCCGCTCCGGACCATATGTCGTCTTCGCCCGTCGGGTGCCCCGGCCCGATGGAGGTCGACCCTTCGGCCCCTCCTGTCTCTCTACGGGCGCGTACACCGCATGTTGGCGTGCACCCTGGAGCAGGTTTTCAGGCATTTCCTAGCTCCCCGCGGTCCGAATGGCAGGGTGCGGGTGGCACAGCCTCGCCTGTTGTTAGGCTCCCCACCTCGTCGCATACGTCAACATGGGGTCCTCCCCACGGCGGGCGGAAGCCTTATACCACAACCGTACGCCGATTTGCGGGGGAGGAATGTGGTGTCACCGCCAGACACCACACTTGCTAGGTGGTAGGCTTTAAATCGGCCGCGGTCCATTAGTATACGTCGGACCCGCGTGTCGCCACTATCAGTGATTGCAGACCGAGCGCCGCCACACGGCAGGTCTAGATAGAATTCCTAGCACTCGCCCCAGTTGTACAACCGACTTTGCTAGCGATGGTTCACAGACAAAATACGCTCTCAGTTGCCGAGACGATACTTTAGCATAGCCTTCACCTACGTCATTTACTACGACCTAGCAAGGCGCCATTATCAGTTACTATTGATATCGAATCATGTACCGTCAAGACCGACGTTCACCATTAACGGATTAAAGTTAAGTATTCCACCAGCTACGTCCGTTTTTCTAAATTCTAATTTCCTTGTCCTGTTCCAGTCCTTACGCCAGCCTCCGTGAGCTAAAACGCGTGCCTTTTGGCTTCCTCTAGTAACACGGTGTTGGCTCTCCTGCCAACCAAAACAAAAAAGTATCCTGGAATATCATTAGAACATAACAAATATGACGGACCCGTGTAAGGCGGCTACAAATCACCCACTCAGGGATGCTCAGGCTAGACAGAATACTGACCAATTTAAATACGCCCGTGAACACAATTGCCACTCTCAGGCTGGTCGCTGCACTGACTTTTAGCCAGCGAAAACTTGTTATGAGATGTCTTAACTTGCTGACAGAATTAGAGCTAACCTCGTGCAAGGAAACATTACACCACACAGTCCTGAATGAGCGACCACATGATCAACCAACAAGAAGCATGAATTTACTCATAACCCACGACAGAATAGCGAAATAATTAAACTGCCAAAACTACACCTCCCATCGGACAGTAACGAGAGGAGGAGGAAAGATCACTGTCTTCAATTACACCGGTGCCAGGGACAGGAAGCCCGGTCGCCGGAGGCCACAAGTCAGAAGAGATGCTGGTTACACAAAATTATTACTTAATGATTAAATCTTACACGAACTTAACTTGCAGTTATGCTCGAACAGGCAGTACACGACCTCCGATGGCAAGGATCCACACACCCGACCGCGCACGCGTCGCCAGCGTACCCAACACGCCGCGGTCACGCTACAACACGCTCTGTCACCGGAGTTCACGTCTTCTCTGCAACGTTGACGGGTAATGACCGCTCCTTCATATTAGGTGTCTCCTTATAAACTCCAGTGTTGAAACGGAGGACTTAAAGAAGCTTGTTAACGTCCCACCAAGGCGAAATGAACAACAACTACTTGTGAGGGGATTCTGTATACAACCAACACACGGGGAGCTCTTCCGTCAACTCGACCCGCTCGTTACACACAACCGACATACATCACGTGGCGACTCGGTACAACCGACCACACCTGCTTCGCGCTGGAGAGCCACACTGCCCTCCCGTGTCCACCAGACTCTCTCTGCGCGCAACGCCCCTACTTCCACGCCACCACACGAGGTTACAACCGGTAAAAGATCTCACTTCCTCCATAGCAGTTTCCCGGAAGCATTAACGCAGATATCGATAGCAGAGGGAAAGGACAACCAAGCAGCCACTTAATGACAGACAATATATCAAACGAACATGCCAGGGGAAGAAAAGACAAACCAATGCAATCTAAACACAAGGTGTAGCACGAGTCGATACACTACTCACTTTCTTTGCGTACGTCAGTCTCCTTGTGATAACATTCTCAGTAATTTATGCAGTGTTATATCTTCGCAAAACCGTGATGATAGGCACGTAGCTGCTCTTCTTTCTACTACCTCAATCATTTTCGTCTTAATTTGGTTTGTTCTTAAACTGCATTCAATGCTAATTATGCTATCCACACAATGCAAAATTCTTCTAAATCTTTATTGCTGCGGGGTAAAATGGTCATATCGTATGTGACCTTTAGCGTAATGTCTGTCCTTTGCACTTTCGTGATGTTCTGAAATTGATCCTTAATGTCCTGGATACTGGTACTACGACAAAATTGACTCAGAGCTGATCCTACACTTTTACGTATCTGGGAATCGTAATGAGAACAACAACCGAGTAGCTTCACATTTCCTTCCACTATGTAAGCCGTAATACGTACATGTACATTTTTGTTTTTTAAATGGACTTGTAGTCCGGGGTGGTATGTTGCAATACAGCATCACCAGTCTATTGCGGTCTAACTGTGTTGGTGAGGCGGTAAATTTCCGCAAGGCAGTGACTGCGTCACTACAATTCACTTTGGGGGTGTGGCAGTGGGACTTGTAGTCCCGTACCACCCTCTGACGGTGATGGTGCTACAAGAGTCAGGCAGATAAATTTTGCCTAACATGAGCAGGTGAAGGTGAACGATGTACATATTTTTTTTTTTTTTTAAATGGACTTGTAGTCGGGGGTGATATGTTACAATACAGCATCACCGGTCTATAACCGAGCAAGTGATTTTTATGGCTCAAAGGCTGGTTACGACTGCGGGAAACAGTTTATCACTGACTCGTGAAATGCAGACTGTGGATATAATGTGGAACTTGAAGGTACCTTTACACTGAAAACGAACTCCAACAAACTCGGTTGACAACTGTTTTCAACTCGAAGTTTGACTTGTTTTCAACTGTTGTCAACAGTTGTTTGAAGTCGCGACACTGAACAACTAGTTGAGGGAAGTTTTTTGTCTCGATTTTGTAGTGTATGGTCAGTGAGCGAAACCACGGCAGAGTTGTGTGACTTGCGGATGCGCATTTGCCGCGTCGTCTGCTGTGTTTCTTTCTTCGTCTGCAGTGTTTCTTTCGACAACGACAACTCACGAGTCGTCAACAAATCCAACAATTCAGCTTTTTTAGAGATTGAAAGGAGGAAACCTCTGTAGGATCCTTCTAATTCTGCACATAAAGGAAAGACTTGTTGAAAGAAGTTTGGGATAAAATTGGTTTACCGCTTGTGGAGTGTGAAAAGAAATGGGCAAATATGAAAACACAGTCCAATCGTGAGCATTCTAAAATGGTCAAAACTAAAGGTGGGTCTGGGGCAACTGAGATTTACATTTCGAAATGGATATTTTACAAGCATGTGAAGTACTTGGAAGGCATAAACAAGCCAGAGAGAAAAATATTTACAATCGTTAGTAAAATGTTATTCACTGGCGTAACTGAAACTGTAAGACTTCTGGTCGGAAATTTTGTAACTACAACTGTATTTTCTCATGAAATTTAGTTACTTCTCTTGTCATATCATTTTGTCAAAATCTGATACAAAGTAGTTTGCAAATTAATGGCTTACATTGTTAATAACTAAAGCTATAAGGGTTTTATTGAGAAATTTTAATCACATTTGTCTTTTCACTCGATATTTATTTATTCTTGCCGATACAAAGTAGAGTGCAAATTCATCGCTTACACTCTTTGCGGTTCTTCTTGGGTTGCCACCCTTCTCTGAACATATTTATTTTGCTGATTTTGCTGGGAGATCCTCCAACTGCCATCTCAAACCTGCCTGTTTCTGGATCAAATGGCTCTGAGCACTATGGGACTTAACTTCTAAGGCATCACTCCCCTAGAACTTAGAACTACTTAAACCTAACTAACCTAATGACATCACACACATCCACGCCCGAGGCAGGATTCGAACCTGCGACCGTAGCGGTCGCGCAGTTCCAGACTGTAGCGCCTAGAACCTCTCGGCCACCCAGGCCGGCCGTTTCTGGATCTTCCACATAAAAACTGCCAGGTGGTGAGTAAACTGTGGCACTTTCTTTATTTCTTATAAGAAAACTGTGCAAAGACAGATTTGCAAAAGTCACTAATGTTGCTTTTTCAGGACTTGCGCATAGTTATTGTAGCACACCGGAAAACTGTTTAAAGTATTCCAAAAAAAGTCTCCACTATTCTTCTAGCGCGAAATGTTCGAGAATTAGACATTGTTTCCTGGCTGCCTTTCTCTTGTCATCATGCCTGTGGTGTCGTCATGTACTCTGAAAGAGCAAAAGCATCATCTCCCACCATAACAAATGACAAATCTTCACAGTGTCTCTGAGCGCTATGGGACTCAACTGCTGTGGTCATCAGTCCCCTAGAACTTAGAACTACTTAAACCTAACTAATCTAAGGACATCACACACATCCATGCCCGAGGCAGGATTCGAACCTGCGACCGTAGTAGTCGCACGGCTCCGAACTGCGCGCCTAGAACCGCGAGACCACCGCGGCAGGCAATCTTCACAGTCACAATCCGTTTCCATTGCTTTTCTCTAACAAAAAATAAAAACACCGAACGTGTGTTTAGAAGAGTCTGAGACTGCTGACAACATTTATCAACAGTTGTAAGTTTGTTAATCTCACAACAGTTGCAAATCCAGACTTACAACAGTTGCATGTTTTTGTTTGTTGGAGCTGGTTTTCGGTGTGAAGGTACCTTAATGTGTACAATGGGCTGACTACTTTCGATTGAGAACTGCGGAGAGTAGAATCGCAGTCGAACTGTAATTAGCGCCGTTATTGTAAGCTGCCATCTTTAACACAGAATGCAATTTGATTAATTGCGATAACATTTCATGACTCATAAGAGGTGTTGTATAGTGGAACGTAGCTAAGAAAATCATTTATGGAAAAATGTAATTTCACGAATGGAAAAGGTACATTCAATTCTTTGGTTATTTTATCATCCATTTTTGTGGCTGGGAACATTATTCGGTGTGTCGTAACTCGTAAGCAACATTGTATCCTGGGAAATGCAGTAGAGCCGACATCACGGTGGTTTATGCTCCATTTTAAGAGATTAAATTTTGGACTTTATCGAAATTGATACACAACTTGGATACTGCTTCCCATGCTGCAGAGTGACTACGCCATAGCATCCAAGACGGCTTCCCCAATGCATACGATTGTGCCCCAGATTACTTCAAGAAATTTCAGAGTCGACGATCGCCGGAATTCTACGAAGCCACAGAGATTTGTCTGAGTTAGTGCAGAACCTCGATGCATGGCTGAACACAAAGCGACGCCATTCAGCAGTAGTTCATGTGACACAACGCCTCTTCAAACGCAGCCGTGTGGTGTTAACGGCAGCCTGCGCATGGAACGATAATTCCCCAGTCCGGCTGTTTGATGGTCTCTGACCACTGGCGCGGGGTGACACAAGAATGTTGCAGAGTGTCCGTTACTTGTTCTCCGATCACGGGCGAAAATGTGAAGGGGTTACGAGGTGTTTGGTGCACCTCCTTGTGGTGGTGAGACGTAGTCAAATGGCTCTGAGCACCATGCGACTTAACTTCTGAGGTCATCAGTCGCCTAGAACTTACAACTAATTATACCTATCTAACCTAAGGACATCACACACATCCATGCCCGAGGCAGGATTCGAACCGGCGAGCGTAGCGGTCGCTCGGTTCCAGACTGTAGCGCCTAGAACCGCACGGCCACTCCGGCTGGCGAGACGTAATCGATCGTGCCCTTGGTGACGGGTATGCCTGCTCTTACATTCCCATACAGTCCAACATCGGGGCACTGCCACGTTCTTAATGCCCCAGAGGTCTCGACATTGCACGATTCGAGCGGCCAGCCAAATGGCGACCCGCTATGAGGCCCTTTGAACTCCGTCACTCGCTGATAACGCTGCCTACGCGGAATCTTAGTCCTTCACGGTGTTGACTGAACACCTGACGCTGTTAACGCCCCTTGTGTACATCTAGTATGTACCCGTGGTCTAGGGGAAGCGTCTTTGGTTCATAATCAAAAACGTCTTCGGTCCCGGGTTCGATCCCCGCCACTACCTACATTTTGATAAATAATCAGCATTGGCGGCCGAAGACTTCCAGCATAAGAAGTCAGCCTCATTCTGCCAACGGCCTTGTCAAAGAGGGCAGAGGAGCGGATAGAGGTTCAGGGCACTCTCTTGTCCTAGGGGTGGGAAATTGCCCATAAAGGCGGAAGAATCAGCAATGATAAACGACATGAGGATGCAGAAGGCAATGGAAACCACTGCATTAAAGACACGTAACGTGTATCCACAGGACATGTGGCCTGTAATTGAAGAAGTGTCATGATGATCTCTCCATTGGCAAAAGATTCCGGAATAGTCCCCCATTCGGATCTCCGGGAGGGGACTGCCAAGGGGGAGGTTACCATGAGAAAAAGATTGAATAATCAACGAAAGGATAACGTTCTACGAGTCGGGGCGTGGAATGTCAGAAGCTTCAACGTGGTAGGGAAACTAGAAAATCTGAAAACGGAAATGCAAAGGCTCAATCTAGATATAGTAGGGGTCAGTCAAGTGAAGTGGAGAGAAGACAAGGATTTCTGGTCAGATGAGTATCGGGTAATATCAACAGCAGCAGAAAATGGTATAACAGGTGTAGGATTCGTTATGAATAGGAAGGTAGGGCAGAGGGTGTGTTACTGTGAACAGTTCAGTGACCGGGTTGTTCTAATCAGAATCGACAGCAGACCAACAACGGTAGTTCAGGTATACATGCCGACGTCGCAAGCTGAAGATGAACAGATAGAGAAAGTGTATGAGGATATTGAAAGGGTAATGCAGTATGTAAAGGGGGACGAAAATCTAATAGTCATGGGCGACTTGAATGCAGTTGTAGGGGAAGGAGTGGAAGAAAAGGTTACAGGGGAATATGGGCTTGGGACAAGGAATGAAAGAGGAGAAATACTAATTGAGTTCTGTAACAAGTTTCAGCTAGTAATAGCGAATACCCTGTTCAAGAATCACAAGAGGAGGAGGTATACTTGGAAAAGGCCGGGAGATACGGGAAGATTTCAATTAGATAACATCATGGTCAGACAGAGATTCCGAAATCAGATACTGGATTGTAAGGCGTACCCAGGAGCAGATATAGACTCAGATCACAATATAGTAGTGATGAAGAGTAGGCTGAAGTTCAAGACATTAGTCAGGAAGAATCAATACGCAAAGAAGGATACGGAAGTACTAAGGAATGACGAGATACGTTTGAAGTTCTCTAACGCTATAGATACAGCAATAAGGAATAGCGCAGTAGGCAGTACAGTTGCAGAGGAATGGACATCTCTAAAAAGGGCCATCACAGAAGTTGGGAAGGAAAACATAGGTACAAAGTAGGTAGCTGCGAAGAAACCATGGGTAACAGAAGAAATACTTCAGTTGATTGATGAAAGGAGGAAGTACAAACATGTTCCGGGAAAATCTGGAATACAGAAATACAAGTCGCTGAGGAGTGAAATAAATAGGAAGTGCAGGGAAGCTAAGACGAAATGGCTGCAGGAAAAATGTGAAGACATCGAAAAAGATATGATTGTCGGAAGTACAGACTCAGCATACAGGAAAGTCAAAACAACCTTTGGTGGCATTAAAAGCAACGGTGGTAACATTAAGAGTGCAACGGGAATTCCACTGTTAAATGCAGAGGAGAGAGCAGATAGGTGGAAAGAATACATTGAAAGCCTCTATGAGGGTGAAGATTTGTCTGATGTGATATAAGAAGAAACAGGAGTCGATTTAGAAGAGAGAGGGGATCCAGTATTAGAATCGGAATTTAAAAGAGCTTTGGAGGACTTACGGTCAAATAAGGCAGAAGGGATAGATAACATTCCATCAGAATTTCTAAAATCATTGGGGGAAGTGGCAACAAAACGACTATTCACGTTGGTGTGTGTCTGGCGACATACCATCTGATTTTCGGAAAAGCATCATCCACACAATTCCGAAGACGGCAAGAGCTGACAAGTGCGAGAATTATCGCACAATCAGCTTAACAGCTCATGCATCGAAGCTGCTTACAAGAATAATATATAGAAGAATGGAAAAGAAAATTGAGAATGTGCTAGGTGACGATCAGTTTGGCTTTAGGAAAAGTAAAGGGACGAGAGAGGCAATTCTGACATTACGGCTAATAATGGAAGCAAGGCTAAAGAAAAATCAAGACACGTTCATAGGATTTGTCGACCTGGAAAAAACGTTCGACAATATAAAACGGTGCAAGCTGTTCGAGATTCTGAAAAAAGTAGGGGTAAGCTATAGGGAAACGCGGGTCATATACAATATGTACAACATCCAAGACGGAATAATAAGAGTGGACGATCAAGAACGAAGTGCTCGTATTAAGAAGGGTGTAAGACAAGGCTGTAGCCTTTCGCCCCTACTCTTCAATCTGTACATCGAGGAAGCAATGATGGAAATAAAAGAAAGGTTCAGGAGTGGAATTAAAATACAAGGTGAAGGGATATCATTGATAGGATTCGCTGATGACTTTGCTATCCTGAGTGAAAGTGAAGAAGAATTAAATGATCTGCTGAACGGAATAAACAGTCTAATGAGTACACAGTATGGTTTGAGAGTAAATCGGAGAAAGACGAAGGTAATGAGAAGTAGTAGAAATGAGAACAGCGAGAAACTTAACATCAGGATTGATGGTCACGAAGTCAATGAAGTTAAGGAATTCTGCTACCCAGGCAGTAAAATAACCAATGACGGACGGAGCAAGGAGGACATCAAAAGCAGACTCGCTATGGCAAAAAAGGCATTTCTGGCCAAGAGAAGTCTACTAATATCAAATACCGGCCTTAATTTGAGGAAGAAATTTCTGAGGGTGTACGTCTAGAGTACAGCATTGTATGGTAGTGAAACATGGACTGTGGGAAAACCGGAACAGAAGAGAATCGAAGCATTTGAGATGTGGTGCTATAGACGAATGTTGAAAACTAGTTGGACTGATAAGGTAAGGAATGAGGAGGTTCTACGCAGAATCGGAGAGGAAAAGAATATGTGGAAAACACTGATAAGGAGAAGGGACAGGATGATAGGACATCTGCTAAGACATGAGGGAATGACTTCCATGGTACTAGAGGGAGCTGTAGAGGGCAAAAACTGTAGAGGAAGACAGAGATTGGAATACGCCAAGTAGATAATTGAGGACGTAGGTTGCAAGTGCTACTCTGAGATGAAGAGGTTAGCACAGGAAAGGAATTCGTGGCGGGCCGCATCAAACCAGTCATTAGACTGATCACCAAAAAAAAAAAAAGTCTACATCTCCATAGATATTCCGCAAATCACACTTAAGTGCCTGGCAGAGGGTTCATCGAACCACCTTCACAATTCTATATTATTCCGATCTCGTATAGCGCGCAGAAAGAATGAACACCTGTATCTTTGAATACGAGCTCTGATTGCCTTTATTTTATCTTGGTGATCGTTCCTCCCTATGTAGGTCGGTGTCAACAAAATATGTTCGCGTTCGGAAGAGAAAGTTGGTGATCGGAATTTCGTGAGAAGATTCCGTCGCAACGAAAAACGCCTTTCTTTTAATGATGTCCAGTCCAAATCCTGTATCATTTCTGTGACACTCTCTCCCATATTTCGCGATAGTACATAATGTGCTGCCTTTCTTTGAACTTTTTCGATGTACTCCGTCAGTCCTATATGGTAAGGATCCCACACCGGCAGCAGTATTCTAAAAGAGGACGGACAAGCGTAGTGTAGGCAGTCTCCTTAGTAGGTCTGTTACATTTTCTAAATATCCTGCCAATAAAACGCAATCTTTGGTTAGCCTTCCCCACAACATTTTCTATGTGTTCCTTCCAATTTAATTTGTTCGTTACTGTAATACCTAGGTATTTAGTTGAATTTACTGGTTTTAGATTAGACTGATTTATCGTGTAACCGAAGTTTAACGAGTTCCTTTTAGCACTCATGTGGATGACCTCACACTTTTCGTTATTTAGGGTCAGTTGCCACGTTTCGCACCATTCAGATATCTTTTCTAAATCGTTTTGCAGTTTGTTTTGGTCTACTGATGACTTTATTAGTCGATAAACGACAGCGACATCTGCAAACAATCGAAGACGGCTGCTCAGATTGTCTCCAAAATCGTTTATATAGGTAAGGAACTACACTAAAAGGCCCGTTAACAACTCTAAACATGAAGAATAGTCTGGTAGCCGTTACACGTGTCTCGGAGAATTGTAACGCTAACCATTTACAGGGCCGCCGATGGTGTGTTCGAGCACAATCCTACACTGACATCCCACTATGTCTTCTGCATGCTTTTCTTTCAGCAGACAGTGTTCTTGTAATTTCTTGCAGGCGATGCCCGTAGGTCTCACGTTTTTCAAGAATATTCAAGAAATATTCCCTAATGAGGTGTGCAAAACTTAATTATTTGTATCTATTAGTCCTATGGATGGTCTAGTTGCAATTAAACGATCACCAGATCCTATTTGCTTGTTACGTAGTGCAAGACACATTCACAGGATCTGACGACATGAAAAAAGCGTTTGACGTTGTATAATGATGCAAGATGTTTGAAATGCTGAGAAAAATACAGCTGAGCTACAGGGAAAGATGGGTAATATATAATATGAGTAAGAACCAAGAGGCAACAATAAGAGCTCGAGACGAAAAACGAAGTGCTCGTATTAAAAAGGGTGTAAGACAGGGATGCAGTCTTTCGCTCCTACTGTTCAATTCATACATCGACGAAGCAATGACGTAAACAAAAGAAAGATTCAAGCGCAGGATTAAAATTCTGGGTGAAAGGATATCAGTGATAAAACTCGCTGATGACATTGCTTTCCTCAATGAAAGTGAAGAAGACTCACAGGATCTGTTAAATGTGGCATTATGAATTGTATTAACAGAATCTTCCGTCGGTTCTTGGTAGAACAACATTATAATAAATGAAAAGCACCAGTTTGCTTTTGTTCTACAATATTACTTTAATTGGTAACCGATTTTCGTCTTACAAGGCCATCTTTAGACATTTACTGAGTATTATCACTCAGTAAATGTCGGAAGATGGCCTTGTAAGCCGAAAACCGGTTAACAATAAAAGTAATATTGTAGAACAAAAGTAAACTGGTGCTTTTCATTTATGAATTACCTCGAAGAGAACGGTCTTTTGAAACATAGGTCCCGGCGGAGGTTCAAGTCCTCCCTTGGACATGGGTGTGTATGTTTGTCCTTAGGATAATTTAGGTTAAGTAGTATGTAAGCTTAGGGACTGATGACCTTAGCAGTTAAGTCCCATAAGATTTCAGACACATTTGAACATTTTTTTTTAAACATAGGTAACACAGATTTCGAAAACATTGTTCTTTTGAAACACAAAGTGCTGAGTGCTGTCAACAAGAGATTTCAAATAGATTCCTCATTTCTATATTTACAAAAGGCTTTTGACACCGATAGCGGCTTACAAACATATTGGGTACTTATGGAACGCCGTCGCAGTTATGCGACTGGATTCCTCGTTTCCTATCTCGGAGATCACAGTTTACAGTAACTGAAGGAAAGCCATCGAGTAAAACAGAAGTGATTTCTGGCGTTCCCCAAGATGGTGTTATAGGCTCTCTGCTGTTCCTTATCTATATAAACGATTTAGGACACGACCTGAGCCTCCGTCTTCGTTGTTTGCAGATGACGCTGTCGTTTACCGCCAGTAAAGTCATCATAAGATCAAAACAAATTACAAAATGACTCAGAAAAGATACCTGTATGGTGCGAAAATTGACTATCGAGCATAAATAATGAAAAGTGTGAGGTCATCCAAATGAGTGCTAAAAGCAGTACGTTAAACTTCGGTTAAATCAATCAAATGTAAATTAAATGAAATGCCTAGGAACTATTTAAATTGCAAAGATCGTATAGAAAATGTTGTGAGGAAGGAGAACCAAGGACTTCGTTTCATTGGCAAAACACTTAGAAGATGCAACAGATATACTAAAGAGATTGCATATGCTACGCTTGTCCTTCCTATTTTAGAGTAATGCTGCGCGGTCTGGGGTCCATACCATATAGGGTTAACGGAATATATCGAGAAAGAACAAAGAAGAGCAGGACGTTTTGTATTATCGCGAAATGGGGGAGGGAGTGTGACGGATATGATTCAGGATTTTGGGTGGACATCATTAAAACAAAGGCGTTTCTCGTTGCGGAGGGATCTTCTCACAAAGTTTCAATCACAGACTTTCTCCTCCAAAGGCGAAAATATTTTGTTGACGCCGACCTACATAAGGAGAAACGATCATCATAATAAAATATGGAAAATCAGAGCTCGAACGGAAAGATATAGATGTTCGTTTTTCCCTCGCTCTGTTCGAGATTGGAATAATAGAGAATTACTGTGAAGTTGGTTCTATGAACCTTCCACCGGGCACTCTAGTGTCATTAATAGAGTTGCTATGTAGATGTAGATGTAGAATGAACAGTCTCACGAGACAGAATATGGATTGAGAGTAAATCGAAGAAAGACAAAAGTAATGAGAAGAACAGCGAGAAACTTAACATCAGAATTGTGGATCACGAAGCAGACGAAGTCAAGGAATTCTGTTATCTACGCAGCAAAATAACCCATGACAGATAGATCAAGGAGGACATCAAAAGCAGACGCACTGGCGAAAATTGCGTTGCTTGCCAAGAGAAGTCTACTAGTATAGGCCTCAATTTCATGAAGAAATTTCTGAGAATGTATGTTTAGAGCACAGCCTTGTATGCAAGTGAATGTGGACTGACGAAAAACCGTAGCAGGACAATCGAAGCATTTGAGGTGTGGTGCTACAGACGAATGTTGAAAATTAGGTGGACTGATAAAGTAAGGAATGAGAAAGTTCTCCCCAGAATCGGCGAGGGAAGGAATATATGGAAAACACTGACAAGAAGGGACAGGATGATAGCGCGTCTGTTAAGACGTCGGGCAGTAACTTCCGTGGCAATAGAGGGAGCTGTAGAGGGTAAACACTGTAGAGGAAGAAAAAATTAGAATACATCCAGCAAATAATTGAGAATGTAGGTTGCAAGTGCTACTCTTGGATGAAAAGGCTGGCACGGGAGAAGAATTTGTGGCGGGTCGCATCAAACCAGACAGAAGACAGGCTACGAACAAAGGTGCAGCATTCTGTTTGAGGTGGATGACGAAAGTTCTCATGCGAATGCTTACATATTGTCAGGAACAATCACTGCATTTAATTTTATCGTCACTTGATGGACTCCATTTAGATTTCGTTTGTTGTTTACACAGTGCTTTATTTTAATACAATGAGTTTTACTTGAAAGGAAACCTAGTCTTAACGTTTTAATAATTTCGCGTCCACATCTTCAGCAGAAGAATTACTTACGGCTACTTGTTTCAAAAAGTCAATTCATTTCCTTTTTTTCTTCTCACTTAACGGCAATGTAAGTAATCTGTTGTTCAACGAGCGGGAGCATGCGCTTATATATATATATATATATATATATATATATATATATATATATATATATATATATATATATACTCCTGGAAATGGAAAAAGAACACATTGACACCGGTGTGTCAGACCCACCATACTTGCTCCGGACACTGCGAGAGGGCTGTACAAGCAATGATCACACGCACGGCACAGCGGACACACCAGGAACCGCGGTGTTGGCCGTCGAATGGCGCTAGCTGCGCAGCATTTGTGCACCGCCGCCGTCAGTGTCAGCCAGTTTGCCGTGGCATACGGAGCTCCATCGCAGTCTTTAACACTGGTAGCACGCCGCGACAGTGTGGACGTGAACCGTATGTGCAGTTGACGGACTTTGAGCGAGGGCGTATAGTGGGCATGCGGGAGGCCGGGTGGACGTACCGCCGAATTGCTCAACACGTGGGGCGTGAGGTCTCCACAGTACATCGATGTTGTCGCCAGTGGTCGGCGGAAGGTGCACGTGCCCGTCGACCTGGGACCGGACCGCAGCGACGCACGGATGCACGCCAAGACCGTAGGATCCTACGCAGTGCCGTAGGGGACCGCACCGCCACTTCCCAGCAAATTAGTGACACTGTTGCTCCTGGGGTATCGGCGAGGACCATTCGCAACCGTCTCCATGAAGCTGGGCTACGGTTCCGCACACCGTTAGGCCGTCTTCCGCTCACGCCCCAACATCGTGCAGCCCGCCTCCAGTGGTGTCGCGACAGGCGTGAATGGAGGGACGAATGGAGACGTGTCGTCTTCAGCGATGAGAGTCGCTTCTGCCTTGGTGCCAATGATGGTCGTATGCATGTTTGGCGCCGTGCAGGTGAGCGCCACAATCAGGACTGCATACGACCGAGGCACACAGGGCCAACACCCGGCATCATGGTGTGGGGAGCGATCTCCTACACTGGCCGTACACCACTGGTGAGCGTCGAGGGGACACTGAATAGTGCACGGTACATCCAAACCGTCATCGAACCCATCGTTCTACCATTCCTAGACCGGCAAGGTAACTTGCTGTTCCAACAGGACAATGCACGTCCGCATGTATCCCGTGCCACCCAACGTGCTCTAGAAGGTGTAAGTCAACTACCCTGGCCAGCAAGATCTCCGGATCTGTCCCCCATTGAGCATGGTTGGGACTGGATGAAGCGTCGTCTCACGCGGTCTGCACGTCCAGCACGAACGCTGGTCCAACTGAGGCGCCAGGTGGAAATGGCATGGCAAGGCGTTCCACAGGACTACATCCAGCATCTCTACGATCGTCTCCATGGGAGAATAGCAGCCTGCATTGCTGCGAAAGGTGGATATACACTGTACTAGTGCCGACATTGTGCATGCTCTGTTGCCTGTGTCTATGTGCCTGTGGTTCTGTCAGTGTGATCATGTGATGTATCTGACCCCAGGAATGTGTCAATAAAGTTTCCCCTTCCTGGGACAATGAATTCACGGTGTTCTTATTTCAATTTCCAGGAGTGTATATACGAGGGCGGTTCAGAAAGTAACCTCCGATTGGTCACAGTGCGGGTTGTGGGGGGAGTAGCGACGCCATCTGTGCGTTCACGCACTCAACAGGTCAGTCGGCATCAAGCCGTGGTCGAGTGAGCGTCGTACCTGCGCTAGTTTAGTTTTTGTGCCAGTTTGAAATGTGTGCTGCAATAGAAAACCCCGCCAAATGTGAAGTGCGTGCTGTCATAAGGTTTCTTACAGCCAAAGGATATTCTGCAGCAGCTATTCATCGTGAGCTTTGTGCCGTGTACGGACCAAGAGTTATGAGTGAAGGAGTTGTCCGTGAATGGGTACGTTTATTTAAAAGTGGACGAGAAAACGTTCATGATGAAGAGAGGAGTGGTAGACCATCATTGGTGACTGACGAACTCGTTCAGACAGTTGATGCAAAAGTTCGTGAAAATCGACAGTACTCAATGTCGGAGTTGTCTACTGGTTTTCCACAGATTTCTAAGACTCTCTTGTACGAGATAGTGACAGCAAGATTGGGTTACCGTAAGTTCTGTGCACGATGGGTGCCCAAAATTCTTACCGACCACCACAAAACTCAAAGAATGGCCTCTGCATTAGACTTTCTGTCACGTTATGAGGACGAAGGAGAACCATTGTTACACAGAATCGTGACCGGTGACGAAACCTGGATTAAGTACGTGAACCCTGAGACAAAAGAACAATCAAAGATGTGGGCACATTCAAATTCGCCTACCAAACCAAGAAAAGCCTCGCAAGATTTTTCTGCCAGAAAACTGATGGCAACGGTGTTTTGGGATGCCAAAGGGGTGTTGTTTGTTGAATTCATGGAACGTGGTACGACCATTAATCAAGACGTGTACTGTGAAACAATAAAAAAGTTACGACGGGCTATACAGAACAAACGCCGTGGTATGCTGACTTCCGGTATCGTTTTTTTGCACGATAACGCCCGTCCTCACTCTGCTCGCAGAACAACGGCCCTTCTTGAGTCCTTCAAGTGGGACGTTATCAACCATCCACCTTACAGCCCAGACCTGGCGCCAAGTGATTATCACCTCTTCATGCATTTGAAGAAATGGCTCGGGTCACAGCGGTTTGATGACGACGAAGAGCTCAAAGATGCGGTCACAGACTGGCTCCAGGCACAAGCGGGTGATTTTTATGCAGAAGGAATTTCAAAGCTTGTGAAGAGATACGATAAGTGCCTCAATCGCTATGGAGACTATGTAGAAAATAGTGCAAAGATGTAGTTGTAAGATGTATATATTAAAATATTTTTATTTAACTTGGTGTATTTTTTTAAATCAACCGGAGGTTACTTTCTGAACGGCCCTCGTATATATATATATATATATATATATATATATATATATATATATATATATATATATGTATATATAATGCGTTCCGTGATTTATAATTTTTAAATAGGTCAGTGCAGGTGGGTTTCCTTTAACCTGCCATCCTCTTTAGCGACCGTTACTTGTATGTCAAGAAAATTAACGACCCACTTACTTCCACGCTCGTCAGTGAAATTTGTTTAGCGGTGAAAAGCACGAAGCTGGGCAGCAGCGCCATTAATCTCACTTGCGTTTCCTTTCAACAATAAATCGAATAATCGACATATCTGTAACAGTATCTTATCAACGGGTTTTCAGAAAGGAATTTCTGCACCAAGTGTTTCATACAAATGTTAACAATGATTCCAGCGAGAGCGTTATCCATCGCTAAACCTTCAGTCTGATGGAAAATTTTGCCATTGACAGCAGAGTAGTTAAAAGCGTATGTTAGTTGTAACAGTTACGTTATGAAAGCATGACACGATGTCAATTGGAGATAAATCCGCTAGCACAAGCACAGTTTTATTATTCAATTTTTTCTTTTATTACAGTCTATTGTCGCAATTGTCTCTACAATAATAGTTGATCTCTTTCATATTCTGCACACTGTAACAGGACATCTCCTCTAGCATTACTTTTCATCAACAGTAGTTGTCGATACCAGTACTATGTTTCGGATTTTGTACAGGTCAATATTAACTCAGTTTCTTTTCTGAAAACTATCATATAATTTTATACACAGTATATTATATTTCAAGCTAAAATTTATGAAAATGAATTACTTTATAAAATATTTTAGTCACGATGTTATAATCGATAAGTACTAGTTCTGAATGTAAAGTTAAAATACTACTTTTTAAACATTTGAAATTACGAACTACTGACACACAGAAAATGTATGTTATTGATTACGCAATACTGTACTGGCTACTATGTTTATTTTTGGATTCGTTTATGAAATAATAATCGATAGTAATAATGTAACAGAAACTAGTAGAAATTCATTTGTAAAGAAAAATTCTAATCTCTTTGGAATGTGATTATTTTCGCAGAGCGTGAGAGTTGTAAGCATGCCTCTGATGTGATCGGACGTATTTTTGTATCTACATCTACAGCTACATCTACATCCATACTCCTCAAGCCACCTGACGGTGTGTGGCGAAGGGTACTTTGAGTACCTCTCCCTTCTATTCCAGTCTTGCATTGTTCGTGGAAAGAAAGATTGTCGGTATGCCTCTGTGTGCGCTCTGATTTTATGCTCACGGTCTCTTCGCGAGACATACGTAGGAGGGAGCAATATACTGCTTGACTCCTCGGTGAAGGTATGTTCTCGAAACCTCAACAAAAGCCCGTAGCGAGCTACTGAGCGTCTCTCCTGCAGAGTCTTCCACTGGAGTTTATCTATCATCTCCGTAACGCTTTCGCGATTACTAAATGATCCCGTAACGAAGCGTGATGATCTCCGTTGGATCTTCTCTGTCTCTTCTATCAACCCTATTTGGTACGGATCCCACAATGGTGAGCAATATTCAAGCAGTGGGCGAACAAGTGTTCTGTAGCCTACTTCCTTTTTCGTTTGTACGAACCATCTAATTTCGGCTTTCTTAACGTGAAAAATCAAAAGAATATATGATATACTAAAATGTGAGATAATGTATTAATGTAAAAACGAAAATTCTGTAAGAATACTCTTAAAATTCATTTAAATGAGTCCAACCCCCAAGGCCTAAAATGTGGCATTTTCAGCTTCAGGAATCAGACCACTAGACAAGAAGAACTGGAGACAACTCTACATGAAAAGCTAAGAAAACTAGAAAGTTTATTGTAATCTTCGCTCTTCTCAAATCTTCATAAAAGACTAATGTGGACAAAATGGTTCAAATGGCTCTGAGCACTATGGGACTCAACTGCTGAAGTCATAAGTCCCCTAGAACTTAGAACTACTTAAACCTAACTAACCTAAGGACAACACACACATCCATGCCCGAGGCAGGATTCGAACCTGCGACCGTAGCGGTCGCGCGGTTCCAGACTGTAGCGCCAGAACCACTCGGCCACCAGCGGCCGGCAATGTGGACAATAGATGGAATTAGGAAGGAGGGTGGAGATTACAACATCTTCAGATTCATTGTAGTTGCAGACCAACCCATCATTTTTGTGTGCTGTGTGCTGCCTCCATAAGTAACTGACCTTCACAAAATGAACGAAACAGGTTATAATTGTAAAGCAAATACAACACGTCACTGTAATAGAAACACACTACTGGCCATTAAAATTTCTACACAACCAAGATGACGTGCTATAGACGCGAAATTTAACCGACAGGAAGAAGATGCTGTGATATGCAAATAATTAGCTTTTCAGAGCATTCACACAAGGTTGGCGCCGGTGACGACACCTACAACGTGCTGACATGAGGAAAGTTTCCAACCGATTTCTCATACACAAACAGCAGTTGACCGGCGTTGCCTGCTGAAACGTTGTTGTGATGCCTCGTGTAAGGAGGAGAAATGCGTACCATCACGTTTCCGACTTTGATAAAGGTCAGCTTGTAGCCTATCGCGATTGCGGTTTAGCGTATCGCGACATTGCTGCTCGCGTTGGTCGAGATCCAATGACTGTTAGCAGAAAATGAAGTCGGTGGGTTCAGGACGGTAATACGGAACGGCGTGCTGGATCCCAACGGCCTCGTATCACTAGCAGTCGAGATGACAGGCATCTTATCCGCATGGCTGTAACGGATCGTGCAGCCACGTCTCGATCAACGGATGAGGACGTTTGCAAGACAACACCCATCTGCACGAACAGTTCGACGACGTTTGCAGCAGCATGGACTGTCACCTTGGAGACCATGGCTGTGGTTGCCCTTGACGCTGCATCACAGACAGGAACGCCTGCGATGGTGTACTCAACGACGAACCTGGGTGCACGAAAACGTCATTTTTTCGGATGATTGCAGGTTCTGTTTACAGCATCATAATGGTCGCATTCGTGTTTGGCAACATCGCGGTGAACGCACATTGGAAGCGTGTATTCGTCATCGCCATACTGGCGTATCACCCGGAGTGATGGTATGGGGTGCCATTGGTTACACATCTCGGTCATCTCTTGTTTGCATTAACGGCACTTTGAACAGTGGACGTTACATTTCAGATGTGTTACGACTCGTGGCTCTACCCTTCATCCGATCCCTGCGAAACCCTACATTTCAGCAGGATAATTCACGACCGCATGTTGCACGTCCTGTACGGGCCTTTCTGGATATAGAAAGTGTTCGACTGCTCTCCTGACCAGCACATTCTCCAGATCTCTCACCAACTGAAAACGTCTGGTCAATGGTAGCCGAGCAACTTGCTCGTCAGAATACGCCAGTCACTACTTTTGATGAAATGTGGTATCGTGTTGGAGCTGCATGGGTAGCTGTACCTGTACACGGCATCCAGGCTCTGTTTAACTAAAAGCCCAGGCGTATCAAGGCCGTTATTAGGCCAGAGGTGGTTGTTCTGGGTACTGATTTCTCAGGATCTATGCACCCAAACTGCGTGAAAATGTAATCACATGTCAGTTCTAGTATAATATATTTGTCCAATGAATACCCGTTTATCATCTGCATATCTTCTTCGTGTAGCAATTTTAATGGCCAGTAGTTTATTATAATAAAGATCCCATTAGCTCTGCCTTTCCAGCTGCGCGTCGGTAACTCGTTCTTAATTAAGCTCAAGAATTCACGAATGGGAGCGGTCACATACAGTTTCACTAAGCCAGGTGAGGCAAATGCCGCACATGGGGGAATATCGATATTTTTCGACCTTATCATCAGAATCATAGAGGTACTTGATACTGAATTTCTTCTAGAACGAAAATAAAATTTTAAGCTTGTAACCTCCCAGCAATTAAAATTTAATGACAAGGACAATAAATGAGATATATCAATCTGAGTCAAGTGTAACCTCCCCACAAAAATGAAAGACAATTCAATGATGATGAAAACGGAAATAGACCGAAATGTCGATCTTAGGCCCTGTGCAATAATTAAACCCAATTTCTTACCTCAGTAAAACTGCATCTGCTCTTATTTTTCGCCATAGCTTGGAGGAAATGCATCGCAAATATCCTTTGAATTTAATTAAATTTTTTCTTTAAGGGAATGCATAGGAAATATTCTTTCAATTGTAATAACTCTTTTCTTAAAAGATTGTTTGAAAACAAAATTATTATTGGGGCATTTCTTGGACAGATAAATTACAATAAACATATTACATTATCTGATGTGCGCAATGCAGCTTCATTACCTTATTTAACAATATACCTCGTCCTGAATCTTGACCAGAGACCCATGTCGACGCCCGCCGAATCCTCACACACAACTACGACTGACTACCACTCGCAACTGCCTGCCATTCGCAACAGACTGCCTCTCGCAACTGAACTGTCGCGCGGTCAAGCGCAGACTAGCAACGATAAATAACTCTCTGGTCAGAGATTCTGTCATGCCTCGCCACCGCTGTTACAGAATACATATGGAACGTACGCGTTTCAAGCTTCTGTGGTAAGAAATTGTTAGCGGGTGAATTCTCAGTCCGTTTCGTGTCCGAAGTTAGTATGTTAGCCTCGTCTTTCCTACAGGCCCACATAGAGCGAGGACTTGGGCGGGGACAAGATATGTGACTGGGATCCATCTAAAAAACAGCAACCCAATTTTCTCGGTATTTTAAAGAAGGTGTGACATGATTTAAATATAACAGAATTCGGGGAATATTGGAGAGAGACAAAAAAGAGTCATTGAGATAGAATACGGTATAAATGTAATTTATTATTAAACACTGAACATATCATTACAAATGCAGTCGACCCATGCACGACAGTGTGCAGTATCTATATGTTCGAAAAATGTGCGTGCGAAAATGCAATTTTTCAGCCGGTCGTATCTTAGGTTATATTGATCACAGAAATAAGCCCTCAGCTTAGCGACCTTTAGAATACCAATCGGAAGAGCTGGCATGCTGCAGCTATCCTACAGTACTGTACAGGACCAAAATTTAAACATTACACACTTTGTCCGGCCTAGGCAAATTGAGCAAATCGGTTGGTTCCTTTGTATTTGGCGTGGTCTGGAGTGGTATTAAGGTGGCTTATAAAAGCACCGTTTGTTCATGTGCGGTTTTTTTTTTGTATGAAAAGTACGAATTATGGGGATGGCCACTTCTGCAGATTCTTTTCACGGCAGATCGTCGAAAATTTTACCATGTGTTCACAAAATAATTTTCTGGGGGAACGTCGAAACTTCTTTCGATATAATTATCCGTTACAAAGATCCAGAGGTTCAGATTTGTCGTACTTATGCAGTAAAATAAGCACATAATGAGCAGCCTGAAGCGTAAATGTAGTTTCATCTGACGCTGTGGACACGTGGCAAGGAGTCGGAGACTTCTCAGGTCAGCAAACAGTGTTTTCAGTCAACATTATTTCACCTCACTGTATAATGGGCACTTCACGCTGAAACCTTCCCGTCTCCTCTATATCACGCAACCTTCCCTTCTACAATAACCTATGAAACCTTCCCTTAGCATTTCTATCTCTTGCTTAATAATAACAAATGAAATCTTCCCTTTGAAATCAATTCTCTTTTTCAATCTTCGCAAACAAATTTAAATGCTGCTTATTAAAAGTGATTTGCTGATTATTTCGACGAAACATAGAATGTGTCGCCGTCGTGTCCCTTAGTCGTTACCTGCATTAACCCAAAACTGTTCCTTACCTTTTTTGCTGTTACTGGATCGCCATCTGACTGCTTCATCGAACTGCGACATGAATATACTTACTCTGTTTTACTATAATCTATTAGCTGCTGGTGGGCTTGTTGTGGCGCAACAAGACAGCTACGCCACACTGAAGTAGCCGAAAGGCACGCGTTAATCTCACATAGGCTAGATAGAGGTCTGAAACAGGATACGTAATGAATGGTAGCAAGAAAAGTACGTAGCTGCTATAATACTTAACTTTTAATCCATCAGTTGTATACAGCATTCCTGGATGATACAAGTGAGACTCTATCTTAAAATGGTTAATGGCGCCTTGCTAGGTCGTAGCCATTGACTTAGCTGAAGGCTATTCTAACTGTCTCTCGGCAAATGAGAGAAAGGCTTCGTCAGTGTAGTCGCTAGCAAAGTCGTCGTACAACTGGGGCGAGTGCTATTCCGTATCTCGAGACCTGCCTTGTGGTGGCGCTCGGTCTGCGATCACACAGTGGCGACACGCGGGTCTGACATGTACTAGTGGACCGCGGCCGATTTAAAGCTACCACCTAGCAAGTGTGGTGTCTGGCGGTGACACCACATTCCTCCCCCGCAAATCGGCGAACGGTCGTGTTATAAGGCTTCCGCCCGCCGTGGGGAGGACCCCATGTTGACGTATGCAATGAGGTGGGGAGCCTAACAACAGGTGAGGCTGTGCCACCCGCACCCGGCCATTCGGTCCGAGGGGAGCTAGGAAACGCCCGAAAACCTAGTCCATGGTGCACGTCAACATGCGGTGTATGCGCCCGTAAAGAGACAGGAGGGGCCGAAGGGTCGACCTCCATTGCGTCGGGGTATCCGACGTGCGATGACGTCATGTGGTCCGGAGCGGGCAAGAGTTCCATGGCGGAGGACAGCTGGTCACGGGAAGCGATCGGCGGCGCGTGACCCAGGGAGGCGCTTGGCGGCTGCAGCGAGGCGTCCACCGCGGGCGGCGCCGGCTGGAGGACAGGCGGCGGCGGCGGAGGCGTCAGCGGCGCGTCGCCATGGGGCAATATGGAAGGCATCGTCGGTAACACCTGGGGATGAGGCCAGCCAGTAGATGGGTCCCCAGGGCGCTGACCGGACGGCACCGTCGCTGAAAGCAGATGGGGAGCGGCAGAACCCAGGCGACGACAGAGGCGCAGCTGATTGAGATGCCGACGCACCTCACCAGAGGCCCCCAAAACCAAATACATCGCGCGGCCGACGCAGCGAAGAATGCGCCCTGCGAGCCAACGCCGTGAACCTCGATAGTTGCGATAGAATACAACGTCACCTGGAGCAAAAGCAGAAGTCTGCCGCTGCACAGGAACCTGATGCGGCGGGTGCAGCAAAGACATCAAGGTTCGATGAGGACGACCGTGGAGCAACTCAGCCGGCGAGCAACCATCTCGGGGCAGAGAGCGATACGATGACAAAAAGAGCAACAACGCGTCCTCCCGAGAATGCGACTCTTTCTTACTTCAACATCTGTGACTTGAAAGTCCGGACCAATCGTTCAGTGGCACCGTTTGACTGAGGCGAAAACGGCGCGGATGTCAGATGTTGAATACCATTGGCCTGGCAGAAGGACTGAAATTCTGCAGACATGAATTGTGGGCCATTGTCGGAAACAATAGTCTGCGGAAGACCTTCAATGCAAAAGATAGCAGACAACGCTTGGATGGTGGCAGTTGACATCGTGGAAGACATCCGGACAACAAAAGGAAAATTACTGAAGGCATCTACCAGAACCAACCATCGAGCATTCCAGAATGGACCAGCAAAATCAATGTGCAAGCGTTGCCAAGGGGAAGTGGCTTTTGGCCATGCAAAGACTTTCCGCGGCGGTGCGGATTGTTGTTCGGCACATGCCATGCAAGAAGAACACATATTTGTAATCGCAGCATCGATTCCGAACCAAGTACAGTGCTGACGAGCAAGTTGTTTCGTTCGCACTATACCCCAATGTCCTTGGTGAAGAAGCCGTAAAACAGAGGACTGTAACGAACGTGGGACCACGACTCTGTACTGATCATTATCAGAACGCAACAACAAAACACCACGTCGAACAAAAAGTCTCTCCTTGTGAGCAAAATATCGGCGAACCAACGGATCCTCGATCCGAGACTTTGACAAAGGCCATTGCGTAGCAACAAAACGCAAAACGGTAGCAAGGACAGGGTCAGCAGCTGTGGCTGTAGCTACACGACGAAAATCAAATTAACTACATGAATGTCCATGGGTGAAGGTCCACGAGCCTGAGTGTCCTTGGTTCGATTCCGGCGGGAAGCAAAGGGCCTGGAATGATTGTGATTGTCTGATCTGAGCTTTTTCTGGCAAATACTTTGAACATGTCCTTTCTTAGTACAGAAAAAGCAAATAGCTTGGTGTGACGGGCAATTTTCACGCGAATGTCTAGTAGCACACCGCGGGCATGATTTCACTGCCTTTGTGTGCTGGCGCGGCACACCTGGTTTAGAGCGGGGTGGCAGCTGCGCGGACGTGTGCGAGGGCAGTTTACCGGGCCGTGCAGCGCGCCCGGCGGGCCGGTTAATGTGACACACGGCTGGCGAAGTTGCAAATGATTCCTGAGCAAAGTCAAGCGTGTCTTGTCTATCTAATATGTGTATCACTTGTTGAAGGGAGGGGTTGACGAGTTTCAAAATCTGCTCCCGTATGCGAACATCAGAAACGTTCTGTCCAATTGCATCACGTACCATTGTATCTGAATAAGGGAGTCCACATTCACACTCAAAAGCACAATCCCATGTAAGGCCTTGCAAAGTTGCAACTCACTCCCTATTAGTTTGACCGGCCGTACGTTTTGTACGAAAGAAAGTATACCTTTTTGCAACTACATTAACTGTTTCCTTGAAATAAGCATCCAATGCCGACAAAATTTCATCGTAGGACAGAGTCGCTACGTCGCGTCGGGGAAATAATTTCACTATCACACAGTACGTTTGCACCCCTACACACGACAATAAATGAGGCTGCTGCTCGTTACCTTGAATTCTGTAGGTGGCGAGATGAAATCCAAACTGGCGTGACCATTCCGTCCAGGATTCTACGTCTGCTTGAAAATTACGGAATGGCGGTGCAACTGCATGTTGTGGCGGCGGTAGCGATGAAGCGGCGGCGGCCGCATCGTGTTGCAGTGCACGTTGACCCTGGATGAGCTGTCCAAGGGCATCCAATAACGCCTGCGTCTGCTGATTCTGCAAGCGATAAAATTCGGACAGTACATCTGGCGAAGCCATGACACAAGTAAAGGTAAGCAATTAGAAAGAACAAGACCCTTTCCGTTGACTCGTCGCCAACTGTTGTGGCATAACAAGACAGCTACGCCACACTGAAGTAGCCAAAAGGCACGCGTTACTATCACGTAGGCTAGAGAGAGGTCTGAAACAGGATACGTAATGAATGGTAGCAAGAAAAGTACGTAGCTGCTATAATACTTAACTTTTAATCCATCAGTTGTATACAGCATTCCTGGATGATACAAGTGAGACTCTATCTTAAAATGGTTAATGGCGCCTTGCTAGGTCGTAGCCATTGACTTAGCTGAAGGCTATTCTAACTGTCTCTCGGCAAATGAGAGAAAGGCTTCGTCAGTGTAGTCGCTAGCAAAGTCGTCGTACAACTGGGGCGAGTGCTATTCCATATCTCGAGACCTGCCTTGTGGTGGCGCCCGGTCTGCGATCACACAGTGGCGACACACGGGTCCGACATGTACTAGTGGACCGCGGCCGATTTAAAGCTACCACGTAGCAAGTGTGGTGTCTGGCGGTGACACCACAGGGCTGTCATAATAAGTGGCTGTATTTATTACCAAAGCTGACGTTATTCTTTAATAGCAAAGCTGACATTATTCTTTAAGTAATTTGACTGAAGTTACGTAATTCATAGTTAAACTTTTTCTTGACAACAATAAAATTTTGCAAAGTTTTACGGTGGTGGTTTTTGGGATGGATTATAATCAGTAATACAATATTGCTGGCAAAAATTAATTATATTCTGAAAACGATTCTTCAGATACTTACTGTTGGTAATGAAATGATTTTACAATGGGACTTACTTTTTACAATAATCTTACAACTAGCATTGCGAAAACATACCTTCAGTAGTCCTGAATTTCTCAACAACAACAAAATTCAATAATATTAGTTCCTCTTATGATAATAGTTATGTCTCTGTACATCCGTTTATAATGTCTTGCAAATCATAGCTGGTGGTTGGCAGGCACACCGCTCCTCTCAACCTCTCGCTTCAGACGTGCTACCGACTCGCTTCACATCTCGCTCTCTACTGACTTCCTACGAACGCTAAAGTGCGGTCTCTCCCGCCAGCAGTGCTTTCTGGAGCAGACAATCCCTGCTTCCATTACAAAATGTTTCAATGCGCCGTCTTTACTGCTCTTTCTTTAAATTGTATCCATACGCGGTCTCTCCCGCCCTTTTTAAAATTATATCAATGTGCTGTCTCTCCCGCCAACAATACTTTGATGCAGACATTCCCTGCTATCACAATTATTTCCTAAATGACAAATATTAATTATTCCTACTTAATCCTATTAATAAAATGAAACATCTTTCATAAATTGTGGCTTGACAATAGGCAATAGAAATATACACGTCATACAAAGCCTATAAAATAGGCTAAAAAGGGTCTGAACATGCCTGAAAAGAAAATGACACCCAAAAATTATATAAAAATGGAAAGATTGGAAATTGAGTAAAATATTCGTAACAACATTTTTGCTCTTTTATGATGCAGATCACATGCCAGGCGTTTTTGACGAACTGCAATCGATTAGCAAAGTATTGAAAAAAGGTAAAACAAACGATTGTCTGTTAACCTTATGTTATGCGTACTTATTTGTCGTTTACATGTGTCAAAGTATGCAAATGTGTCGAAGTAGATAACTAAACTGTCAAACCTTTACTGATCTATTCGTTTTATCTAAGTTTCATATGCTGCCGTAGCAGGCAAAGTAAGCCAACCAGGGGAAAAACGCTCCTGTCGAAGCACAAGAAGGGGAATAGTTTCCTCTTGAAAGGATTGACAGATAATTGGGGAACACGTTGTCTCAGTCCACATCCCATCTCCCTCACCAAAAATTTTTACATGCGAACATATTCTCGCTTTTTTGTGCTGAAAGAGAAGAGCAGAGACAGTCAATGTGGAAAACAGAGGAAGACAGTGGCAGTAGGCGAGAGAGAGAGAGAGAGAGAGAGAGAAAGAGAACACAGTGATGATATTAGAGAGAAAGTGACATTGAAAGGGACTAATGACCTCAGAAGATAAGTCCCATAGCGCTCAGAGCCATTTGACATTGAAAGAGACATGGACGAAGATAACAGCGGTGGGCGTCAAAGAGAGGCAAGATATTAACGATATTTCCTTTGTGGAAACAAATTTCCGTCATTGTTAATTTGTCATTTATTTTACATAATAATGATTTCGGCTTTATAGCCGTTGCATGTTGAAATGTTAAAATTTGACTGGCCTGACTGTGACATGGCATCGCCAAAAGAAAGCATACAACGTGACAATTATTGAACTATATTAAATAAAATCGTCATAATTTCTGAACGGCTTGCGTTAGGGCGTTCAAACTGCACTGTTCGTTCCGGGGCATGATGGGAATTAGTATGCGCTGTGTAGCGACGAAGACCACTTTCATTTGGATGGGTTCGTCAATAAGCAAAATTGGCGTATTTAGGGGACTGAGAAACCGCATTTCGCGGTCGAGAAGTCACTTCACCCTCAAAGGTTGACTGTGTGGTGTGCAATGTCCAGTCACGGAATAATCGGTGCGATATTCCTTGATGGTACGGTGACTACAGAACGGTGCGTGAAGGTTTCGGAAGATGATTTCATCCCCATTATAAAAAAGTGACCCTGATTTCGGCAAGATGTGGTTTACGCAAGACGGAGCTCGAGCCCATCGAAGCAGGAGAATGTTTAATGTCGTGGAGGAAAACTTTGGCTACCACATTCTGCCTCTGGGGTACCCAGAGGCCACTGGCATAGGCCTCGATTGGCCACACTGTTCCCTGGGTCTGAACTCATAGACTCCTTTTTGTGGGGCTATATTGAAGACGAGATATACCGCAATAACTGCAGAAGCACGGCTGAGCTGAAAACAGCCATTCAGGAGGTCATCGACAGCATCGATTTTCCGGGGGTCATGCAGGATTTCGCTATTCGTCTGCGCCACATCATAATATATGATGGCAGGCATATCGAACATGTCATAACCTAAATCCGAATGTCTGTACTTACGTCTTCATCTTAAATAAAGTGTGTGAAAGCCGTAGTTTGTAACTAATGTACGTTTCTTTTCATATAGTTCAATAATTGTCAAACTGCATTTCTGATCTTACAGACCAGTTGTGGTTTTTCACCGTGCACAGTATCAGGCATATTATGTATCTTCGATATGCACTCGTGTCCTTATAAGACCAGTAATATGTCTTTGCGACGATGACAAGCCACAGAGATGTCAGACACATTTTAACATTTCAGCATGAACTTGAGAATGGCTGTGAAGCCGAAATCGTGATTGTATTAAAAAAATGAACAATTAACAGTGAAATGGCGGAAATTTCTTTTAAAAAAAGGTGGAGATATTGATGGTCAATGAGAGTGAGAGTAAAAGAGCAGGAGAGATGCATGAGGATAGAAACAGACCGGCCGGGGTGGCCGAGCGATTCTAGGCGCTACAGTCTGGAACCGCGCTACCGCTACGGTCGCAGGTTCGAATCCTGCCTCGGGCATGGATGTGTGTGATGTCCTTAGTTAGGTTTAATTAGTTCTAAGTTCTAGGGGACTGATGACCGCAGAAGTTAAGTCCCATAGTGCTCAGAGCCATTTGAACCATTTTTTGATAGAAACAGTGGGACGAAAAGAGAGAGGAGACAGTGAGACGAAGAAGAGAGATGAATGGACACCAAACACAGGCTTCGGGGAGGGGTGTCTGGATCTGCCTGACTGGCAATCTGTAACACGTAGGTATTGGAGAGGTAACATTTTGGACAGAAATTTTAAACACGTAGGTATAGGAGAAAAAGTAACTTGGATGCCCCAGAATTTCTGAGCTTGCGAGGTGTTGTGGCAGTGACAAAGAAAGACAAAAGGAGACAGTGTAACAGAGAGAGCAGACAATAGCAGCGGGATACACCGTAAATCAAAGGGAGCAAAACGAGACAGTGGGAGAGAGACATAGACGGTGACAATGACAGGGAGACGCTGAGTATGAAGGCTTCACTACAAAGACAGACGGGGTAAGAGAATTTAGAATATTATGTGTTAAAAGAGCGGGAATGTGTTCACATACCAAAATTTTTGATGAGGTGAGCGTAACGAGAACTTGTTCCCCACTTTGTTGTCCGTCTTTTAAAGAGGACCATATTCGCCTTTTATGTGCTCCAATAAGAGCATTTTTCTGCTGGTTTATACTAGGGTACCATACGTTGCACGAGGTATTGCTGGCGAAATTCAAGGCGAATTAACGGTTGTTAGGTTGAATCAGAGAATGCGGAAGTTTGCAAACGAGTGTCATCAGGCCACTGTCAACAGTGCTAATAAAGTTGCATGTTGCCTGCAGAGATATCCTGTATTGCTGAATATGTAAATATTCAAGTTCCTAATTTTCTGATACGGTAGAGGACAAAAACTTAAACATCATTTATCAGTTAATCAGCCTCTGTTAATGCTTCGTTTTCTGTACAAACCCAGTAGTCTTTACTCCAGCTCTTTTGCTCTTTTGCTTCACCCGTTTTTTTTTTTTTTTTTTTTTTTTTACCACAGAATGAAGGGAATACTAAAATTAATTTGTTACTATTGGTCACAGAATATCTTCTTAGTTTCGGCCATTAAAATGCGTAACACTGTTTTTCTACGAAAGTGAACAAAGACGGGCTCTCTAATTACAGAACTGACACTGAAAGTTAAATTTGCTGCCTCCAGTAGATAATTTTTTTCCAAGCACATTTCCTTCATTCCCGTTTCTGGTTTCCACACACATTTTCAGTTTGAATTACAGTAGATTGCGCTGTATACAAACGTAAATCAAATTTATAAATATATTTGCAATTTTCATGGTATTTAATTATGATAACTTCATAGAAACATCATAAAAAGAAAACAGTAGCATACCTTCGTCATGTGCCTTTGCTCAAATCATGCTTTAAATTTCACACTCGTTGTGCTGTACTTCCAGCACTTTAATGACATCCCAGTGCAAGTTCGGAACAGTGCATTAACGGACGTTGCTTTATTAAGCGAACTAGTAATAGCTATTATGGTTCATCTCGTATAATGTTCTATTACAATCAAAATTATTTGGACTGTAGTAAAACAAAAAATAGACGTAAACCATATCTCCAGTTTCTAGCTGCACCTTTGAAAGGACAGGCATACCAAATAACCACGAAGGAGTGTGCAAAGGAGGCTCGGTACCACAAAACGTGTGTCAGCTGACAAATTTAACTTACTGGTAGTTTCAACAGCAACGGCAAGCTTATCAGAGTGAGCAGTAATTGGTATTGTAGAGTCAACCCAAGCATTCCAACGGATATTAGACATGGAATGTAAAGACTTTCCTTCAAGTATTTCCTAGCGTTGTGGACTGCTACTGAACAGGTCGTAAAAAAGTGAATCTCTCCAAATAAAGTATCTGCTTCACGGCAACACTCAACTGCTTGTACTCCACCTAAGACTATGACAAGTGCGTGGAGAACATTTTACAAGAGAATTAATCTTACGAAAATGTATCTTATCTCCGTTATGGGACCCTGTAACATTAATTGCGCTATCATATCCTTGTCCGCGGCATTCACCAATAGGAAATGAGTGTTTCACAAATGTTGATCGAATTAAATGTGCAATAGCAATTCTCGATATCTGATTACAGTCTACGAATGCCAAAAACCGTTCGTTTATTTCATATTTATCAGTTTCCTTACTGAAGTAAATATAACGCAATATGAATGTTGTTTTTTCAATATGGTTTCAATAAGGAGTAGCAGAAACAATAATCGAGTAATGTTTCACATTTTCTCTCTGTTCCAAGATGGCACCTCTGATGTGAGGGGCACAACTAGAAATAAATTCACTGTGTCACGCGACACGCAACGCACATGCGAACGTTTCCCGATTCTTGTTGGTCTCTGAGCCGGCCAGGGTGGCCGAGCGGTTCTAGGCGCTACAGTCTGGAACCGCGCGACCGTTACGGTCGCAGGTTCGAATCCTGTCTCGGGCATGGATGTGTGTGATGTCCTTAGGTTAGTTAGGTTTAAGTAGTTCTAAGTTCTATGGGACTGATGTCCTCAGCAGTTAAGTCCCATAGTGCTCAGAGCCATTTCTTTTTTGTTAGTCTCTGACCTTGATAATGCGTTGAGTAATAGTAGACTCAAGAGCTCTCAGACTCATAGGAAATTTCCATTACTTGTATCCGCAATTTTCTGTGCTGAATCTCTGAACGCCAAGTCTCTTCCACCAAAAAATAACATCATATTATCATGAGAGCTCCAACGGAAGTTGGATATTCTATGGACGAATAAAATAACATTGCCTCTCCACTTCCGAACATCAGCAGATCTCTTTCATTTCAATTCATTTTTTCATTTTCACTATTCTTCCACGACAATTTTTTACGAGTAGAAGTATTTTGTTTTGTTATTTATTTATTTTATTTTTTATGTTATGACCCTCGTTGGACCACTCTAGTCAGTTACGCAAAAGTATATACAGGACGTCGTTATTCAATAATACAATACTGTTCAATAATAATTCAATATTTTGTTCTGTATTTACTCTTGAATGTGAAATATTTTCGGTACACTCGTTTTTCGTGTAAATCACCTTGTGATGGAATCATAAATGCCTTATTTCTGAATCTACCAAACGACAACAATGTTTCATAGCTGCCGACGTGTATGCGTATACATTCGTTGGGGAAATGTTTTGATAGGATTTCCAACAGCATTTAAAGAAAGCACTTTTTCGGATTCATAGCAACGCCGGTTGAGTGCACAATATCTAAAGAAAATATGATGCATTCAAGATTAAACATGAAATAGAATTGTATGTAAATGGTTCAAATGGCAGAGCACTATGGGACTTAACATCTGAGGTCATCAGTCCCCTAGAACTTAGAACTACTTAAACCTAAGGACATCGCACACATCCACGCCCGAGACAGGATTCGAACCTGCGACCGTAGCAGTCGCTCGGTTCCGGACTGAAGCGCCTAGAACCGCTCGGCTACCACGGAAGGCAGTTGTATGCAACTGGGCTGTATGACTCATAAAACTGAAGAACTGAAGTGGAAAGGAAGATTGATTACGCTGGTGATGCGGTAATGTTCTTTCGTTTGTTATATGACACAAAATTTATTTTACATTACGTGACTGATTTTTGCCAATTCGGCATCTTTCGGGACAGGATCCTCGGCCTGGGGATTTGCCCCACCCCCCTCCCCCTGCCCTCCCCTCCCCTCCTCGGGTCAGCTTTCCCATGCAGCTTCACTCGTACTCAGGCCTGTAATATTTACGATTCCATAACGCAAGCACATCTTTTTTTTTCAGTTTAATGAAACAGAAATTTTGCCCTTAAGCTCGTTATGAAGTCTTTGCACATGCAAAGTCTTTAGTAACTAAGTATAAGTCTTGAGGCAGCATTAACTCACGACCCGAAGAATATCCATACTACATCACTGCCGTTCTTCATATTGGGAGCACTTCGTCAGTTTTATTCCCCCACCTCCCACCTCCACCCCGTACCCCGCCCCTTGCCCCGCTGCCAAATAATGGTAGGGGAATAGTTAAACGCTAATCTCATTTCCGCTGTTCATGGGGTAAAACTTCAGCAACAGGTACGTAGTTTTAATTTGCTACGTATTTGGTACTAACTCTGTTCGTAACAGGTTTTGCAGACTGTATCCGTGTATGAATGTTCCTGCGAAATTACATCCCTGTACGACACTTAGTTTAGGACAGGTAATATTCGTAAATCGGACCACTGGGTGGGGAAAAGTCACCACCAACAGGTCAATGAATCACCTTCGACTAGCTATTAGCAAATGCCAACCAGACGGGAACATATTCCAATGTCGACAGGGAAAGGTCGCTCAAAAACAACACTATCATATTTGAGACGACAACAGTGAAATTCATTGGCCAGTATCGACCTGTCGACAGGGAAAGGTCGCTCAAAAACAACACTATCAGATTTGAGACGACAACAGTGAAAGTCATTGGCCAGTATCGACCTGTTTAGAAAAAGTGACAAAAAGCAGATTTCAGAGTACCTGTTGGCTCAACACAAAAGTTTTGTCTCAAGTACAGATAGTGTTGAGGATCAGTGGACAAAGTTCAAAACCGTCGTACATAATGCGTTAGATGAGTATGTGCCAAGCAAGATCGTAAGAGATGGAAAAGAGCCACCGTGGTACAACAACCGAGTTAGAAAACTGCTGCGGAAGCAAAGGGAACTTCACAGCAAACATAAACATAGCCAAAGCCTTGCAGACAAACAAAAATTACGCGAAGCGAAATGTAATGTGAGGAGGGCTATGCGAGAGGCGTTCAATGAATTCGAAAGTAAAGTTCTATGTACTGACTTGGCAGAAAATCCTAAGAAATTTTGGTCTTACGTCAAAGCGGTAGGTGGATCAAAACAAAATGTCCATACACTCTGTGACCAAAATGGTACTGAAACAGAGGATGACAGACTAAAGGCCGAAATATTAAATGTCTTTTTCCAAAGTTGTTTCACAGAGAAGATTGCACTGTAGTTTCTTCTCTAGATTGTCGCACAGATGACAAAATGGTAGATATCGAAATAGACGACAGAGGGATAGAGAAACAATTAAAATCGCTCAAAAGAGGAAAGGCCTCTGGACCTGATGGGATTCCAGTTCAATTTTACACAGAGTACGCGAAGGAACTTGCCCCCCTTCTTGCAGCGGTGTACCGTAGGTCTCTAGAAGAGCGTAGCGTTCCAAAGGATTGGAAAAGGGCACAGGTCATCCCCGTTTTCAAGAAGGGACGTCGAGCAGATGTGCAGAACTATAGACCTATATCTCTAACGTCGATCAGTTGTAGAATTTTGGAACACGTATTGTGTTCGAGTATAATGACTTTTCTGGAGACTAGAAATCTATTCTGTAGCAATCATCATGGGTTTCGAAAAAGACGATCATGTGAAACCCAGCTCGCGCTATTCGTCCACGAGACTCAGAGGGCCATAGATACGGGTTCACAGGTAGATGCCGTGTTTCTTGACTTCCGCAAGGCGTTCGATACAGTTCCCCACAGTCGTTTAATGAACAAAGTAAGAGCATATGGACTATCAGACCAATTGTGTGATTGGATTGAGGAGTTCCTAGATAACAGAACGCAGCATGTCATTCTCAATGGAGAGAAGTCTTCCGAAGTAAGAGTGATTTCAGGTGTGCCGCAGGGGAGTGTCATAGGACCGTTGCTATTCACAATATACATAAATGACCTTGTGCATGACATCGGAAGTTCACTGAGGCTTTTTGCGGATGATGCTATAGTATATTGAGAGGTTGTAACAGTGGAAAATTGTTCTGAAATGCAGGAGGATCTGCAGCGAATTGACGCCTGGTGCAGGGAATGGCAATTGAATCTCAATGTAGACAAGTGTAATGTGCTGCGAATACACAGAAAGATAGATCCTTTATCATTTAGCTACAAAATAGCAGGTCAGCAACTGGAAGCAGTTAATAACATAAATTATCTGGGAGTACGCATTAGGAGTGATTTAAAAAGGGATTGGTCATATAATGTTGATCGTCGGTAAAGCAGATGCCAGACTGAGATTCATTGGAAGAATCCTAAGGAAACGCAATCCGAAAACAAAGGAAGTAGGTTACAGTACGCTTGTTCGCCCACTGCTTGAATACTGCTCAGCAGTGTGGGATCCGTACCAGATAGGGTTGATAGAAGATATAGAGAAGATCCAACGGAGAGCAGCGCGCTTCGTTACAGGATCATTTAGTAATCGCGAAAGCGTTATGGAGATGATAGATAAACTCCAGTGGAAGACTCTGCAGGAGAGACGCTCAGTAGCTCGGTAGGGCTTTTGTCAAAGTTTCGAGAACATACCTTCACCGAAGAGTCAAGCAGTATATTGCTCCCTCCTACGTATATTTCGCGAAGAGACCATGAGGATAAAATCAGAGTGATTAGAGCCCACACAGAGGCATACCGACAATCCTTCTTTCCACGAACAATACGAGAATGGAACAGAAGGGAGAACCGATAGAGGTACTCAAGGTACCCTCCGCCACACACCGTCAGGTGGCTTGCGGAGTATGGATGTAGATGTAGATGTAGACCTAAGCCAATTCCGTCAGGTTCGGTGAACCAGTACTGCCCGGACAGTTTCTGACTCCACGTTTCATCTGAGCTCTTAAGTCACCGGAAAACTCTACACTGATTACTCCGCAATACTAACAGAGAGCAACAGGGAAATGCCTAAAAGGTAATCAACACCAACGCACTGCAATTTACTTTCCTATGCTTTGCCGGCTTTCCGTACTGTAAACGTAGCTCGGTAGATCGTCGAGGATCCTTCATTCCAGAACTCCTAAATGATATCTGCGTTAAAACACAGTCTTCTTCCCAGAGGGTCCACGACCTGCCCCATCCCCTCCCCCAAACTCCACGAGGGCTGACGTCCGACTTCTCGATTTCGTAGGTCCCGCACCACTCCATGAAAGTACCTGAAATACAGACCTTTCAGCCAATCAGAAAAAAGAATCAAAAAGTAGGCCCTGTCAGTGGTCATTCCCCTGCTGCTCCTTACAGCGTTCCTCAAAGGTTCTTCACTCTGACAGGACATTTAGAACCCTTTATGCAACGGCCGTCACGAAGTAACCGCTCCCCCCCCCCCCCCCCCCCTGCCGCCAGAAACTAACTAAGACGAATGCCATACCGACATAGTGCTACAACGCCTCCGTGGCTGCGAAATGATATATTACATGTGCAGCACATAATCTCCTTCGAAATGAAATGACGTGTGGGCGTGATGTTACAAACGGATGCTGCGTAAATTTGCTTCCTGCCAATCAACAGCGTTTCAGCCGGATGTGAATTTAGCCTTCCATAGTGAAACCAACGCCTCTTGCAATGGCTGAAGGCCCTTTACTTAATTTCAATAAGGCGCCACTGGCACGGATTGGAGCCACTGAAAGAACTGCAATTAAGTAAATTGCACAAACACTTCAGACTCCTTTTTAATCAAGTTATGGGCGCTTCGGAACGTTCAATTACATCTCACGAGCCACGACGCAATTTCACCCAGCTTTGTTCCTCACTGAAACTCAGGCAGAAGCAGTCACGTTCCGCTTCTGAGGTACAGTAATTAGACGTGATGGGAGGCAGTTCCTCGCCTTACAGCGTCAAAGTTCATGTTATAATGTTTAAACAATCAAAATTCGTACCTGCTTACTTTTCCTATAGCACCCCAGCGTGTTTTAGAATGGCTGCTCGTTTGATCCGAAGCATTCCCGCCTATTCCATGACAAAGTGGATTCTACAGGACCTAGGTTATGATATCACGAAAAAAAATACGTGTGGCTTCCGACGTAGTACGCGATAGAAGGAGGAAACCCAATAAATACCAATTACGATGTTGTTTATTGTACCCTGAAGCTCCAGAGAAACTGGTATAGGAATGCAAATTCAATTACAGAGATATGTAAACAGGCAGAATACGGCGCTGCGGTCGGCAACGCCTATATAAGACAACAAGTGTCTGGTGCAGTTGGTAAGTCGATTACTGATGCTACAATGGTAGGTTATCAAGATTTAAGTGGGTTTGAACGTGGTGTTATAGTCGGTGCACGACCGATGGGACGGATTTTCCAGTACGACCATTTCAAGAGTGTACCGTGAATATCAGGAATACGGTAAAACATTAAATCTCCGACATCGGTGCGGCCGGAAAAAAATCCTGCATGAACGGGACCAACGACGACTCAAGAGAATCGTTCAACGTGATAGAAGTGCATCCCTTCCGCAGATTGCTGCATATTTCAATGCAGGGCCATCAACAAGTGTCAACGTGTGAACCATTCAACGAAACATCATCAAAAGGGGCTTTCCGAGCCGAAGGCCCATTCGTATACCCTTGATGACTGCACGGTACAAAGCTTTAAGCCCCGCCTGGGCCTGTCAACACCGACATTGGACTGTTGACGACTGGAAACATGTGACCTGGTCGGACGAGTCTCTTTCCAAATTGAATCGAGCGGATGGACGTGTACGGGAATGGAGACGACCTCACGAATCAGTAAATCCTGCTTGTATGCAGGAAGCTGGTGGAGGTTCTGTAATGGTGTGGGGCATGTGCAGTTGGAGTGATTTGGCACTCCTAATACGTCTAGATACGACTCTGACGAGGTGACTTGTATGTATGCATCTTTCTGATCATCTGCATCCATTCATGTGCATTGTGTGTTCCGACGCACTTGAACAATTCCAGCAGGACAGTGAGACACCCCAACGTCCAGAATTGCTACAGAGTGGCTCCAGGAACACTATTCTGAGTTTAAACACTTCCGCTGGCTACCTAACTCTGCAGATATGAACATTATTAAACATAACTGGGCCGCGCGCGATTATCCGAGCGGTCTCAGGCGCTGCAGTCATGGAATATGTGGCTGGTCTCGGCGGAGGTTCCTCGGGCATGGGTGTGTGTGTTTGTCCTTAGGTTAATTTAGCTTAAGCAGTGGGTAAGCTTAGGGACTGATGACCTTAGCAGTTAAGTCCCATAAGATTTCACACACATTTGAACATTTTTGAACATAACTGGGATGCCTTGCAACTTACTGTTCAGAATAGATCCCCACCCCCTCGTACTCTTACGGATTTATGAATAGCCCTGCAGAATTCGTGGTTTCAGATCCCTCCAGCACAACTTCATTCATTAGTCGAGTCCATGACACGTCGTGTTGCGGCACTTCTGCGTGATCGCGGAGCCCCTACACAATATTAGGCAGATGTACCAGTTTCTTTGGCTATTCAGTGTAACGCATCTTTAGTACGTGTCCTTTTGTTTCTTGCCCCGTCTGCTCGGTCGTCAATCAGGAGCAGTCGGGAAACCTTACTCAAAATGGTTCAAATGGCTCTGAGCACTATAGGACTTAACATCTGAGGTCATCAGTCCCCTAGACTTGGAACTACTTAAACCTAACTAACCTAAGGACATCACACACATCCATGCCCGAGACAGGATTCGAACCTGCGACAGTAGCTGTCGAGCGGTTCTGGACTGAAGCGCCTAGAACAGTACGGCCACCGCGGCAGGCAGTCGGGAAACCTTACTCAAAATGGTTCAAATGGCTCTTAGCACAGGATTCGAACCTGCGACAGTAGCTGTCGAGCGGTTCTGGACTGAAGCGCCTAGAACAGTACGGCCACCGCGGCAGGCGAAACTTAGCCCATCAGCAATTTTAGCTTTCATCTTGTGAGATATTCCCGCATCCGTCACCTGTACATCGAATTTCTTCTGTCGTTAACACTGCCTGTGGGACGCGCGATTTTACCCCTCTCCACTGCACGCCACCCCGCAACAGTCTATGTTTGGGTTAAAGATTTTTATAAAAAATGCACACAGGACGTATCTTCTATTAGTTTCCTCTCCCTGAATCTCTCCAGTCAAATGCCAGAATGTTTCCTTTGAAAGCGCACGACCAATTTCCTTCCCCACCCTTCACACAATTCGAGTGTGTGCACCATCTCTGATGACCTCGATGTCGGCGGGGCTTAAACCCAATCTCACTTCTTATTAATTTCGTTTGTCAATATTGTCGACACGCTTATCAGAAATATGAGACGAGATTTTGCACACCGTCATCGCCATAATTTTCCTTCTGCGTTTACGTATGTCTGCAACGAAATTCAGTTTACATAGAGTTGTTACAAACGACGGGTTACCAGAAGAAATCCTCTGAGTGTAGCCCATAGCTCTTCACCGTTTTGAACGTACCAGTTTGGCACCAGACGTTCTGGAGATAGTTTTCAGCCAGCAACGCTGGACGAGGGACCTGAGTAATCATTGGATGATCTCCGATAAGGTCACGAAAATGTTGTAAATCTTGAAACTCAGTTACCAACGAGAGTTACCCAACCACAAGTGACTCCTGTATATAAGAAGGATAAAAGAACGACCCCGGAATATTATAGACCAATATCGAAACATTGGTTTAAAAAAATGTTCAAATGTGTGTGAAATCTTATGGGACTCAACTGCTAACGTCATCAGTCCCTAGGCTTACACACTACTTAACCTAAATTATCCTAAGGACAAACACACACACCCATGCCAGAGGGAGACTCGAACATCCGCCGGGACCAAAAACATTGGTTTACATATTATAAATTCGAATATAATAAATTTTCCCGAGGGAGAAGGGCTTCTGTCCACAAATCAGCACGCGTTTAGAAATCATCGACCCTTCGGAAGTCCACTTGTTGCACTGGGAACTGTTAACGAAGATCCGAGCACGCGGTATGAGTTCACAGATACGTGAGTAGCTCGAAGACTTCGTAGGTAATATAGCCCAGCGCGTTGTCGAGGACGGTGAGTGTTCAGCAGAGACAAGGGTACCGTCAGGAGTGCCTCAGGGAAGTGTGATAACACCGCTCTTGTTCCCTGCATACATAAACTATCTAACGGATTGAGTGGATAGCCGTCTGGGACTGTTTGCTTGATGCCGTAGTGTACGAAAAAGCATCGTCCTTCACCGGATGGTATCATATCTCTTTAAAAAAAATGTATACTATTTATTTAGAGGAAACACTCTCCTAGTAAATTTGTTTGTTCTTTGATTTATCGCGATCTGTTACTGATTTTTAGTTAACTTAGTTTTTACGTTCAGCTTTCAAAAAAATACAAAAGAGATATAATAAGCAAAATAATAAAATTCGTAGGTTGCCAATTACGTATTATATCTGGTTTTATCGAGAGCCAGGCTCCCTACAAATTACTGTAAATGCAATAGCGTAGTATTACTCAGCTCCAGTTCACTGTCACAGAAAATAGACAAGTTTTAATAAAATTATTTCACTGGATTCCTTCAATTAATCTCACTGAATATTTTAACATAATTTCTTCCGTCCCGGCTATCAGACATTGTGCTGTGAAAAAATATTTTTAAATGTACCGCGTAATGGCGGCTAGTTGTTAACAGTCAGAGATCACTGTTAATCGCTCCGCAGCAGCTGGAAACATGCTAAATAATTTTCATTAAATATTCTTTTCATAAGATAAATGCGGCGTAGGTTCTTGAAATAGCACAGAGAGATCACTTTATACTAATATATTCTTACTAGGACACAGTTTACACCATTAAATATTTGCAATTACGCTACGACAGAAACAAATGCTAACGCAGCACAATAGCTTGCGTACCTTATTCCAGCTAACACCAGACGGAAGAGAACAAAACAGACTAGACAGAAGAATGAGCATTGCATTGTATTTTATACTCTTACAAAGATAATATTTCTTTTAATTACTTACACATTATAATCTCATACAATAAAAATGTCTTTTCTCCATCTATCGATCTATATTGTATATTTTTACAGTTAGTGTTATTACCTTTCGCAGATAAATCGATGTTTTGCAATTCATTTTGAGTCACATACAGTCATTTTTATTTATGTTTCACCTCGATAATGATGAATATTGCAAAAGGGACACTACAGAGGGTACAGGAAGACGTAGACAGAATTTATAGTAGGTGTGATGAATGAATGGCAGCTTGCTTTAAATCTAACGTTCGAATGCAGTAGTAGTGGTACGCAGTTTAATACATTCACAGAGACAGCAAAGGACTTGGAAGAGCAGTTGAATGGAATGGACAGTGTCTTGAAAGGAGCATATAAGATGAACATCAACAAAAGCAAAACAAGGATAATGGAATGTAGTCGAATTAAGTCGGGTGATGCTGAGGGAATTAAATTAGAAAATGAGACACTTAAAGTAGTAAAGGAGTTTTGCTATTTGGAGAGCAAAATAACTGATGATGGTCGAAGTAGAGAGGATATAAAAAGTAGACTGGCAATGGAAAGGAAAGCGTTTGTGAAGAAGAGAAATTTGTTAACATCGAGTATAGATTTAAGTGTCAGGAAGTCGTTTCTGAAAGTATTTGTATGGAGTGTAGCCATGTATGGAAATGAAACATGGACGACAAATAGTTTGGACAAGAAGAGAATAGAAGCTTTCGAAATGTGGTGCTACAGAAGAATGCTGATATTAGATGGGTAGATCACGTAACTAATGAGTAGGTATTGACTAGAATTGGGGAGAAGAGGAGTTTGTGGTACAACTTGACTAGGAGAGGGGATCGGTTGGTAGGACATGTTCTGAGGCATCAAGGGATCACCAATTTAGTATGGAGGGCAGCGTGGAGGGTAAAAATTGTAGAGGGAGACCAAGAGATGAATACACTAAGCAGATTCAGAAGGATGTAGGTTGCAGTAGGTATTGGGAAATGAAGAAACTTGCACAGGATAGAGTAGCATGGAGAGCTGCATCAAACCAGTCTCTGGACTGAAGACCAAAACGACAACAGCAACATGGTAAATATCCAGGCATAACGTCACAGAGCAATATGAACTAGAAGGAACACCCAAGGACGATAGTTGGTAAGACAAATAATCGCCATCGGTTTATTGGGAGAATTTTTGGGAAGTGTAACTCATCTACAGGATGAACATTTATAAAACAGACAAACTGCAGGGGCGGATTCCAGATGGTAAATGGAGGAGAAAAGATCCGTCCAGAAATGGACGGTGTGCGTGCAACAACAAATCATCCCGAATACAATACAGAGCTGCATAGCATTCACGTCAAAATATATGTTCAAAGTGACCTCCATAGGATGCAACGCTCGTGTTAAGGCACCGCATTATGGATTGCCGCACTCTTTCGTATGTTCCGACTTCTCTCCGAATGTAGTCACAGGCGTCGTGAACACGCTGTTGAAAGGTCTGTACATCAGAAACTAGTGCAGTGCACGCAACGCTTTTCAGATACCACCAGAGATAAAAATCCAAGGGATTTAAGTTCTGTGATCTAGCAGCCCATGTTTCAGGGCTCCCGCGTCCTATGCAACGTCCGGAGAAGGTGTCGTTGAGGTGTCGGCGAACAGTAATGAGGAGTCTGGGTGGTGCTCCGTCATGCAGAAACCACATAACTTGTCGCATTGCCAAAGCCACATTATCAAGCAGCCCAGGGAAAGTATTCCGCAGGAGGTCCTGGTACGTTCTTCCGTCGAGGCCTTTTCGTATAATAGCCAGTCCAAGTCTGCGGTCGGCAAAAATTTCTGCTAAACCAATGCTGGTGAGACTGCTCAATCATTCCCCGATGATTGTTTGTAACCCACTGATGACGATTAAGCAGATTGATGATGGCTGTTCTGCTAAAGGTTGCTTCGTCGGTAAAGAGGACTGATGATAGAAATCCCATAACTGTTAACAGTCTGGTGTGAAAATAGATTTAGAAAAGGCTTTTGACAGAGTTTAGTGGAACAAGCTGATGAGTATTTTGAAGAGGAAAGGAGTAGATTGGAAAGAAAGACGACTGATACAGGATCTATATTCACACCAGAAAGTGAGGACAAGGATTCGAAATTAAACGTCAGAAGGAAGCAACATTGGACGAGATGTTAGACAAGGTTGTTGCCTTTCCCCGCTGTTGTTTGACGTATACCTTGGAGAGATTATTGCGAAAAGCTTAGATGGGAAAAGAGGAATACTTATTGGTGGAAAGAGAATAGTATGTACAAGATTTGCTGATGATATGGTATTAGTGACAGAAAGTGAGCGGAGAGTGAATATCATGCTGAAAGATCTGAATCAAGCTTGTGTGGAATATGCGATGCAAATAAACACAGCAAAAAAACAGAGTATGGTCATCAGCACAAGACGCAAACTTTCCAATATTAAAATAGGACAATCAAATGTTCAAATGTGTGTGAAATCTTATGGGACTTAACTGCTAAGGTCATCAGTCCCTAAACTTACACACTACTTAACCTAAATTATCCTAAGGACAAACACACACACCCATGCCCGAGGGAGGACTCGAACCTCCGCAGGAACCAAAAATAGGACAATCTACCATTAGGCAAGTAAGTGCATTTAAATATCTTGGAAGCATAATAACTGAAGACTTGAGATGTCACCAGGAGGTGAAAACTCGAATTGCCATAACATAGGAGGCATTCAGCAGAAAGAGGAGACTTTTATGTGGTAGATCAGATAAAGGACTAAGGAAAAGGCTTGGCAAGTGTTTTGTCTGGAGTGTGGCACTATGTGGGGCAGAAACATGGACGCTGAGACGAAAGTATAAAAAAAGGTTAGAAGCATTTGAGATGTGGATGTGAAGGAGAATGGAGGGAATAAGCTGGATGGAAAGAGTGAGTAATGAAAGAGTATTGGAAAGGGTTGGTGAGAGAAGATGTCTGCTGAAGGTCGTAAGAGAAAGGAAAAAGAGCCGATTGGGACATTCATTGAGAAGGGAGTGCTTGCTAGCAGATGCTTTGGAAGGGTTGGTTTGTGGGAGATGACTGAGAGGAAGATGATAGACGACGTAAAGGGAAGAGGAAATTGTGCAGACCTGAAGAGGATGGTAGAAGACCGGACAGCCTGGAGAACTACCATGTGAAAACCAGCCTTTTGGCAGAACACTGATGATGATGATGGTGTAAAAATTGTCGGCAAGATCCTTCCCGGAGAGAACAATACGCTGCTGATAATCCTCGCACGCGTTGCAGGTGATAGGGGTAGTAGCGGTTGCCGTGCAGATTACACATAACCGTACTTTGGCTTATACCATATTGACGGGCCACTTGCTCACAGCTTATGCTAGGGTTCGTCTCAATATCCTGCAGAACCTGGTCCTCCAAATCTGGTGTAAGCACAGGTAGCCACCTCCCTGCACGTTCGTCTGCCTGAAAGGACCCATTATCATACAAACGCCCAAAAAGGACTTGAAATGCTGTGTGAGGTTGTTTTGTCTGTGGAGGCACTTGTATTGGTATAGCCGTGCTGCATCTCGAACGTTTCCATCTGCCCATCTCGGCTTTTTCCCAACTTCCTTACAGTACGCTGCGTCAGTCAGACAGCCTGCAACACACAGGGAAGACATGGCACGTGGTGGGAGAAACTTTCCTTCGTCGGTGCCATCTACCGTGGCATGTCCATAGGACCTTCTTTCGTCCTTTTTCAGTCAGGAATCTGTCCCTACAGTTTTTGTCGGTTTTATTAATGTTCACCCAGTATAAAAGAAATCGCGTATAGAACGCTAGTGGGACCGACTGTTGAGTAATGCTCGAGTGTTTGGCATCCACACGAGGTCAGATTAATCGACATGGAAGCAATACGTGCTACTCGATTTGTTACTGGCAGATTCTGTCAACACGCGAGTGTTACGGAGATGCTTCGTAAACTCAAATGAGAATCTTTGGAGGGTAGACGACATCCTTTTCACGCAACACTATTGAAAAAATGTAAAAAATCAGAATTTGTGGCTAACTGCAAAATTCTGATGGTGCTATCGTATATCTTTCTTAAGGACCGTGACGACAAGAGAAAAGAAATGAGGCCTCATACGGCAGAGTATAGATAGTTGTTTTTTCATCACTTCATTTGCGAGTGGAACAGGAAAGGGAATGACCAGTAGTCGTAAAAAGATACCCTCTAACAAAAACGGTAAGGCTGCCTGGAGAGTGTATACGTACGTATGTATGCAGATGTAGCAATAAAATAGTGTCTAGTGAGCGACAAGTTCGACACCACGTAAAGGTTTACGAACTGGTACAGGGTTATGTGAATCTGGTGATGTACAACAGTAATGCATCGCTTAAACCTTCAAAAGAAGGCAAAAAATAACAGGGGCAACCGTGGTAAAACAGGGTTTCACAAAACCTTCAGTATTTTGTCAATAGAATAATGTCAGATCAAATCGAGGCATAAAAACTGAATATCATACATATCATATACACCTTGAAAAATAAGCACATGGAAACGTGTCAGACAGGTAGATTTGTATAGCAAAGGATTCAACTGACAACCAAAGCAGTAACTTCCTGAGAACTAGATCTCAAAAAGTTAAATATTTTAGGCACACTTAATGTGCATTAGTGGTCTCGGCATACCATACGCCTCGTTCCAGATTTTTCATCAGTTTGACAGGTTACTAACTTTCTTGATTGATTGGCGACTCCATGGAGTGTCCTGTGCACCACTACCAGATGATGGATATACTTAGAAGGAGAGACAGCGTTGGTCGTATTTTTTTGTTTTATTAACCGCAAAATCGATTTTCGGTCACTTAGTGACCATCCTCAGTGCTGTAATATATAATTTAAATTGGTAGGCACTGGTGTCAACAAGCTTAGAGCGATCACATAAACTGAGTTCTCAGTTTATGTGATCGCTCTAAGCTTGTTGACACCAGTGCCTACCAATATATTACAGCACTGAGGATGGTCACTAAGTGACCGAAAATCGATTTTGCGGTTAATAAAACAAAAAAATACGACCAATGCTGTCTCTACTTCTAAGTATATACTTTCTTGATGTTGTGTGCAATGGACTCAAACCACAGGTTCCTGGAGAGGCGAGCTGCGAGCAGTAAGAAACGCAGCAAAGGCAGTTTATGAAGTCTCGTGTTTCCCTCTCACCAACTTCCAGACGATTCGAGTTCACTAAGAACGAAGTTTTCCAGTCATCGGTCGATTCCAGCCGCCCTATTATGTCTGATATATATATATATATATATATATATATATATGTGTGTGTGTGTGTGTGTGTGTGTGTGTGTGTGTGTGTGTGTGTGTGTGTGTGTGTGTTTTTGAAGGTGTGCGGTTTCTGATATAAAATTTGCAGTCACTCTATGCCAATAAATAGGTGGTAAGCTATGCAGGATCCAACGCTGTATGCTTTCTACACCATTCAAGGCTCTTTCTCCCTTGTACCTTATTTTACTCACACACACTAACTATGGCGCTTCAGCTATTTTTCCTTCCTCTGCACCAGTTTTGAGACAAACGATTTCTTACTATATCTCATGTCGACTGGTCGTCGAATACTTTTTTCCGACATCTGTTGTGAAACTGTGTTTGAAGCTTTATTATTATCCCCAGAAACATGCGAAAAAAATGAGGAATAAGGCTTTACCGTGTAAAGCTACTACTTGAGTAGTAACTGTACAATGGTAACTACGTGCATCAGACTACGCCCGTGAAGCGAAGGAAGTGCTGTTTCAAATAAGCTAGCCGGCCGCGGTGGCCGAGCGGTTCTAGGCGCTTCAGTCCGGAACCGCGCTACTGCTACGGTTGCAGGTTCGAATCCTGCCTCGGGCATGGATGTTTGTGATTTCCTGCGTGATTTCCGAGGTTCCTCGTTCCTCTCTGCTGCTGCGTCCAAGATTTTCAGAGTTTCCGAAGTATTATCCGGTTATCCTTCTGGCCCTGCTACAAAAAGCGGCCGGTCGCCACTGTATTGTGCTTCAGTGCTCAGGTCCGTCCGTCTTGGCTTCTTCCTGTGTCAAGCAGGACCAACATACCTTTGCGGGCTTTTCCACCCAGGACTTGCATTACGCCTGCCATTTCATTTCCACTGGCGTTCCAATCTCTACTAGTATAGGCAATCATTCATTACGGCATTTTGATAATAAAGACACTCCGTCATCTTTCATGCAATACGCGTTAACAACTATTTACAAGGTGTACTAGACAGTGCCAGTCTTCTTTAAATATTCATATATAAGATGTACAACCTATCAAATGATACCTAATTCCGGTTGTAATTCATGGCAAGGTATGAAGATGAGTGCTAGTAAGGTGCGAAATTATAGCCACCTTACAATGAAACGGACTAACAGCTTCTGGGATAGCGGAATAAACGAAGCAAAAGAGATCAAAACATCGAACAACGTTCTCAATGAAGACGGTGAGTCCGCAGCTCGTGGTCGTGCGGTAGCGTTCTCGCTTCCCGCGCCCGGGTTCCCGGGTTCGATTCCTGGCAGGGTCAGGGATTTTCTCTGCCTCGTGATGACTGGGTGTTGTGTGCTGTCCTTAGGTTAGTTAGGTTTAAGTAGTTCTAAGTTCTAGCGGACTGATGACCATAGATGTTAAGTCCCATAGTGCTCAGAGCCATTTGAACCATTTGAAAAGACGGTGAATTGCAGCTGACTATGGCCTAGCATCCCGTGACTGCGGAGTTGAAGCGGGCGACGCAATCACGCCACCAAATATTATCATATGTGATGCAGGACTGTGCATCAGTGACGTCACTGGCGACGGCGTGGCCGTACAGGGTGATTCAAAAATAACTGTACATACCGCATGGGTGTAATGTACGGATCAAAATAACAGTAAAATGTTAATTGATGTTTTATCTGAAACTCCTTTATTTCCGATTTATGATGCATAATGTCATCGTGGTAGGTACTTCATCATGGGCCAGGTTTTCGGCGTGTCATGTTCGCTTTCATATCGACTGATGCTGCTTTGTCAGCGGTGGCCTTGCGCATTTCAGTCGGGAGGCAAGAGAGTATCTCAAAGTTGCTGATCCTGATAAGTGGACAGGTCATGCAGGACCAGTTGCTTGGCCCGCCAGATATCCAGATCTTAACCCCTGGACTTCTACCTCTGGGGCCATCTCAAGGATCTGATGCATAGTATTCAACTGAGAATGGAGCACAACTGCATCAGCGAATAGAAAACAGTTGTGCAACTGTGCAGAATGAAGTGAAAAGGGCTTGCAACATTCGGAGAGCGGCAAGAAGTCTAGCACGTCACTGTCTTCATCTACTTGGACATCATTTTTAACATGCCCTAGGGTAAGCATACAAAACGTAGTTAAGTTGAATTTCTGGTCCCTTTGTTTCGTTGCTTTCTGAAAAGAATTAATTTTGTGTTGTTTGTGTTGCACTAGTGATCTCTACACTACTGCATAAAGCGGTTTCAAATATAATATTATTCGACGTTTCATTCTGGTTTTGATCCATACGTTACATCCACGAAATGTGTACAGTTATTTTTGAATCACCTTGTGTTAGCACGACAGTCGGTCGGCCGGTGTGGCCGAGCGGTTCTAGGCGCTTCAGTCTGGAACAGCGCGACCGCTACGGTCGCATGTTCGAATCCTGCCTCTGGCATGGGTGCGTATGATGTCCTTAGATTAGTTAGGTTCAATTAGTTCTAAGTTCTAGGGGACGGATGACCTCAGATGTTAAGTCCCATAGTGCTTAGAGCCATTTGAACCATTTGAGCACGACAGTCAACCACCTGACAATGGTAGAGGTGGTCTCTACCGCAAGCTCATGGTCAGTTCACCAATTGACGTGGCTTGAAAGACGAGAACTTTTACTAATGGATATTGCTGCGAGAGCATACATTCGTATGGAAAAAGGAGTGTGTGGGAGATGGTGTGTTTACACGCCACACGTTGTCAGCCATTCTTTAGCTGCTATTTGTGTGCAGTTCTATAGCTAAGTACCGATACAGTATTCAGAGATACTGATATAGTGTTTCTCTTGTTTGGCGCTCCTCGTCGATATGGCTGAAGTGGCCAGTTGTCTGCGTATGAACTTATACAATCTTTACTAACGAAGAATACTGGTCCATGCCCTTTGTTTATGGTTGCTGTTATGGTAATGCGGCAGCGACTGAAGGAGAATATAGAGAGGGGTTTACCCAATGACGGGATTCAAGAGGAGGGTATTTCAAGCACTTCAGCAATACATGGAGAATACAGGAACGCAGCAACCTGCACATCATGTTGATCGACCAAGACATTCTTCAGATCACGAAGAACGATCTTGATATCGTATAAGCACCTCTGTTTATCAGTACAAAACGTCTTGGGCGGCGTGTTGGACACCCTCACACATCTATTTGGCGTGTACTTGGCAAGATTTCCATCAGTACCATCTGAACCCTCCGTAAGAATTAAAGCCACAAGATCATGGACATCGTCTGCCTTCCTATGGGTGTTTGTCACAGATGATTAATTACCAACCAGATGTTGTCAACCACGTCTTATGGATTGACGAGTCAGGATTCAAAAGATATGGTGTTACAAACAGACACAACTGATACATCGCTGCCGAGAATCCCGTGTAACTCATTCCACCTGATACCAAACCAAATTTAGTGTTAACATATGGGCAGGTATCATCGGTGGTACACTTTTTGATCCATTCAGTCTGGTGGACAGAATTTGGGGAGTGGGTTGGCGCTGTTTACCTGCATTTCTTAGAAGCTGTGCTTCCAACAGTACTGGATGATATGGCCCCATAGACAACACCTATGGTATCAACTACGTGGTGCTCCAGCACATTTCTTAGTACGAGTACGGCAGCGGTTGGAGGACCATTTTCCAGTTACGTGGACTGGAAGGGGCGGTTCCATTCCTCCGAAAGACGGTCCTCCGATCTGATACCACTGGACTTTTTGCTCTCGGTTTGTTACAAAGTGAAAGTGTACAGTGTTGTGGATTGGCCATAGCGCAAACCCACAATGAGAGGAGACCGAAAGGCACGCGTTTAAGCTCACGCAGGCTGGCGTGAGGTCTGTAACAGGCAAAGGTATTAAGACTAGCAAAAAAGGTACGTAGCTTCTGGAATACTTAATTTTAATCCATAATTGGGGAACATCGCTCTTGACGGTACATGTATTACAATCAATAGTCACTGGTAATGGCGCCTTGCTAGGTCGTAGCAAATGACGTAGCTGAAGGCTATGCTAACTATCGTCTCGGCAAATGAGAGCGTATTTTGTCAGTGCTCCATCGCTAGCAAAGTCGGTTGTACAACTGGGGCGAGTGCTAGGAAGTCTCTCTAGACCTGCCGTGTGGCGGCGCTCGGTCTGCAATCACTGATAGTGGCGACACGCGGGTCCGACGTATACTAACGGACCGCGGCCGATTTAAAGGCTACCACCTAGCAAGTGTGGTGTCTGGCGGTGACACCACATACAGATCGTATATACTAAACAAAGAAGAGCTCGTTGCAAAGATTCACGGAGCAATAGAGTTCAGGTGGTGTGCTGAAGCTTGTATTCAGGCGAGAGGGGGCATTTCGAGCTTCTCCTCTGCTAGGACTAAGACAAACCAAAGAATGTATCATGTATTAATTATTAAAATAATTAGATGAACAAGATTAAATGAATAGCATGGGAAACGTGTTAATTGAAGGTGGCGTTCAAACGAGAGAGTAACTCCCAATTTCGGAATTACATATGTAATTCCAAAACGTCGAAGAACACGGATAAATTGTGTTAACATTTTTTGTTGGATATAATGTCCTCCATCATCTCATCAAGAACTGACCTTATGTTCTGATACACAGTTCATAGATTCTAATCCTTTATCGTTACATCTTTTAAAACCGTAAATATTTATACACGTTTTAAAACTTCATATTATAACCTCTCTTCCAAAGCAATTATCGAGAAAAAAAACAAAATTCATTTTGCTTTTAATCACATTTTTTGTAGCGCGACTTAGTTCAGTAATCTGCTCGGTAAGGTCCATGTAGTTCGACGTAATACTGCCAAGTTTTTAAGTACGGTGTGCCCCTGTGTGACACTGGTTGTTATGGAATACACTTTCCCGTTATCTGGACGGGCATCGGCAGGTAACAGGCATTATTTCACCATGCGTTTGCAACGCAGGCGAGTCTGTTCAGAATGTGGTACAGCGAGTCAAACGTCAAGCGTGGCTGTCTCATTTATCTTTTCGCGAAATAGACTGCCGAACGGGATTTTCTGGCTGCAGCCGCGGGTGATTTACGCGGAACAGAAATTGAAATGCCTCGGTGACAGCCCACAAAAAACCGCACGAATTACGAGGACGCGCTGGACGTCGCTCAGGGTCCGCCGTTCACACGTGGACTGCCGCTGGCTCTGCGGCCCATCGTTGAAGTCGAAGAACAAGTAGTGTCACACATGATATCTTGCTAAAAAAGAAAAAAAAGCACCCCCAGGAGTCATAACCCAGTAGAGATAGCATTTTGGGTTGCAAAAAGGTGGAGTAATTTTGGTTTTCGCCTATGTTGTACGTATTACACCTCTCGTGAGAAATCCATGTTTTAGACTTTCTCTCCCTTGTGCGTTATCCGCCATCTCGAAAAAACCGCTAATAAATGGAACTTTTCTGTTTTTCCTCAGCAAAAATACTCCACTATCAATTTTAAAGAATGTTAAATTTCTTACAAATTTCATACATAACGTGTTTGGAAAATTCGGATCAGCTACTGACACACGACGCTGTGAAAATCTGCAAAAATGTCAAAAAATCTCAGAAATGTATGTCAGTGGTTTCGCCTTACTAACTTTTCTTTAGTGCAGAATGAGTAATAACCAACGCGGTAGAGGATTTAATTCCCTTAAAGAATCATAACCAATATTTCTAATTACTCCCTATACACGCAGAAAAATGTAGCATTAAGGATTTTAGTTAACGTGCACCCGTAACTGAAAATACCATCCTCGGTCAAAAACAGTAATTCTGACTGTACTGGAGTGACGTGAGGTAAAGACATCAACTGCCATATGTCCTATGGAGTTGATTCTAGAGGAAAGAATAGAGTTCAAATTCAAATGGCTCTGAGCAGTATGGGACTTAACATCTGGAGGTCATCAGTCCCCTAGACTTAGAACTGCTTAACCTAATTAACCTAAGGACAACACAGACATCCATGCCCGAGGCAGGATTCGAGCTTGCGACCGTAGCAGCAGCGCAGTTCCAGACTGAAGAGCCTAGAACCGCTCTGCTACAGCGGCCGGCGAATAATACAATTGTGAACAGCATTCCTGACGTAAAGATTTAGTACTATCTCTGACAATAGTTGATAACCATATGAATACGAAGAAAGGAAAAGAAGCTCTGGATCTTCAACTTTTGTAGTCCTGTCTTCCTCAGTTGCGTGTAATATTACGGTATATTGATAATTTTTACTTATCGACCGTCTGACAGCAACTGAATAAAACACAATTTCAGTGCCATACGCGTTTCGCCATTATTTTCTGCAAGGCATCATCAGTGGTAGGTTGCGTGGACAATTTCTTACATATTACGCTCCTGTTGCATTTTTGGTGTTTTTCTTCTTCTTATGAATGCCAATTTACGGTTTTTTCCCACATTCCACAGCACTATGAACTGAACGCTTGTTTCAATGCAATGTTTTGGTTTCTGTTGCGACAGAATATGTTGTTTGTGGCAGGTTTACAAAAGCGAAAATATGGCAACTCATCTACACAAGTTTTCAAGACACCTACATAAAGTGACACAAGGAATTTTTCATTTGCTTCCACGAGCTTGTCTGTTTTTGCAGCTGGATCTTTGGAAATAGAAACTCTTTTACTGTGGGAAGCATCGCTTTCAAGTGTGGTGCAAATTTAGGTTTTTCCTTTACAAACAAAGGGGAGGTGGTATCGCAGCCACTTATCGCATGCAGAAATTCAATGGTTTCCAATATATCTTTATAGCTGAGGGATGTTTTGGAATACATCGCATTTCCTTACAGATGTTCAAAAGAACGCATTGTCTGGCGCTAAAGTCGTCACCAAAACCAAATGATAAATGTCTTCTCCAATAACAATAGAAGTTTGTTCGGAAGACAACGAAATGCATCTGCACCTAAATTTGCACCACACTTGAAAGCGATGCTTCCCACAGTAAAAGTGTTTCTATTTCCAAAGATCCAGCTGCAAAAACAGACAAGCACGTGGAAGCAAATGAAAAATTCCTTGTGTCACTTTATGTAGGTGTCTTGAAAACTTGTGTAGATGAGTTTCCATATTTTCGCTTTTGTAAACCTGCCACAAACAACGTATTCTGTTCCAACAGAAACCAAAACATTGCATTGAAACAAGCGTTCTGTTCATAGGGCTGTGGAATGAGCGGAAAAAAATGGCAAATTGGCATTCATAAGAAGAAGAAAAACACCAAAAATACAACAGGAGCGCAATATGTAAGAAATTGTCCACGCAAGCTGTCACTAATGATGCCTTGCAGAAAATAAAGGCGAAACGCGTATGGCACTACAATTGTGTTTTATTCAGTTGCTGTCAGACGGTCCATAAGGAAGAAGCTCTTGATCGTCACATGCTTTTCCACGGGATAGTTGTCTAATGATGACCTGAAAGAAATGCTTCGAGTTCGGACTTTCTCGCTTTTCATTGCCACTATTTTCTGTGGAAGGTTCAAATGGTTCAAATGGCTCTGAGCACTATGGGACTCAACTGCTGAGGTCATTAGTCCCCTAGAACTTAGAACTAGTTAAACCTAACTAACCTAAGGACATCACAAACATCCATGCCCGAGGCAGGATTCGAACCTGCGACCGTAGCGGTCTTGCGGTTCCAGACTGCAGCGCCTTTAACCGCACGGCCACTTCGGCCGGCTCTGTGGAAGGCATTCGCAGTTGGAGAAAGTCCACATTTTACTTTACCTTCATGCCATTGCCAAATGACATAGAAATGGGAAAGGGCAAAGCTGAAGGACCATAGTAGATGGTGCCTGTCAGCTGCAGATGGGACATTAAGCGGAATCAGTGGCGACGAGCGAAAATGTATACCGGACCGGGATTTCCTGTTTAGTAGGCAGGTGAGGTAACCAGGGCGCCATCAGGGACACAGCGTTATCGCAACTGCGGAGACTATTTCGGTACGCCTCACGGCCGATCCACACTCCCACCGAACGCAACCTATCCGTAGTCCTTGTCCTTTGTACTCCTATTCGCTACTCAACAACAAATGGGTGGACGTATTTGTGCATCCGCACTGAACAAGGTGGATCCATTGCCCAGATAGGCTTATCAGTTACACGATGTGTAGTGTCTGTTCTTTCGGGCATCTATTTTTAAAAGGTTTGTAACCTACGTACAGCGACGTCATGGCCACAATGCTACGGCAGTCTTCGAGGGGTACCCCCAGAAGAAAATAAAAGGAGCACAGAAATTAGGAGGTAGTCGTTCCAGGCAGCAATGTTGTACGGAATTCTCTTTGATGATACCATGTTTTCACAGACGCCAAAGAATAAACTGTTATCAAATGAAAAAAAAGCAACTCCCGCTTCACCTCATTGGTTCAGAAGGAATTCCAGCGAGTACAAATGGTCACCAAGCATTCACCAGAAGGTGCAGAAGCAATTCGTTGTCTTCCGAACAAAATTCTGTTGTTATTGGAGAAGACATTTATCTTTTGGTTTTAGTTACCGCTTTAGCGCCACACAATGCGTTTTTTTGAACATCTGGAAGGAGTACCACAGTAAATGCGATGTATTCCAAAACATCCCTCAGATATAAAGATACCTGCGAAAACGTTGATTTTCTCCATGCAATAAGTGGCTGCCATACCACCTCCTTTCTGTTTGGAGAGGGAAATGTGGTGTCACCGCCAGACACCACACTTGCTAGGTGGTAGCCTTTAAATCGGCCGCGGTCCGGTAGTATACGTCGGACCCGCGTGTCGCCACTATCAGTGATTGCAGACCGAGCGCCGCCACACGGCAGGTCTAGAGAGACGTCCTAGCACTCGCCCCAGTTGTACAACCGACTTTGCTAGCGATGGAGCACTGACAAATTACGCTCTCATTTGCCGAGACGATCGTTAGTATAGCCTTCAGCTACGTCATTTGCTACGACCTAGCAAGGCGCCATTATCAATTGCTATTTATATTCTGATGCATGTACAGTCAGACCGATGTTCACCAATTATGGATTAAAGTTAAGTATTTCAGCAGCTATGTACCTTTTTTTGCTAGACTCAATTCCTTTAACTGTTCCAGACCTCACGCCAGCCTGCGTGAGCTTAAACGCGTGCCTTTCGGCTTCACCTCCTAGTGGCTTGGCTGTCTTGCCAAGTCACAACAGGAAAACCTAAATTTGCACCACACTTGAGAGCGATGCTTCCCACAGTAAAAGTGTTTCTACTTCCAAGGATCCAGCTGCAGAAAGAGAGAAGTTCGTGGAAGCAAATGAAAATTTCCTTGTGTCACTTCATGGAGGTGTCTTGAACACTTGTTTAAATGAGTTGCCATATTTTTCGCTTTTGTAAATCTGCCAAAAACAGCATATTCGATTTGGTACGTCTATGTCCAATACGGGATGCAGTTCAGTATCATGCACTTACAATGAGGAACCAAAGAAACTGGAACAACTGCCTAATATTGTGCACGGCCGCCGCGAGCATCATAAAAACGACGTGGCATGGACTCGACTAATGCCTGAAATAGTGCTGGAGGGAGCTGACACCATGAACCGCGCAGGGCTGTCATAAATCGTAGCAGTACGAGAGGGTGGAGATCTCTTCTGAGCAGCATGTTGCAAGGCATCCCAATATGCTCAATAATGTTCATGTCTGGGGAGTTTGGTGGCCACAGGAAGCGTTTAAACTCAGAAGAATTTTACTGGAGCCACTCTGTAGCAATTATGGACGTGTGGAATCGCCCAAGTCCGTCCGAATGCACAACGGACATGAATGGATGCAGGTGATCAGTCAGGAATCCTATGTACGTGTCACCTGTCAGAGTCGTATCTAGACGTATCAGGGCTTCCATATTACTCCAGCCGCACGTGCCCCACACCATTACATAGCCTCCACCAGCTTGAACAGTCCCCTGCTGACGTCCAGGGTCCATTGATTCATGAGACTATCTCCATACCCGTACATGTCCATACGCTCGATGCAATTTTAAACGACACTCGTCCGACCAGGTAACACGTTTCCAGTCATCAATAGTCCAATTTCGGTGTTGACGGACCCAGGCGAGGCTTAAAGCTTTTGTCGTGCAGTCATGAGGGTACATGGGAGGGCCTTCGGCTCCAAAAGCCCTTATCAATGATGTTTCGTTGAAAGGTTCGCACGCTCACACTTGTTAATGGCCCAGCATTGAAATATGCGGCAATTTTAGGAATAGTTGCACTTATGTCACGCTGAACGATTCTCTTCACTCGTCATTAGTCCCATTTTTTCAGGGTCATTTTCCGGCCGCAGCGATGTCGGAGATTTGATGTTTTGCCGGATTCCAGATACGGCACACTCGTGAAGTGCTCGAACTGGAAAATCCTCACTTTATCACTACCTCGGAGATGCTGTGTGCCTTCGCTCGTGCGCCGACTATAACACCACGTGGAAACTCACTTAAATCGTGATAACCTGCCATTGTAGCAGCAGTAACCGACCTAACAACTGCGCCAAATACTTGTCGTCTTATACAGGGTTCTTACAAATGATTGAAGCGATTTCACAGCTCTACAATAACTTTATTATTTGAGATATTTTCACAATGCTTTGCACACACATACAAAAACTCAAAAAGTTTTTTAGGCATTCACAAATGTTCGATATGTGCCCCTTTAGTGATTCGGCAGACATCAAGCCGATAATCAAGTTCCTCCTACACTCGGCGCAGCATGTCCCCATCAATGAGTTCGAAAGCATCGTTGATGCGAGCTCGCAGTTCTGGCACGTTTCTTGGTAGAGGAGGTTTAAACACTGAATCTTTCACATAACCCCACAGAAAGAAATCGCATGGGGTTAAGTCGGGAGAGCGTGGAGGCCATGACATGAATTATTGATCATGATCTCCACCACGACCGATCCATCGGTTTTCCAATCTCCTGTTTAAGAAATGCTTCTGCTTTAGCCTTTTCCGTAAGATTTTCAAACCGTCGGCTGTGGTACGTTTAGCTCCCTGCTTGCTTTATTCGTCGACTTCCGCGGGCTACGCGTGAAACTTGCCCGCACGCGTTCAACCGTTTCTTCGCTCACTGCAGGCCGACCCGTTGATTTCCCCTTACAGAGGCATCCAGAAGCTTTAAACTGCGCATACCATCGCCGAATGGAGTTAGCAGTTGGTGGATCTTTGTTGAACATCGTTCTGAAGTGTCGTTGCACTGTTATGACTGACTGGTGTGAGTGCATTTCAAGCACGACATACGCTTTCTCGGCTCCTGTCGCCATTTTGTCTCACTGCGCTCTCGAGCGCTCTGGCGGCAGAAACCTGAAGTGCGGCTTCAGCCGAACAAAACTTTATGAGTTTTTCTACGTATCTGTAGTGTGTCGTGACCATATGTCAATGAATGGAGCTACAGTGAATTTATGAAATCGCTTCAATCATTTGTAATAGCCCTGTATAGGCGTTGCCGATCGCAGCGCCGAATTCTGCCTGTTTACATATCTCTGTATTTAAATACGCGTGCCTTACCAGTTCCTTTGGCGCTTCAGTGTAGAACTTATCTGTTAGTGCAAATGTGGATGGGGTATGAAAAAGACGCCCTTGAGTGGGGCTGGGAGAAGAATATTGGTGGTCCAACTCCAGTGCCAATGAATAAAGAACCAGCTGCACCGGCATTGCTGAACATAATTTAATGCCACTTAAAAAGACTTGTGGTAACAAATGCAGGTGGAGAAAAGCAGGACTTGGATGCTCCATCGTATGTGTTATTCGTGGATTCTAATCATGTGATCGGGCGTTTAACGCGGTAAGGAAAGTATGTAAGTGGAGCAGAGTCGAGAGAAAATCATTCTAGGGACTATACGGGCCGCAAATGGTACCATCCGCTGACATAAGCGAATTCGACAAAGGGCGGATTGTCATCGTCCGGTGTCTGCGGACGAGGGTCTGGAAAGGGACCAAGCTGGTAGATTGCTTGCGTGCTACTCCCGTTAGCACCAATGGAAAGTGCTCGGAGGATGGTGAAGCCACGAGTAGACGATAGGCTGTTGAACGCCCAGGCGTCATCACAGAACGTGCTCTTCGGAGCCTTTCCCTCTCTGTAAAGCAGGAGAATCGATAGGTCATGATAACACACATGATGGCCGATGATACCACCCGTAGGACATGGTGAAGCAATAATGTGAGGCACCTAAACTAAATAAAAGTGAATAAAACTGAACGGATGAACAGAAGGACGTGTTTCTCGAAATTAAGTAAATGTCTGTCCTCAGTTCATAAGTTTCGATAGCGGGAGTCGAGGGGCTACTATCGCATTAGTCGATAACCCGATAATCTGCCGCAGACCGCAGTTGGCATGGCAACATAATGAAGTGGAACGCGCATCGCCCCCAGGTGGCGTTCACAATCGCGATGGGCACTGGTGATGATGTTTGACTCGTCATTGTAGATCATTGGGTGATTTCTGGAAGGAAATGCGTTACGACTTGGATAGTATTTCCAAGTGGCGTGCTGAATCGTAATTCTCCTCAGATATGAGTAAATGCGAGGCAGTACGAGCAAACAAAGAAACAAGAATCAGATAGTATCATATTACAAGTTTACACTATAATCGGAGGTAAGGAAGAGGAATGGATGTGTTTCGGGATCTTGGAGAAAGTGTAGTGTGTTTGTTACGCAAACCACATTCAAGAACTGAGTGTGACTTATTCTAGAGTACCGATCTATAGTGTGCAGTTGTATTAGATCGACCTCGAGCAATGCGTCGAAAGAAAATAAGGGCTGCTCTGCTAGGGTCGTGATGTACGCTGAGGGTACCTTGTCGGGTTGTCGAGGATATGGGCAAATGAAGGATTATTTCTCCAATAAAACAGCTGGTAAAAATTAACAATATCACTATATTCGATCGGGCGCGTGCAGGTCGGTCTGTGAGGCCATTAGCCAGTCCTTGTGGTCACCACAGGAAATTAATTTTCTTTTTTTTTTTAACAAAGCCATTCGCTGTTGGAGGCCGGTGCCAGAAATGGCGTATAAACTGGAACGGATACGCCTGGAGACGACCAGCAGATATCACGTGATTTCTCTCCCATGCTTCCTGTTGTCTACCTACAACGGTAACATAGTGAGCAGATCAAGTTCCACAGAAACAAGCGACTGCTGGTGACACGACGATTAAACTCGGCACATAGGTCACAATTAATTATGCTAGAACATTATACGAAAATGCTAAAATGAAAAACTAAAATTAAAATAATTTTTTTAGAATACCAGTTACTGGCTAGCCGATCTGTACTGCAATAACATGGCATAGCCAACACAATCTGTTAACAGGAACACTTCACAAACTTAAAAATAGTTCGTAGGAAATCGAGTTCGAAATACAGGATACATATGGAGAAGTGGTTTTACACGGAGTACGCGAAGGAACTTGCCCCCTTCTTGTAGTGGTGTACCGTAGGTCTCTAGAAGAGCGTAGCGTACCTTAAAATTGGAAAAGAGCACAGGTCATCCCCGTTTTCAAGAAGGGACGTCGAACGGATGTGCAGAACTATAGACCTATATCTCTAACGTCGATCAGCTGTAGAATTTTGGAACACGTATTATGTTCGAGTATAATGACTTTTCTGGAGACTAGAAATCTACTCTGTAGGAACCAGCATGGGTTTCGAAAAAGACGATCTGCGAAACCCAGCTCGCGCTATTCGTCCACGAGACTCAGAGGGCCATAAAAACGGGTTCCCAGGTAGATGCCGTGATTCTTGACTTCCACAAGGCGTTTGACACACTTCCCCACGGTCGTTTAATGAACAAAGTAAGAGCAATTGCGTGATTGGATTGAAGAGTTCCTAGATAACAGAAACGCACCATGTCATTCTCAATGGATAGATGTCTTACGACGTACGAGTGATTTCAGGTGTGCAGCAGGGGAGTGTCGTAGGACCGTTGCTATTCACAATATATATAAATGACTTTGTGGATAACAACGGAAGTGCAAAAATGGTTCAAATGGCTCTGAGCACTATGGGACATAACTTCTGAGGTCATCAGTCCCCTAGAACTTAGAACTACTTCAACCTAACTAACCTATGGACATCACACACATCCACGCCCGAGGCAGGATTCGAACCTGCGACCGTAGCAGTCGCGCGGTTCCAGACTGTAGCGCCTAGAACCGCTCGGCCACTCCGGTCGGCACGGAAGTTCACTGAGGCTTTTTGCGGATGTTGCTGTAGTATATCAAGAGGTTCTAACAATGGAGAATTGTACTGAAATGCAGGAGGATCTGCAACGAATTGATGCATGGTACAGGGAATGGCAACTGAATCTCAATGTAGACAAGTGTAATGTGCTGCGAATACATAGAAAGAAAGTTCCTTTATCATTTAGCTACAATATAGCAGGTCAGGAACTGGATGCAGCTAATTCCATAAATTATCTGGAAGTAGGCTTCAGGAGTGATTTAAAGTGGAATGACCATATAAAATTAATCATCGGTAAAGCAGATGCCAGACAGAGATTCACTGGAAGAATCCTAAGGAGATGCAATCCGAAAACGAAGGAAGTACGTTACAGTACACTGCTTGAATACTGCTCACCGGTGTGGGATCCGTACCAGATAGGATTGATAGAAAAGATAGAGAAGGTCCAACGGAGAGCAGCGCGCTTCGTTACAGGATCATTTAGAATCGCGAAAGCGTTACGGAGATGACAAACTCCAGTGGAAGACTCTGCAAGAGGGACGCTCAGTAGCTCGATACGGGCTTTTGTTGAAATTTCGAGAACATACCTTCATCGAGGAGTCAAGCAGTATATCTCGCGAAGAAACAATGAGGATAAAATCAGAGAGATTAGAGCCCACACACAGGCACACCGACAATCTTTCTTTCCACGAGCAATACGAGACCGGAATAGAAGGGAGAACTGATAGAGGTACTCAAGGTACCCTCCGCCACACACCGTCAGGTGGCTTGCGGAGTATGGATGTAGATGTGGATGTAGATGTAGATTCTAGACTCCGCAGTACATCCCTCGTAGGGTCGACGAGAATAAGGGGAAGTATACAGAGTACGGAAGAATCCACAGCGTAATGTATTCTTCGATCTGTAGGCACATGGAAAGTGCATAGGATGGCTGATACGAGTGCGAATTATGCTTCGCCACTTACGACACAGGGGCTTGCGAGATATATATATGCAGATGTAGTTTGATTGCATATTCACATATGCTAAATATCTCTCCTCTCTGAAATTTTACATTTTATTTGGAATTAGGTGGAATTGCTTCATGAAATGTTAACGTTTCGAGAACTGAAATAGTTTAAAATAATCCATAGCATAACTTGAATATGTCCGTCAAGATCACGGTTGAGTCAAAGAGCGATTCCATAAACTCAGTCAGATTCTCACCGAAATCACGTTTCAAAATACGTAAGTACGCCCGACCCGGCCAGTGGGTGGTGAATGTTCGCGTCGGTTCAGGCGGCTTCTCACTTGAACGCAGAAGATACTAATACAACCTCAGTCACCACACCAATCTGATCCTGTACCAGGCGACCGAATACAGGATTTGGAAACTGTAGTTTTCTGAGGGGGAAGATTTGTCTGGTTTAATAGAAGAAGTCGATTTAGAAGAGGTAGGGGGCCCAGTATTAGAACCAGAATTTAAAAGAGCTTTGGAAGACTTAAGATCAAATAAGGTAGAACGGAAAGATAAAATTTCCAAAATCAGTAGGAGAAGTGGCAACCAAACGACTACTCTCGTTGGTGAGTGAAATTTATGAATCTGGCGTTATACCATCTGACTTTCGGAAAAAAACAGCTCATGTATCCAAGTTGTTGACAAGAATAATACACAGAAGAATGGAAAAGAAAATTGAGGAAGTTCTAGATGACCAGTTTGGTTTTAGGAAAGGTAATGACACCAGAGAAGCAATATTAATGTTGTGGTTCATAATGGAAGCAAGACTAAAAAAGTCAAGACACGTTCTTAGGATTTGTCGACCTAGAAAAAGGGCTCGACAATGTAAATTGGTGCAAGACGTTCGAAATGTAGAGGAAAAAAATTTGGTTCAAATGGCTCTGAGCTCTATGGGACTTAACAGTTGAGGTCATAGTCCCCTAGAACTCAGAACTACTTAAACCTAACTAACTTAATGACGTCACACACATCCATGCCCGAGGCAGGATTCGAACCTGCGACCGTAGCGGTCGCCCGGTTCCAGACTGAAGCGCCTAGAACCGCTCGGTCACGCCATGTTGAGGAAAATACGCAGCTATAGGGGGAGACGGGTAATATACATCACGTACAAGAGCCAAGGGAATAATAAGAGTGCAAGACCAAGAACAAAGTGCAAAGACAGGGATGTCGACTTTCGCCCCTACTGTTCATCCTACACATCGAAGAAGTAATGATGAAAATAAAAGGAAGGTTCAGGAGTGGAACTGAAATTCGAGATGAAAGGATATCAATGATACTATTCGCCGATGACATTTTTATCGTCAGTGAAAGTGAAGAAGAATTACATAACTTGCTGAATGGAATGAACAGTGTAATGAGTCAAGAACATGGACTGAGAGTAAACCGAAGAAAGGCGAAAGTAACGAGAAGGAGCAGAAATGAGAACAGCGAGAAACTTAACGTCAGGATTGATGGTCATGAAGTAAATGAAGAAATTCTATTGTCTAGGAAGCAAAATAACCTATGATGTTCGGAGCAAGGAGAACATCAAAAGCAGACTAGCACTGGCAAAAGTGACATTCCTGGCCAATGGAAGTGTTCTAGTATTAAACATGGTCCTTAATTTGAGGAAGAAATTTCTGAGAACGTGCGTTTGGAGCACAGCATTGTATGGTAGTGGAACAGAAGAGAATCAAAGCACTTGAGGTGTGGTGTTGCAAACGAATGTTGAAAATTAGGTGGACTGGTTAAGGTAAGGAATGAGGAGGTTCGGCATAGAATCGGAGAAGAGAGGAATATGTGGAAAACAGTGACAAGAATAAGGGACAAAACGATAGGAAACGTTCAAATGTGTGTGAAATCTTATGGGACTTAACTGCCAAGGTCATCAGTCCCTAAGCTTACACACTACGTAACCTAAATTATCCTAAGGACAAACACACACACCCATGCCCGAGGGAGGACTCGAACATCCGACGGGACCAGCCGCACAGTCCATGACTGCAGCACTGCAGCACAGAACGATAGGACATTTGTTAAGACAGCAGGGAATAGGTTCCATGTTACTAGACGGAGCAGTAGAGGGTAAAAATTGTAGAGTGATACATTTTTAATACATCCAGCAAATAATTGAGGACGCAAGTCGCAAGTGCTACTGTCCTACTTTGAGGTTGACGCAGGGGAGGAATTCGTGGCGGGCAGCATCAGACCAGTCAGAAGACTGACAACAAAAAAAAAAAAAAAAAAAAAAGTGTGTGAATTGGATATTCCAAGAAAAGATGAATCCTTCCTCTAGGCGCGCATGAATACCTTAATAGGTAGGTGATTCAGCGGTTGAGCACAGCACGTGATAGTAGTCTCACAAGTTCATCTCATGTTACCTTGCTTGACGCGAGGCTAATTATAGGACTTAATGGAATTGCTCACACTCAGTTTGAATATTTCATTTATATCCCATGACACACCTCATCTAGCATTCGAGTCTACTAACACTGGACCTTCAGTCTGAGCGCTTTCATTGATAAAATTCTATCGAGCTTCCATCCGCCTCAAGCAGTTTAAAATCCACGAGCTTTCGGACGAATGCTCCTAGTCCAATGTAATATGGTGCAAGTAACTATAACATGACAATGGCCGAGGAATACTCGCCGAAAGTTGGTGGATTTTAAACTTCCTGACATGGTTGGAAGCCTGACAGAAGTTTATCAGTTTATATCGCCGTGAAACCATTCATTCGTAGCCTATACGAGGGCTTTTATATTTATTAGCTTAGTAAAGAGATAGAAAATCGCCTATGAGTTTAGATTTTGAATCGCTTAGCTGCTTGTTATTGTTGTGATCTTCGGTCCAAAGATTGACGCGTTGCAGCTCCTAGTGTTAGTCTACATCTACATCTACATTTATACTCAGCAAGCCACCCAACGGTGTGTGGCGGAGGGCACTTTACGTGCCACTGTCATTACCTCCCTTTCCTGTTCCAGTCGCGTATGGTTCGCGGGAAGAACGACTGCCGGAAAGCCTCCGTGCACGCTCTAATCTCTCTAATTTTACATTCGTGATCTCCTCGGGAGGTATAAGTAGGGGGAAGCAATACATTCGATACCTCATCCAGAAACGCACCCTCTCGAAACCTGGCGAGCAAGCTACACCGCGATGCAGAGCGCCTCTCTTGCAGAGTCTGCCACTTGACTTTGTTAAACATCTCCGTAACGCTATCACGGTTACCAAATAACCCTGTGACGAAACGCGCCGCTCTTCTTTGGATCTTCTCTATCTCCTCCGTCAACCCGATCTGGTACGGATCCCACACTAATGAGCAATACTCAAGTATAGGTCGAACGAGTGTTTTGTAAGCCACCTCCTTTGTTGATGGACTACATTTTCTAAGGACTCTCCCAATGAATCTCAACCTGGTACCCGCCTTACCAACAATTAATTTTATATGATCATTCCACTTCAAATCGTTCCGCACGCATACTCCCAGATATTTTACAGAAGTAACTGCTACCAGTGTTTGTTCCGCTATCATATAGTCATACAATAAAGGATCCTTCTTTCTATGTATTCGCAATACATTACATTTTTCTATGTTAAGGGTCAGTTGCCACTCCCTGCACAAAGTGCCTATCCGCTGCAGATCTTCCTGCATTTAGCTACAATTTTCTAATGCTGCAACTTCTCTGTATTACTACAGCATCATCCGCGAAAAGCCGCATGGGACTTCCGACACTATCTACTAGGTCATTTATATATATTGTGAAAAGCAATGGTCCCATAACACTCCCCTGTGGCACGCCAGAGGTTACTTTAACGTCTGTAGACGTCTCTCCATTGATAACAACATGCTGTGTTCTGTTTGCTAGAAACTCTTCAATCCAGCCACACAGCTGGTCTGATATTCCGTAGGCTCTTACTTTGTTTATCAGGCGACAGTGTGGAACTGTATCGAACGCCTTCCGGAAGTCAAGAAAAATAGCATCTACCTGGGAGCCTGTATCTAATATTTTCTGGGTCTCATGAACAAATCTATCCTTTGCATGTCTCTATATCTCTGCATAAATATTGCAACCTACATATATCTGAATCTGCTTAATGTATTCAAACCTCGGTCTTCCTCTACAATCCTCACCCCTCCCCTGTACCACATACACATATACTTCCATTCATTCCCAAAAATGGAAATCCAGTGACGCCAGTCGATGCATCCTATCACTCCGTTCCTTCTTTTAGCTAAGTGATGGCGTAACTTTCATTTTCCCTCAATTCGATTCAGCGCCTCCTCGTTTCTTAATCGAATCACCCATCTAATATTCAGAGTTCGTCTATGGCACCACATTTCAAAAGCTTCTATTCTCTTCTTGTGTGAACTGTTGATATCAACGTTTCACTTGCTTGCAAGGCTGCACTCCAGACAAATACCTTCAGAAAAGACTTGCAAACACTTAAATTAATATCTCTCATTTCGGCGCCAACTGCAAACCTTTACTGTTCACTTCAAAAATATACCTTTACAGAGACAACGCATGATACATTCCTATGCACCTGCAGGTGGGCAACCTCTTCCACGTCCCTCAGATTCCACATGTGTGCAAGATCACACTGGAGCATCAGTTTAGTGCCATCTGGTTTAAAGAGTACCAAGAGATCGCGTGCCTTCAGGCACCTAGGTATCCATCATGGGTTGTTCCTGTAGAGACATATTTTTGAAATATTCAACAAAGATATGCAGGTGGAACTGAGGGTCTTGCCGAATAGGGTGGGTCTTATGATGACGCGTTGTCATTTTGTTTGGTTTTGTTTTGTTCCAAGGCGCAAAAACAACTAAGGTCATACGCACCCATGTGAGAACTGTGGAACACGAAGACGAAAAACGAGTTAAAAGCGACTACACATTAAGCCCAATCCTTCTTATGATGGCCGCGCGGGGTAGCCGCACGGTCTTGGGCGTCTTGTGACAGTCCGCGCGTCTCCCCCCGTCGGGGGTTCGAGTCCTCCCTCGGGCACGGGTGTGTCTGTCGTCCTTAGCGTAAGTTAGTTAGATTAAGTAGTGTGTAAGCTTAGGGACCGATGACCTCAGCAGTTTGGTCCAATAAGACCTTACCACAAATTTCCAAATTTTTCCTTATGATGACGCCAAAGTGGTGCGTGAAACACGAGGGCTGAAAAGACGTAAACACTCTTTGCTCCTTCGAATCACGTTCAAATTTTGTTGAACGGTTTTGAATGGTCCTTAGTGGTTCTAATCTGTACACCAGAGCAAAAACTGTGGACGCACTACACTCCAAAGGTGTGCGATAAGGTTCAATTGTTGCTACCTGTTGTGGGGTGGCGGGTTACTTTTAATATAAGAAATATTGTATTCGTTCGTTCGTCGCTGTCTTTTATGAGAGCCTGAAAGCTATTTTTGCGGTCAGCCAAAAGGCAATGGAGAATATAGTAACCTAAGTTTCCAGTTTGCAAGTGCACATTCTTCTTTCGCTGACGGAAAGAAACGTTTCTACTCTCTATTTATCCAGCGGAATCAGGAGCTGTGATTGCAAGTGAAAGTTTTGAGTTCTAACTGATTCAGTAAAAGTTCACACGCACAAGCATAGTAATATTCCTGATAATAATAATAATGATGTCTCTGCCATAAACAGTAGTATGAGCAGTTCAGGTGAGACCTCTACGGTAAGTTCCCATTAAAATGGTCGTTTGCCCTGACTTCTAAGCATCAAAGTCAATTGCTCGCCACAAAAGCGGGAAACAATGTCCGAGGCAGCGCGTAAGGCGGCGTTTTACAGACGCGGAGCGTATGATAGCTGGCTGCCAAGTGAGGTGTAGTCACTGCCTCTCAGGCCGTATTTATATACGGGGGCAGCGGTTGGTCGAAGGGAACTCCTACCGTCATCTGCTGTATGCCTAAGTAGCAGCCTCTAAATGGCCACTGTTGTGTATCAATTTACAATCTTCGTAATTTTTATATGAATGGAGTTAGCTTCAATCACAGAAAAAGTTTTTGTTAGATTACATTTGAACTTGGCCGGATAGTATTTTTAGAACGGAAGCGACAGTAGAACATGATCTCATAACTACGTCCTTAAGAGACCTTGTATTGTTTGTTGTTTACGTCAAGGTCTTAAAACTTGTTGCAGCTTTATCATTTAATGGATGTAATCAAGTGCTGTAATCAGAACTTTCTATCATTAATATAAATTATACTTAATCTAGTACAAGTAGGAACATTCTTGCTCCAATTTAGTTTTTAGTCAACTAGTAGAAGTAGCATAATGAGGTCACATGGCTAATGTTTTTATATCAAACTGAAGCTTCATACCAATTTCCATCTTTCTTAGTCTAATATTTAGTGCCGATTTTGACCGAAATATTGCTCCGATCAAGTTGAGACTTGCACCAGTTGATTGACCCATACATATCCACGTTTGAACAATTTTTGGATTTCTAGTTTTATTATTTAGCGCCACTTAATTTTTATTTAAAAGGAGTGCATTTAGGAAACATATTCGTCTGATCACTCTGAGATTTAACAGTTTTAGCCTTAATATACTTGAGCATATATTGACAAAGTATGGAAAAGTTACTTCAATTATTAATTTCATTCTTATATTATGGCGCAATACTTTGTATGCTACACACAGGCGTGTTATGATGACGTGGTAGTAACAGTCAACTGGGGTGAATCCCGGCACACTCGCTCGGCTCTGTATCTCTCAAATGATACAGCTTGTTTCGCCACTCTGTGACGTCCTTAAAGACGGACTGAGTCGTCCAGTGGTGTGAACAATGCCAAAGGTAGTCAAAAACTCGCCCTGTTGGCCATCACACTGCGAACGGTCGTCTTCGACTGCGAAGGGCGTGAGACCCAAAGTGAAAAGGGTTTGATTGATGTGTTTTATGCCACAAGCTGAGGCCCTTGTGTGTCGATTTTGAGCGGCGGTTTGTCTGAAGTGTTTTCCTCGATCACCCATACGAAATCCGTGCGAATTTAACGCTGGGCGTCGCGATTGTGGTCTCGACCGTAGAAGCGTTAAATGAAGAGGAGTTGGGCAGAATTAATCCACGTTACACATCACATGAACTTCTGAGCTATGGTCTTTTTTCACACGTATCGAGACCATAATGTTTGAGGCGTCGCTGAGACAGAAAGTGACGTCGCAGGATGCCATGCTTTTGCATCGCTACAGAGGAAGATGGTAGGAAGCTTTGACCCAAATTTCAAACTTCTGTGCCGCAATGGGAGATAATTAAGGGGTTTCGAAAAGGTGACCCTTTAATTGTGTCGCGCAGTGTATATGACTAAATGTCTAACCGGGCCACGATTTCAGTTGCAGGTTGCGTATCTAATGGCTTCCAGGGGCAACTTAACTTTAATTTTTAATATTTTATGTAATTATTGACCGAATTTGTATATCTAGAATGTTAAACGCTTAACACAGACAAGTGTCACGGAAACTGTTTATATGTATTGCGGCAGCATTGCTCCAGACGCGCAAATTACCCACACTAAATGCTGCTGTGAGGACGGGGCGTGAGTCGTGCTCGGGTAGCTGAGTTGGTAGAGCACTTGCCCAAGACAGGCAAAGGTCCCGAGTTCGAGTCTCGGTCCGGCACACAGTTTTAATCTGTCAGGAAGTTTCATATCAGTGCACACTCCGCTGCAGAGTGAAAATCTCATTCTATATTCATCCATCATTTGAGAATCAGAGCACTTAGTGACTTCCAACAAACTTTGCACATAATATTAACGCTTTATGATTCTTTGTTATCGTGTCCGCCCCCTCCCACCCCTCCCCCACCCCAATCCCAAAGCCAGCCGGGGTGGCCGAGTGGTTCTAGGCGCTACAGTCTGGAACCACGCGACCGCTACGGTCGCAGGTTCGAATCCTGCCTCGGGCATGGATGTGTGTGATGTCCTTAGGTTAGTTAGGTTTAAGTAGTTCTGTTCTAGGGGACTGATGACCTCAGAAGTTAAGTCCCATAGTGTTCAGAACCATTTGAACCCTCCCCCCCCCCCCAAAAAAAAAAGAAGAAAGGCAGAAATTTATCGCTTATTGCATTTTCCTTGTTCAGAGCAGTAATACTTCAGTAACTAGCATGTCGTTTTAATATGTTCCTTCTTTACTATTAATTCTGTTAGCAACATCTTCCAGACAGTATCCTTATACCACTGAATGTACCAGCAAAATTATATCACTATACAACACATAATTCAGGAGATATAACGTCATGAACAGTGAGTTGAGTCAAAAACTAGTTTTTGCTTCAAATACAGCGCAAATTAACCTGACTATATAATATGCTAAACATCCATTTCCAAGAGTCGCGTGTAGGATAAGAAACATCTAGCTGCTCAATGTATTGTTGTGGAATGTGTAGGTATGATGCCAACAAGTAGGGAACAGCAGCTGTGGGCGAAGTAGGTGGGGACTTCGTGGGCCCCGACGCCGCTACAGTAGCCGTGAAGGCCTCAGCAGAACCCTCAAACGCCATCCCTCGCAAGCTAGTCTGGTGACAGTGCAAGTAATTACGAACGAAAATGACAAAGTAATCAGAAATAAATTAAAATTCAAACTAAAGACTTGAAGAATTTAGGTGGACTATATATCTTCCGTAAGCAGAAATCCATAGGTCGCCAGTTCGTATCCAGCTCAGAGGAAACTAGCTGTAGCCGGAAGGACAGTTGACACACAAACTGTTGGTTGTTCTCCGCTCCGCACGGGAATTCTCCTTCAGTGGATAAATCTTCAATTGGGCGACGGTCATTATCGCAAGGAAGAGTCCGAAGCCCTGACGTGCCATGGAACTATTGTGATTATTCATAGAGACAAAATGAATAATAAATGAATGATTGAATATTAATACTTTAATTAGTTATATTCTGGCCAAAATACAGTTTGTATGTATGTTTCGTAAAAGAAAAAAAAAAAAGGAAGAAATGGTTATCACTACTGCCTAGTAAGCAAGGAGATCCGGGTTCGAGTCCCGGCCGTAGCACAAATTTTAATTCATTTCTTCAGCTTCCATCCTTATCGTAGACAATTTAAAACCTTTTCTAAACCCTTAACGGCTTGTAACAGCAACGACTCTGTACTATTGTACATAGAAGTACTTCCTTTCTTCTGATTTACCATAAACTTGTGTAACTGATGTTCTGATTTCATTTCTTTTTGTTTCATGCCATTGTGTTAAGAAAACTGTAAGCAAGTTTCAATGTGAATATTAATGTTTATGTCAAATATCAAGCAATATTGTAATAGAATTGAACTTTAACAAATGCTGAAACTGTTGTAAGATGTCTAAAATTGTAACTGTGCGTCTGGTCCATACGTAGGCAATGTGTTAGGATATGTAGAATGCAAAACCGCGGGTGAATACCCGGTGTGTCAGAGAGAGGTAAAAGGTGGATGGCAGGCGAGCGCGGGAAAATGCGCGCGGGCACTGCACGGCACAACGGGCACAGTTGTTGTTGGAGTTTGGCATTGGTTTGAGCAACACCTTCTGGAGCGAGGAGGCTCTCCTGGGAGACATTACTTCACTGAGCCTCGGGTATGCTGTTCCAACGCCCCAGCATGGCAAAATTCCATAGGCACTAAATGGAATTGTATTGCGACGCTAACAAGGGAACCTCCTCATCACACCCCCCTCAGGTTTAGTTATAAGTTGGCACAGTAGATAGGCCTTGCAAACTGAACACAGATCAATCGAGAAAACAGGAAGAAGTTGTGTGCAATTTTGAAAAAATAAGCAAAATATAAAAACTGAGTAGTCCATGTCAAAGATAGGCAACTTCAAGGAGAGTGTGAGCCAAGGAGCGCCGCGGTCCCGTGGTTAGCGTGGAATGAGAGGTCCTTGGTTCAAATCTTCCCTCGAGTGAAAAGTTTAATTCTTCATTTTCAGTTTATGTGACAAACTCTTTATGGATTTGGATTGTTTTGGGGGAAGAGACCAAACAGCAAGGTCATCGGTCTCATCGGATTAGGGAAGGATGGGGAAGGAAGTCGGCCGTGCCCTTTCAAAGGAACCACCCCAGCATTTGCCTGGAGCGATTTAGGAAAATCTAAATCAGGATGACCGGACGCGGGATTGAACCGTCGTCCTCCCGAAACTCTTTATGTTTTCATCACTTTTTGGGAGTGATTATCACATCCACAAGAAAACCTAAATCGGACAAGGTAGAAGAATCTTTTTACCCATTCACCAAGTGTACAAGTTAGGTGGGACGACAACATATTCCTGTCATGTGAAGCACATGCCGTCACCAGTGTCGTATAGAATGTACCAGACGTGCTTTCCTGTGGAGGAATCGGTTGACATATGACCTTGCGATCAAATGTTTTCGATTCCCATATGAGAGGCACGTCCTTTCGTCTACTAATCGCACTGTCGCACGCTTCTGCGATGCGGTCGCAAAGCACAGACACTAAACTTATTACAGTGAACAGAGACGTCAATCACCGAACGGACAGATCATAATTTTGCGAAAATAAATAAAGTAAAACTTTCAATCGAGGGAAGACTTGAACCAAGGATCTCTCGTTTCGCAGCTGCTCACGCTAACCACGGGACCACGGCGCTCCTAACCTCTCATTATCCTTGATGTTGCCTATGTTGCTCATGGACTACTCAGTTTGTACATTTTGCTTATTTTTTCATAGTTCCATACAACTTCTTCCTGTTTTCTCGATTGATCTGTGTTCAGTTTTTCAAGGCCTGTCCACTGTGCCAACTTATAACTAAATCTGAAGGGGGTGCGATGGGGAGGTTCCCTTGTGAGAAGAATTAAAGTGCCGATACATCAAGAGCCATAGCTGTGGTTGTATGTGTGCTCCGTGCCTCGCCATCTTGCCGCCCGCCAACCGCCGCATCGATACTAGCAGGTTGAAACTTTTAGTACTGTATTCACGTGGATCAGAGAGTGAACTGTGTTTATTTGGTGCAATAATAACCTCAATTTTACCAGAACCTTTCCATCATATAATTATCCTCACAACTAACCTAGACAGCGTCCTTTCCAAATATTGTGCAATCCGAGTGTGCCGAAATGAAAATTAAAATTTGTGTTAATAATAATTATTTGAAGAACTAGCTATATTAGAATGGTGTTTAAAGAAAGGTTTTGTTAATGTACCAGTAAATGAATAGCGAAGGTCTAACGAAGTTGAAATATAACTTTAGTATTGATGTAGTAATGAAGTTTATTATTTCGAGACAGATTTAAAGGCATTTAAATGAGCAGTAAATAAGATGAAACGAGTAATAACTTATATACTGGAAATCTTGAACGGATAATAAATTCAGAAATCAATTTTTTAAATACCCCTCATTCATTTGAATTCTGAAGTGTTCTAAATTGGTTTGACCAGCAAAAGTTAAAGTCAATATAAAAGTCAAAATTTATCACTGTTTTATCTTTATCAAAATTGACATTTTGTGTGTAACACGAAAGTGCAATTTCTAGGGTAGCCTATGCCCGATTTTAATCAGATCAATAGACAGTATAAAGTTTTGTGGTGTATATTATAGTGTAATGTTATGTATTCATGGGTTTCCATATCAGTACAGAACGTGAAACTATCAGTTCAATAGATTTTCTGGTTCTAAAATTCTACTATATTATGCAGTGTTACAACTTGTTGTTTTGCATGAATATATACCAACTTGTACAGGGGAAGAAACTCAGTTAATGCCTAATTAGGCTGACGACCGTATTATTATCACATTAGTAGCATCTTCTGGGTTGCTTTTGATCCATCTTGACGTGTAATTGCATTTCGAACTTACCTGACGGATCATTGTTATTACAGAGTAGATGTAAGTCTGATTTGCCACCATTTAGGTACACGCGGTCGATATCTATACGAAAACCCTTTCTCATAAGGTGAATCCCGCTCATTTACCATGGCACAGGCTTTAACGAATGCTGTGTCAGGAATTACAGGCTCATGTGGTTAATGTCAGATATTTAACCCATTAATTCATTTGTAAAGTAATCAGATGTTTGAAGCTGTTTTATACATGGGAGTTGTATTCTTTAAAGAATCGGAGATTTCCTGGATATAATCTGAGTAAGCAATTTGTTCGACAATTTAAACTGTCTAAATAACAGAACTATCGTACTATAAGATGACAGTCTTATTTACTTTGATTTTTAAATGTGTGTATGTGTGTGTGTGTGTGTGTGTGTGTGTGTGTGTGTGTGTGAGTTGGGGCTTATGGGCGCTAAACGTCGAGGTCATCAGCGTCCTGACACACATTAAAAGGAACGAATGTGGACAGACCTAATAAAACTGAAGCACACACGCAAAGAAAGCAGGAAAAGAAGGAAAATGCTACATAAGAAAGTAAAACGTAAGGAAAGGGAAAACGTAGCAGCAAGAATGCCACAGGAAATTGTCATTGGCTGGCCACTTACATAAAAAATGGGCAAGCTTGTCACACAGTGAGCAAATTAAGATCCGCTCCCTAAAATCTTTGTAAAAACATTTGACATGGCACCGAACTTTAAAACTTTAACCACATTCGTCCGAGTGTTGCCTAGAAGAGATGGCAGGACCGCTGGCAAGTCAGCCGCGGCCCGCTGGTCAGAAAATAAAACGCAATCCAATAAAACGTGGCGCACAGTGACCTGGACGCCGCAAGCACCACACGTTAGAGGGTCCTCCCGCCGGAGCAGGAAGCCATGCGTCATAGGGCTGTGGCCTCTCCGAAGCCGTGTGAGGAGAACCTCGTCCCGTCGACGGGGCTGAAAGGAAGTACACCACACACGCTTTGTGGGCTTGACTATACGGAGCTTATTGCCAGTCACTTCCAGCCACTTATCCTCCCACCGACGCATGACTCGTGAGCCCAACAGCGAGGTGAGTGCGTGCAGGGGGATAGCACACTGAGATACTTGTGGATCGGGACACGCCTCCTTGGCTGCGAGATCTGCCCTTTCATTCCCAGCAATGCCGACATGCCCCGGAACCCAGCAGAAAGCCACCACCTTCCCCAGTCGCTGTAGTTGGAGGAGGGCATCCTGGATGGTCTGGATACAAACGTTGCAATGAGTGAAGGGCACTTAGTGAATCGGAACAGACAAGAAATTTAGGACAGAAAGAATGTCTCATCTGCTCCAGTGCCAGCAAAATCGCAGACAGTTCTGCATCAAAGGCAGTAAAAGTCTGAGGCAGTCGAACCTTGAGGACACGATCCGGAAAAACAACAGAGCACCCAACGGAGTCCCCTTGTTTCGACCCATCCGTAAAAACAGCTACATAGTCGTGGTGTTCAGATAAAATGGCAGAAAATGCTGCATTAAAAACGGTGACAGGAATACAATCTCTCTTGTATTGCAATAAATCTAAAATCACTCCGGGCCTCTCCAGTAACCAGGATGGCAGGCGGTTAAAACCCAGGATTTGGGGTTGTACAGACTCCACACCGAGGGACTCTAGCACACGTTGCACACAGATCCCAAATGGCAACGTAGCCCGGAGACGGTGGGAAAAAAGGCAGTCCAAAGGTGGATGAGCAACAACATGGTGAGCAGGCGAGGTGGGAGCTGCAAGAAACTTACAAGCCTGGCGCACCAGCAGGAGCTGCCGCCGGATGGTTAGTGGCGGTTCGCCAGCCTCAGCACAGAGGCTGGGTACGGGACTGGTCCGATAAGCACCCGTGGCCAGCCGAATCCCTACATGGTGGACAGCATGTTTATTTAAATAAAATTTTCTCGTATTTGGTTATTGCAATAAATGTATGAGTAACTCAGTACGTAAGTGAATTGGCATTACCATTCGACCGTAATAGTCATGGCAAATCTCTGACACACTGTCATATACAGTTTGTGTCACAACTCCTATTACACGCTTCCAGTGGTTTTAGATAAAGTTTTGATAGGGAACCCTGAAAGGGGTCGTCTGGGGTACACTTGTATGTGGCACCCGACTATTGTAATGATACTAATGTAAACTAAAATGAAACTATTATATTGTAAACGATGTATGTCCCTGATGGGCTCTATAAAGCGGATCGCTGCTTTTGCACTACCGCAGAGCCAAAGATACTCCTTCTGGTCTGAGATTGTAGTGCTGGAGTAAGAGAGAGCTTGGCGCACAGCAGTCAGTGTGCTCTGTAAAGTCACCAAGTGTTAGATTATACTGTAGGAATTTTCTCATAGCAACATTTAGTATTACACCGCACGTAAAATAGATGGTTCAAAATGATTGAAATGATTTTATAACGCAATGTAAACTGAAATGGTGAAATGTAAATTTAATTGCGACAAGAAAGGATTACTGGATTGATATTACAAAGAAGGTTTACGAGTACATGTATCATTGTAAATACACTCCTGGAAATGGAAAAAAGAACACATTGACACCGGTGTGTCAGACCCACCATACTTGCTCCGGACACTGCGAGAGGGCTGTACAAGCAATGATCACACGCACGGCACAGCGGACACACCAGGAACCGCGGTGTTGGCCGTCGAATGGCGCTAGCTGCGCAGCATTTGTGCACCGCCGCCGTCAGTGTCAGCCAGTTTGCCGTGGCATACGGAGCTCCATTGCAGTCTTTAACACTGGTAGCATGCCGCGACAGCGTGGACGTGAACCGTATGTGCAGTTGACGGACTTTGAGCGAGGGCGTATAGTGGGCATGCGGGAGGCCGGGTGGACGTACCGCCGAATTGCTCAACACGTGGGGCGTGAGGTCTCCACAGTACATCGATGTTGTCGCCAGTGGTCGGCGGAAGGTGCACGTGCCCGTCGACCTGGGACCGGACCGCAGCGACGCACGGATGCACGCCAAGACCGTAGGATCCTACGCAGTGCCGTAGGGGACCGCACCGCCACTTCCCAGCAAATTAGGGACACTGTTGCTCCTGGGGTATCGGCGAGGACCATTCGCAACCGTCTCCGTGAAGCTGGGCTACGGTTCCGCACACCGTTAGGCCGTCTTCCGCTCACGCCCCAACATCGTGCAGCCCGCCTCCAGTGGTGTCGCGACAGGCGTGAATGGAGGGACGAATGGAGATGTGTCGTCTTCAGCGATGAGAGTCGCTTCTGCCTTGGTGCCAATGATGGTCGTATGCGTGTTTGGCGCCGTGCAGGTGAGCGCCACAATCAGGACTGCATACGACCGAGGCACACAGGGCCAACACCCGGCATCATGGTGTGGGGAGCGATCTCCTACACTGGCCGTACACCACTGGTGATCGTCGAGGGGACACTGAATAGTGCACGGTACATCCAAACCGTCATCGAACCCATCGTTCTACCATTCCTAGACCGGCAAGGGAACTTGCTGTTCCAACAGGACAATGCACGTCCGCATGTATCCCGTGCCACCCAACGTGCTCTAGAAGGTGTAAGTCAACTACCCTGGCCAGCAAGACCTCCGGATCTGTCCCCCATTGAGCATGTTTGGGACTGGATGAAGCGTCGTCTCACGCGGTCTGCACGTCCAACACGAACGCTGGTCCAACTGAGGCGCCAGGTGGAAATGGCATGGCAAGCCGTTCCACAGGACTACATCCAGCATCTCTACGATCGTCTCCATGGGAGAATAGCAGCCTGCATTGCTGCGAAAGGTGGATATACACTGTACTAGTGCCGACATTGTGCATGCTCTGTTGCCTGTGTCTATGTGCCTGTGGTTCTGTCAGTGTGATCATGTGATGTATCTGACCCCAGGAATGTGTCAATAAAGTTTCCCCTTCCTGGGACAATGAATTCACGGTGTTCTTATTTCAATTTCCAGGAGTGTATGAATGTGGAAGTAGAAGTCATCTCGTAGTTAAGGTAAAAAAGTGAATTTTTTATTACTTTCCTTTTGCCTGCGCGTTGGTGTAAATGAGTTGGCTGATTATTGGTAACAGTTCTATGTTGAGTAATCCCAGAATGTACGTAAACACATTTGATGTATAAGTTAGTTAGATATTCCCCTTTTGTAATGTTTCTAAGATTTGTTAATACAGATGTACGTAATCTGATAATTTGTCTTTATGCTTTTTAGTGATCTTAGATAATACTTGCTGAACAAATCTCATTGTTTGCGACTACGTCAGCAAGGAAAGGTTTTAATTTAGAAAAAGGATGCAACTTTTTTGAGGAATATAATTTCATTTGCCAGATATTTTTAAAAGCCAGTCTTAACTTCGAATACAAATGTGTGTTAGAAATTAACCCAAATCACTACCGCCTCCCTGTCCAGGTCTTATGTTTTCTAAAGACATTGAATTTTTCTTAAATGTTTTCATTTACTAACCAAAACAATTTCATGTATATTTCAAAGTTTACGGCTAGCATTGCACATCGCTGGGTCGTTAGCTAATATATTTTATTCTTCTTCGTGAGAGAGCAGAATATAACGCGATCCACCGTTGCTGCTTTAAAGGCAAGACAATTTTATGTATTTGTTAATGCGCAGGGACCAAAGTTATCAGTTTGAATAGGGCCAGAGGATTCAATACCTAAGGGGCTGAATGTGTTTTGTAGTGACTGTATTGGTATTGGAGTTGCATTGGCCAATTAGTTCGTATAAATTTTTGCTAACAGTAACACAGAGCAAGCACACCCCTTGTTGTTACAACACGTTACACGATAACCCCTGCTTTGTTTGCGTTCCAATTTCAGGTACTCATTTATGTATTTCAATAATTACACATAAAGTAACAAACCGTGTAACTGTTTGGATGTAAAATAATCTTGGAGATGGGATCACTTTCAAATCTCCTGCTTCTACGTACACAGTGGAGACAATAAGCTCTGACCTGTGCGGTCCACAGGAGGTCATGCCATGAAGATTTTTCGGGTACTTGATCTCTGGTTCTCTTCCACGTGACGAAGGACTCCGTTTTCAAAGTCGAGAGTGCGGCTCGTCCGTGGAGCACCACAGCCGAACCTCCCAGATGCGAACGCAGACGTTGTTGTAGTCTGGAAAATCGGTATGTGACGTAATTACAACATGGACTGACGATGATGTCTTCTGTTCAATCCGTGTACCTTTCGCGAAGTGGGAGATTTGAGCCTCATCTGATTTTCAAACTTATTTTATATCCAAGCGGTACATTTCGGGGCATGAGTTCCTTACCAAAACTTTACTAAGTCCCTTTACAGCCCCATTACAGCAGCTAATATTTTTATTTTTCATGATTCTTCAGTTTCAAAATGACCAAGTTCGGCTGTCATGTAGAAAAATAAAAAAAAAATCGTTATTTTCTGTTCTTCCCAGTGTTGCAATGTTAATAGCTATCAGTATAAATCTTCCGAGCAATACGTTGTGTAATTTGCCTGGTGAGCGCGGCATCGCTAAACACAGGTTTACACTGGAGCTAACATAAGCGATTCCACATTCTCAGACAATTCGCCAGTGTTCACTACTATTCGCTTATATCTGTGGACAAGCGTTTACACTAGAGGGACAGAACAGAACACGAGATAACGAACATAGTCTATGATCGCTGCTTTGTTGGTTTTTGGTGCTAATAAACGACACACAGGATACAACGCTACATAGTTACAGCCACGAAGCAAAGCTTTGATGCTCCGAGAGGATGATTTTGCATGGCAAGCGCAGTGTTTTTGACGAAGTACTCAAAACTGGGTAGGAACAGAAGAATGTAGTTGTCTGAATTTACATTTAAACCTGAATTTCCTGAAGGCAGAGCACATAACAGTGAACTACAGTTCCAGCCTTCCTTAGCATTATTCCAAAGCTTCGGATACAATGTGAATTGACGCTTTTCGCTGGCCTCTCATTACAATTGCGGACGGAAATAAAGGCAGAATATTAATTACTGATGATCAATGTAACCTGAAGAAAGGCTAGCATTTACGCTTTAAGTATTTGCAACTCCACGCTTTATGTTAGTGGAGGTTTCGCATTTCAATAGCGGCACTATCTCAGATTGTTCCTGGTGTCTGGACCGACATATGCAAAGGCCTTCACGGATGTTATTAAAAACACGTATGCTGTTGTTGTTGTGGTCTTCAGTCCAAAGATTGATTTCATGGTGATCCCTTGATGTATCAGAATATGTCCAATCAACCGAGCCCTTCTTTCAGTCAACCTGTGCCTAAATTTCTTATCTTCCCAATTCTGTTTAGTGCCTCCTCATTAGTTACATGATCTATCCACCTGATCTTCAGCATTCTTCTGTAGCACCACATTTCAAGAGCTTCTATTCTCTTCCTGTCTAAACTGTTTATCATCCATATTTCACTTCCATACACAGATACACTCCAGACAAATAGCTTCAGTAAGGACTTTCTCCTAAGTCTATAGTGGATGTTAACAAATTTCTCTTCTCCAGGAAAGCGTTTCTTGCCATTGCCAATCTACATTTTATATGCTCTTAACTTCGGCCACCAACAGGTACTTTGTTGCCCATACTGCAAAGACCACCTTTTGTGTCTCGTTTCCTAATCAAATTCCCTCACTCCTTTCTCAACCACTGCTTCCCTTTCATACGCCTTTACTCTTATAACCGCCGTCTGGTTTCTGTACAAGTCGTAAACAGACTTTCGCACCCTGTACTTTACTCTTGCTACCTTCACAATTCAGAGAGAGTGTTCCAGTCAACAATGTCAAAAGCTTTCTCTTACACTAATGCTATAAACGTAAGATTGCCTTTTCTTCATACATCTTCTAAGACAATTCGCCGGTTCCTAAATTTCTCTGAAATCCAAATTGATCTTCACCGAGATCGACTTCTATCAGTTTTTCCATTCATCTGTAAAGAATTCGCGCCAGTAGTTTGCAGCTAGTTACTAAACCGATAGTTCAGTCATTTCCACACCTGTCAGCAACTACTTTCTTTGGAATTGATTGTATTACATTCTGCTTGAAATCTGAGGATTTTTCGCCTGTCTCATACATCTTGCACATCGGATGACTGGCTCCCCCAAGTCAATCAGTCGTTCTGACGAACTGTCATCTATTCCTCAAGCCTTGTCTCGACTTTAGTCTTTCGGTGCTCTATGAGATTCTTCTCGCAGTATCATATCTCCCATCTTTATCTACGTCCTCGAATATAATACCAATAAAATATGATTAATGAAATTTTAGCAGAGTAGGAGAGAGTGTTGTAGCTTGAGGGTAGTGTACCTACAAGCACATGATGTGTTCTTGTCGGTGTTTCAGTATTGTGTCCCATTTTGGAGTCAGATGAAAGGATGCGCAATTGGTATTGCCAATTTTCGTGAATTTGTACTGTTTTTGCGGTTTTGAGACAAGGAAATGAGTTTTGCGCAGTATTTGTATACATCCTGAGAATACAGAATTTTATGCTATGTGAAATTCTACTTATTTTTAAAGCTGCTCAAATAAAGTGTGGCCAGTTAAGCCATACTTCGTCATTCGTGCACCATCGTGAACCTTGAAACGGAACGTCTACTACCTTGGAACATGTCATACTACCAAACAAATTGAGTTTCAATGTATCGACATTTTCACATGTCTTGGAAATGGAAATTTATGTTACTTTCCAGTAGCTTCAATTTCAAATCGTATTTAACTTATAATTAGTTTTTGATAATACTTGTACTTAATCTGATTTCACTTACGTATTATAGGTGTGTAGTAGAGTAATGATGTAACAGATAGACCATTTTATACAGTACTGACAATTTTTTTGTCGACTGGAACACTTTTCAATTTCAACCGAAAATTTTTTCCTGGGTACGCAAACTTATTGTACCTTCGAAAAATTTTGTCATGTGGAAAACGTTAATTTTCTGGAGAAATTTTTCTAATCTGAGAAAAAGACAGCACCACGCAAAAATTGAATGCTGTCGTTTAAAAATGGAGTAGGAAAATATGTTAAACTTCTATTACAGGGCTGGCTGGAGCACATATCTGAGAAGTGTTCCAAGGTTGAACGCCCTGCCTTCATCTCACACAGGCCTCTTGAGAAAATTTGATATATAGTTTGTTAGAAGGCAGCGTAATCCGGATAAAACATTTTTATTCATCTTCAAAAGTCTCTAACGTAACTACTGCTACCATCAACGTAAGCAACGACAGTGATCACGCCTTTCGCATATTTTTAATTTTAATCAGTGTAATAGATACTTATTCTCCTTTTCTTTCCTTCGTCGTTTGTGCTGCGGATCTGTTGGACCCCATAATCACGTATGATAACTGTATTCTCCGGTAAGCAGCATTACGTTTCTTCACAACAAGCCGTCGGTCATGCAATTCGTGTCGATTATAGAAGAAGACGAGGTAACAGACGAAAGCAAAGATGACGCGACCTTCCTCTGACGGTACGCTAAAAGACAGGCAGCCAGCAGAACACGAGTGAACACTAGCGAATGCGAATGGAACACGACCAAATGCAGCTCGCTCGCGCTTGCCTGCCGTTTACACTAGAGAGACAATTATCCTTCGTTAATACTTGTTCCTTGTGTTCGCTCCGATCTAAAGGACGACGAGAGGGAACGGAAGCTCCCTTTAGCACGATCGACTTTGTTGTCTCAGTCGACTACTTGAGACAAGTGAGTTTACCGCAGCGCCCCTGGCGTTTTATTCCTGTACTGAATCTCGTCCGTTTAGAGTGATCATTTTCGTTTAGATATCCGACCCAAAACTGCGTGTGTTGTGGGAGTTGTCTGCCATGGAATTTGGCATCCTAAGGGTAAAAGTGAGATTATGAGGGACTATCCTTTTTACGAAAAAAAATGATTTATAGTAGTAAAATATTTGAACAAGCAATGGTAACAGCGTTTATCAGTGTCCACAGCAGAATTCGTAGTGGAAGTTCTTGTAAGGGTCGTAAGTTCTTTACGCAACTTAGAACTGAAAGTACTGGAAAAGTGTCACCCGAACATTTCTGATCATACCGGTATACATTTATTTGCTCAAGAAAATATATACTTTCAAAGTGCAATCACATCAAACAATATCCAGAATGCTGTAAATAGCATCTTTTTGCTTTATCCTTCATATCTTGTTTTCGTCCTAAATGCAAAATAACATCGAAAAACATTTTTATCGTCAAATAACTATGACGTTTTCACGGTTGAAACACTTTTCGTTAAAAGACCTTATCTGCTTACGTTCTTATTTCTTTGTGGTTTTCGTCTGTAAAATGTAAATTCCTTTTGGTTTCTGATAGTTCGTCTATCTAATAAGAGAACATCATTGGCGAAAAAATATCAAGACCTTGTGTAAATTTTCATTGTATCACAAAAGCAAAGCGAACAGCACAATAAAGATTAAGGCGACACGAAAGCACAAAATTCATATCTGTAATAGGAATGAGCTCGGCCATAATAGGTTAAGGGGAGGTTTACTATCTTTTGGTTAAAAAAATCTATTTTTTTAAATTGCATATTCGGATCCATAAAAGTGTTTAGAATCCACCCCTGAAACGGTTTTTCCGAGTACGGAACGGAGATGTTTGTTATTCGCGGTTGAACAGAGAAATGGTTCAAATGGCTCTGAGCACTATGGGACATAACATCTGTGGTCATCAGTCCCCTAGAACTTAGAACTACTTAAACCTAACTAACCTAAGGACATCACACACATCCATGCCCGAGGCAGGATTCGAACCTGCGACCGTAGCAGTCGCGCGGTTCCGGACCGAACAGAGAAATGCACCTGCCTGAAATCGGCCTTTTTCACGAACCAGTTTTTTTTCTTTCGGAGGACGAGTTATTGTACCGGTGCTTGGGAGGAAACACACAAAATTCAGATGAAAGTTTGAACGTGTGTGTTTGGAAGTTAGCCCTCAAGCATTTGCATTCTGGTGCGAAGACTGTGGAGATTGCGACTTTCCTGGCAGTGAGCAGCTTCAACGAAGGGTATTCAGAAATTCTGAAGACCATGACAACGAGGGACGTCACCCTGGGACTCTATCCGACGCAGTTCACCAAGCATTCGTACGACCACCGGATTCAAGAGGCCGAAAACCGCTTGTCACCGGCCGTACGAGCGGCTCTGGAGCAGCGCAGGATGGCCCAGATCGAGCAGAACGCCCTCTATGAGGAAGAGGAAGGACTAGTTTATGGACTCGGAATAGCAGATTGAACGTAAGTTGCATACTATTGCATTTACATGTAGTCAAAGGGCAACGACCTTGCCGCAGTAGGTACACAGGTTCCCTTGAGATCACCGAAGTTAAGCGCTGTTGGGCGTGGCCGGCACTTGGATGGGTGACCATCCAACCACCATGCGCTGTTGCCATTTTTCGGGGTGCACTCAGCCTCGTGATGTCAATTGAGCAGCTACTCGACCGAATAGTAGCGGCTTCGAATACCATCATAACGACCGGGAGAGCGATGTTATGACCCCACGCCCCTCGAATCCGCATTCTCCTCAGGATGACACGGCGGTCGAACGGTCCCGGTAGGCCACTCGTGTCCTGAAGACGGAGTGCTTTATATGGAGTCAAAACTTCAAATGCGTTTTTCTCAAAATGACGTTTTAATCGCGCGGTGCGGTAACTTCAAATCAGCTAAACCGATTGGCATGATTCTTTGTTTCCGGCGAAGCTAACTAAATTGTCTAGGAGTTGTACCACTTTTATTCCGCTCCATCAGCTATAAATATTTTTACTTGGCCGACGAAGTCGAAAAAACGATGAAAAAAGTCCCTATTTTTTTCAAATGGCCGCCATTTTGTTTCCTATGGTCCAAATAACTTAAAACTTCTAAAGAATCTTACATACTTCGCTAACGTCAACTCAGTTTTGATTTCAGACAAGCCGATTCACCTGTGACATATCACGCGTGGACGAAATTTTGTTTCGTTCCGACGGCACTTCCGCCTTTGTTGTTCGACATTTCCGGTCGAAAACATTCCAGTTTATAGAGGAAATATCAATAAACAATTTGGCTAAATTTGACATTGATATCTGTAACATATTCCGGGGAAAAAATTGTCAAAGAACATTCTTTTTTCAGGCCAAAGATAGTATACCTCCCCTTAACTTCCTATGTTAGCAGATGCCGCCTAAGTCCCTTATTCCTGTGCATGCGCAGTGTGCACCGTACTCGGAAATTTAGGATTCGCATCGTAGTTGGTTGCTGGTTTACACGCAGGCGCACAAGGTGCGCGTACTTCGAGCAGTCGATTTTGACCAGGAAGCTGCTCGTGTTCAACGGTCTGAACTTTACACGGTGTGAGGGAGGAAATTCACCCCCGAGTGTTAACCGCTTTCAGCTGACCGGACATGAGGCATGCGGAAGACGCGCGGCCGGCAACGTGGGGCGAGCTAGCGGTAAGCAGGTGAACGGAGCTGTACCGACAGAGGCCGTGGGCTTTGGTGTGTGTGTGTATGTGTGTGTGTGTGTTTGTGTGTGTGTGTCGAGGGGAGGGGTGGGGAGGAGCGAGGAGGGGGAGAGGGTCGCAGGGGGTGCTCATCTGTGCCGAGTGCGGCTGCCGCGGCCCTGCGAGGGGGCGGGAGGGTTGGAGGGCTGTGTGAGCCGCGGCTAATCCCCGCTCGACCTCCAAAGCCTCCGCAGCAGGGCTGAGCGCTCCCTGGGGAGGAGAACGCCACCCAGAGCCAGTCTTCACGCTGACGGACACCGTCTGGTTTTCCAGTAAACAGTCATGGTACAGCGCACAACACTTATGCTGCAACAGGGGGAAGTGGAATGGTTACCTCTCCATCCATGCACGTTCACAGAAATGTAGTGAAGAGGGGGAAGATTCTAGAACTACAATTTTTTGACATAAATTATTCATAGAGTTCCAGGACGTGTCGGACCCCAAGAACTAAATTTCACAGGAATGATTCAAAACGAGCAGTAGGGAGAGTGGTTTGCCTCCGTTCACTTTACAACCTTTCACCTCTAGGCGCCCCTGTAATAGAAGCAATACAGGGTGGTCCATTGATCGTGACCGGGTCAAATATCTCACGAAATAAGCGTCAAACGAAAAAACTACAAAGAACGAAACTTGTCTAGCTTGAAGAGAGATACCAGATGGCGCTATGCTTGGCCGCTAGATGGCACTGCCGTAGGTCAAACGGATATCAACTGCGTTTTTTTAAACAGAAACCTCCATTTTTTTATTACGTATTCGTGTACTACGTAAAAAAATATGAATGTTTTAGTTGGACCACTTTTTTCGCTTTGTGATAGATGGCGCTGTAATAGCCATAAACGTGTGGCTCACAATTTTAGACGAACAGTTAGTAACAGGTAGGTTTTACGTAGGTACGTTTGAACATTTTATTTCGGTTGTTCCAATGTGATACATGTACCTTTGTGAACTTATCATTTCTGAGAACGCATGCTGTTACAGCGTGATTACCTGTAAATACCACATTAATGCAATAAATGGTCAAAATGATGTCCGTCAACCTCACTGTATTTGGCAATACGTGTAACGACATTCCTCTCAACAGCGAGTAGCTCGCCTTATGTAATCTTCGCACATGCATTGACAATGCGCTGACGCATCTTGTCAGGCATTGTCGGTGGATCACGATAGCAAATATCCTTCAACTTTCCCCACAGAAGGAAATCCGGGGAAGTCAGATCCGGTGAACGTGTGGTCCATGGTATGCTGCTTCGACAACCAATCCACCTGTCATGAAATATGCTATTCAATACCACTTCAACCGCACGCGAGCTATGTGCCGGACATCCATCATGTTGGAAGTACATCATCAATCTGTCATGCAGTGAAACATCTTGTAGTAACATCGATAGAACATTACGTAGGAAATCAGTATACATTGCACCATTTAGATTGCCATCGATAAAATGGAGGCCAATTATCCTTCCTCCCATAATGCCGCACCATACATTAACCCGCCAAGGTCGCTGATGTTCCACTTGTCGCAGCTATCGTGGATTTTCCGTTGCCCAGTAGTGGATATTATGCTGGTTTACGTTACCGCTGTTGGTGAATGACGCTTCGTCGCTAAGTAGAGCGAATGCAAAAAATATGTCATCGTCCTGTAATTTCTCTTGTGCCCCCTGCCAGAACTGTACACAACGTTCAAAGTCGTTGCCATGCAATTTCTGGTGCATAGAAATTGTAAGATGGCAAGAACTATGCCCCTTACATGAAGTCATTAAAAATCACCTAACTCACGTTGAGTGAACAGTAGGGCTGAACAAAAAATGACTGACAAGGCACAATGCATCTTGTAGAGGGTATAGTATGGGCGTATTGAACTAATTAAAGTCGGGTAATGGTTTTAAAGTAATTCACACGACAGGAAAACTTTGTGGAAACGCTTCGATTTACTGGAGGCTAGTTTATCCCAGGGAAGTACCCAGAAATGACCGTGGTGCGCGGCTGGAGAGTGGCGAAGGGAAGCGACAACAGGCAGCATAGGGCGGTTCAAGCACTGAGAAAGCGGTAATGGAGTGCGGCCTCCAGCCGCCTTAAGATGAGTGACAGCATGGGTGGTTGACCCCGACCCCATGTTGGTGTACCGGGAAGCAGACGGAGAACTTGTATGCCTGTTGATAAATGTCCGTCGTCCCGTTTTCAGTGAAACATGCGAGAAAGCCATCCAAAGTTACGGTGAAGTGGTCAACAGAGGTCAAAATTGCGTGTTTGTGACTATAGCAACTTCACACTGAATTCAAGGTCTGCAGAGGCTGAAGTAAATCAGGTGAAGAGCGACAGAATGAAATACACTGGCCTCCGATGGGAATGTAGGACTGAGGAATTTGAAGTACTCTCCTGGAAATCAGAATTCCGGAAAAATTGGTGTTTGTGCCGACGCTAACCTTGATAGGTGTTCTGGGAGGAGCTAAATAACAGAAGTTGAGAGGAAGGGAAATTTTGTGGGAATTTGTTCACCTCCCAGAGCAGGCATTGGTCGGCGCTGGGAAGCGACGCATAATTAACGTGACTTGCGCTGCAATTGGCTTAAGTGATTTTGCTGGAGGGTAAACCGAGGCGAAGAGCGGACTGTGAGAAGTCTCCGCAGGGGTCTTCTGTTCCCAGCTTGCCTAGAGTGCGGACGTGGCGTTCTTTACTCAGCTTGCCTGAGAAAGAGTGAGCATCTCTGCAGTTTAGGACTCAGCAAATTGAACGATTGAGCTTGGAGATAGAAAGTTTTGGTTCAGCTACGTACTGAGCAAGATAGCTAGGAGTGAATAGACGAGCGCAGCCTTGCAGCACCATGTCGTCGGCTGACGTCCACAATGACGCTGCTCTGCCACGCTGTATTCATTGATACTGCGCCCGCTACAGCCACTGATAAATTTGTTGGATCATGACGGCAAAGTTTCCACGAGGGTTTCATGGGCCGTGTATTGTAGAATTGTTCTCGCACTTCGCATTACGCCTGGGTCAGTCGATAGGAATTACTTTTGAGTTATCGCACTTTACTCCACGCAAACGCAATTTATTACCACTGCCTGATAGGAGAGTCTTGTAATGTGATGGTTGAAGGTCGGGAGTTAAAATAAATTTGTGCTAATCGACTGCATCTGTTTTCAGTCAAATAGTTGAAATCCCAAGTCACTCTCTTAATTAATTTTGTGTTCAACATTTGCATCTGGTGTTCAGTAGCTGAATATAACATCAATGTGCACCCCTTTTTAATTAAAAGCGATCAATTCTGAATAAATTAATGTCAACACTGCCACCACAGTTCAATCAGGAGTCACAGGGCCATATTACTTTTTTGCGTTATCCGATATTGCGGCAGTTTTGCACTCTCTGTTGATCTGTTAGTCAATTAGTTGGGGTGAACACACGCCAAAACCAGCTAAGTGACGGGTGGGGTGTTACATATGGCTGACCCATGCCAGAATACGATACTTCGGGGTTTGCTCGGAAGTAGTCTGGAAAAAGGAAATTTTTCCACGTGTTCCATTGCTTAGCCATATTTAATTGAAAAACGGGTAACATTAGTTACAATAAGTTACACTATCTTCTTCATGTGCTGTCCTTTCAAAATGACATTTGTATGTGCCTGTTCATTGCATTTGTGATTTGTTGGAGTACTTATGATGTGCAGTGCCGTAATCAGCCGATGCTGAGCACACAGAACACAATCATTGGTACTAGCCTTTTTGCTTTTTGGGAGAATGCTTCATGAACTGTTTGTCGGGTCACTGCTCACACCCAGTGTATCAATTTGTGTCCTGATACATGTTTTGCGTTATCTAGTTACTGAGTGTAAGGGGTACCTGGGTTTTGACTTTTCATGTAACATAAAAGTGCGAATGATAGCGAGGGGAAAAGCCAAGACAACGGCAGAATATAGTCAGACTGTTACTCGGGAGAACATGGGTGATAGTAGGGAAAGCTCTACCGATGAGCGTGACGAACGCGAGTTGCAACTTCCTGAAACTGCGTCTCACGACTGGTTTAGTCTGCTGAATGGCAACGACGTTGATTCAGGCAGTGATACTGAGGGCTCGGGGGACGCAGGGAGTACAGGATTAATCCACAAGTATGGAAGATCCAGACTAAGAAGCCAGAGTGTGTTGGAACAAAACGGTGTCCGACCATTATCAGACGATTCATTCACAAGTGATCCGACGGGGGCGCGGAGACGGTACTTGTCTAGATATCGAAGGGTTCCTAAGAACAGAGGAGAAGAGTCGCATTTTCAACCACAAAAGAACGAGGAGCAAAATGCGGCTACTCCCAAAAATATTACGGACCTGTTGCAACAGATGCAAACGGTGAACTTAGAGCAGAGCGCCAACCTTAATGCCGAAATTAAAAAGGCGAACAGTTGAAAGAGCAAGTAAAAAAGGAGGTAAAGAATCTCGGCGTCAAAATAGAGAAAGAGATTGCCATCATCAAACGAACGGCAATTGAAGCCAAATTAATTGCGAAAGTTGCACGGAAAATAGCGAGAGAAACTCGGGGCTCCACGCAAAGCACGACAAAAGTAGGAAAGATCATGTTATCAAGGCTACAAAGCCGGATAAAACGTGTTGAAGAAAATCAACAAGAGCAACCGGACATAGGGCCTAACGAGATGTTGAAAGAGGAGGTAAATCGTCTCATTACAGAGACATCAGGAAAGGAGAAGGGTGTAATTACTGCTTCGACTGAACCGTCACTTGGCGGAACACAGATAACCGCTTCACGGTGTGATAAAGTTGACACTTTAAGCAACGGGAGACACGCCTTCATTCACAGCTCTGAGGCAACGACCGAGGTAAACGCGGACAGCGCGCAGCAGTTCAGTGAGCACAATTGCTGTTCAGTGAGCACAATTGTTGATTAGATGTAGCGAACAATTGTCGAACATACAGAGGGGGAGAGATGACGATAGAGTGTCGGAACGAATTAGTCCACGTCCCGAAGTTCATACGAATCGTAAGAACGGTCGAAATGATAACTGGAATGATGACCGGTTTGACTACAAGCATTTTGTATCAGTCCGAAAGTTCTGTCACTACAAGGATGAAGGTAATAGCTTGCATCCAAAAACTTTTATGGGACAATTCGAGTTATCTTTGCCTCCACACTGGCCATTGATGTACCAGCTGGATTTTGTGTGCTCCCATATGGAGGGCGCGACCGCTGAGTACATGAGAAATGTAGCGAAGACGAGCGTCTCTTTCGAATGCCTTCTTGGGCAAATATTGGTCTAAAGAAACCAAAGAAAGCATCAAACAAGAAATTATGATGTCCAGAGATATGGAAGGGGCAGGGTACCGGAGTCCGGTCAAATTTTTTGAAAATATGACAAAAAGGAACCAGTACCTAGACAACCCATGTAGCGGTGCGGAAATCATCGGATTATGCTACATGAAACTTCCCATCTCGTATCAACAATCACTTGCCGGTCGTTGTGGTAGCAATACTGACGTATTTAATGGCATTTTGCGCGAACTGGAATTCGCATTTCAAGAAGAACAGGCGCGGGAGAAACACCGACAGTGTGAACAAAATAACAACCGTGGCAATAATGGACTCCTGTGGGATAGTAGGCCAGCACCGAACTACAACAGCCACAATCAAAATAAGAGTAATGACAACTCGTAAAGAAGGTACGCGAAAGAAGAGCGACACTCTCCGGTGCTACATAGTAAATCACAAAGGACCTGGGGCGGTAATCAGCAATCGGGAAGGAACAGGAATTATGGTTACCAAAATAACAACCAGGAAGAGGTCGAAGTCCGCCCTCCGAAGCCTGGTACATCCCACCTTAACGGGCAGGATTACGAGTGACTAGACCAGAGCGCGGACAGGAGTTGCAAAACGTCCGTAACCTCGGAACTAGTCAGTAACATAAACATTATCGAATACGAGGATGTCACCGAGTTACTCCTCGAAGAAAAGGAAGAGCAACAAAATAAAGAAATATACCCAGTAGTCAAAATCAAAATAGGTGACTTAACGGTGGCCGCTATTATTGATAGTGGAAGCCAGCTTTCAGCGATCTCAGAAGAGATATGTAAGACATGTAAGAATGTGCTGAACCCACCGACTCTTGCTACAACAAAAGACGAAGGTCAGGGGTGCATTACTTGGAAAGAGTATAGATATATCTCAACAGACACGTTTAGAATTCGAATGTCAGGGACATCAGTTGACTGCTAATCTTTTTGTCATTCCTAAACTGTCCTCCGATATTAACATTGGTATCGATTTCCTATCAACGAACAAAGCCACGATCGATTGGGTCGAGGAGAAGTCGCATTAGGATAGGGTGACAAAATCCATCTTCGTTTCGATGAACAGGCAATCCCAGGGCAGGTACAAAAGAGCTGTCTCAGACTACAGTTTCCAAACCAGGAGGAGTCAACAGGTGAAGCCGACGGCGGACAGGACAATCGAGATAGTACTTCGAAACAAGCACAGTTAGTAGAAATAAGCGAGAAATTGCAGGGCATAAAGGTCATAAGAGACGCAGATAAACAAGGGTTAGACAATGTGCTAAGAAGGAATATTGAAGTTTTTCTCCACAAGACGGGCTCCATAAAGGGCTATCAATATAAATTTGACGTAAAGAGGCACAAACCGTTTCGAGTACCGCCGTACCTGATTCCGTGGGCGTACCGAGATCGTGTTTTTATCGAACTCCAGCGGATGCAGATGAAGGATGTGATAGAGCCAGCAAAGTCACAATACGACAGCCCCCTCAGGATCGTAGACAAAAGGAACAGGGAAATTCGACTTGTGTTAGATTCCCGGCAGATCAATACGGTCATAGTTCCGGAAACCGACAGACCCGAGAAGCTCGATGAGTTGCTGCAGAAATTCCATGGAGTTTCGGTGTTTTCCTCTCTGGATTTGAAATCCAGCTTCTGGCAAATCGAGTTGGATCCAGAATGTAGAAGGTACACGGCGTTCATCGCATTTGGTAGATGCTATCTGTGGTTTCACCGCCAGACACTGAAGCGTCCCCTTTGAAAAATTATACATGATTGTGCTTAAACTGACACACAATATTTTTTTTAGCGCAACGCAATCTGACTTTCAATAGTGTCATCTACCTCAAACTTACTTTAAAAATCATGCTCCCTTACCAAATACATCATTCAAAGCTCTCATAGTATCACAATGGTTCCAAAAAAATATGAACAGTTCACAAAGTACAGATAAAATACAATTTCATAAGTGTGAAGTTACCCAACTGTGTAATTGCGTAAACATGTGTCACTGACGTAGGAAAAAAAAATGTTTATCTCTCAGTTAAATGATCAGATAGGTGTGTAATTTGTGTGTTAGAGAAATATGGTACCGATGTGTAAAGTTGTATAAGCAAATACCATATTAGCTAGAGCTCCTTGTGCTTGCCAAACACAAGGTACACAAAGTAAGCGTGTACCCCCTGAGGATAAAGCGCTACGTAACGTTGCCAATAAGAAAACATAAACAGCCTACTTACATAGCCCCCATGCTCCCCACAAAAAATTTTACAATTTGTTTTGGGCAGTGGCCAATAATGATTTGATAAAATTTTTCATAATTACAATAACAAAGACATCAAATGCACACACTTATTGATACAATGTTGGTCAAAAACTAAAATTTTCTCACAGTCCATAAAGACAGTCGTGATCATTCATCACAGTAAAATTGCAGTGTTTTTCTCAAAGTCTGAGCAGTAGAAGAAAATGCACACAGAAGTAGTGGATTTCCATGTAGTCTTGAAGAAGTAGTGTTGTCCTTCCAACGAAAAGACAGTGCTGACTCTTGACATGCAGACAGGTAATGGGCCACAACAGAGCAAACCCACAGCAGAGTCAATCGAAGTTTTGAAGAAAGGTCATCACAGAGTAGACCCACTGTAATCCTGGTAGAGATTACGGTATTGGTGGGCCACCAGAGGTGCAGACCCACTGCAGTCCTTGTAGAAATTATGGTACTGGTGGGTCATCAAAGATACAGACCCACTGTAGTCCTTGTAGAGATGGCCAGCAGCCATCTGTTGTGACTGTGCAGGTGCACAATCACCATTGAAGAGTCTTGCGGATAACATAGCAAGTCCATAACCACCACTTGTGCACTCACAAAGTTTTTGGAATTGTCCTTAGAACCAGCAATCCTGTTATCCAGTCCCTTGCTGAATTATTAACACACGTGCAAACACTAACAGTCCCTACTTCTCACATATTTTCCATATACTATGACCAACAGAAACGTGTGCAGTGAAATGGAACATACAAGTTAATAATATGATGAACTGGTGTCAATTACAATTTTATAACATAAGAATAGAATTACAAAGGTACAAAATACATCATTAAAGAACATAACAATACAGATAACATTTGTAGTACAGGCTTTACAAAAGAATCGAAATAACATATACATCAGTGTTACAGGAATTATGACATGAGTTCATACATAAATGATCAGAAAAACTTTCGAAACATCAACTTCACACATGAGCATTAAAACAGAACAGAATACATAATGTCTAAACATCTTCACAAAGAAAATAATATATTATAAATGCAAATTATATTTGAGGATAACAGTATTCCTCATCAGAGTGAATGTAGCTGAGTATTAGAGAAATTCTACAACATAAATCTTATTAGCTAAACACGTAAAGACAGGAAGAACACAAATACACAAGGGTACACAAAAACACAGCGAAATAATACAAAAGGAAAGACAGGGTTCGTTTTCAGTGTGACATTTGGTACTGCAGTCCAACCCAAAACTTCGCTCTGTAGAACTTTCCTCTTATTTCAACATTTGTTTCCACCAAAAAAATCCTATCCACGCAGGCTTTCTATATTCTTTTCACATCCTCTTTCAAAATTCTTTTTTGGCCAAACCATTTTCTTATAGCTTCTCAATGCATTTATTCCAATTCATCACAACTCGTTCTCACATATAGCCTACCCCATCTTAAGCTAACTTAAAGCTACTGAGCTCAGATGCTAAACTAAGGAATGAGGCAATGCAGCAGCACAAATCAATTAATACAAACAGCAATGATAAAAAATACAAATGGCAAAGCAAGCAGCATAAATTAGCAAAGCAAATGCAATATTACAACTAATATAAGGCAATGCGCAGCAAACAAGAAAAATAAATCAGTAGTAAAACTAGATGAACAGAGTAATACAAAGTGAAATTTAATAACACTATGCCTGGCAAACAGCAGCAGCAAGTGCAATAACTTATATCTAATCATGAAAAAGTTCAAGCAGAAAAAATATTACAGTAAAGATGGCCATGTCTAATACCTATGTCACATCTTAACACTAGAGTGATGCATCACTGTAACTTGCTCTAGCAGACAAGTTACCAAGTCACTGACAAAAATTATGTATGCAATTCCTGTGAAGTGGAAATGTCTTTTTGTGCTCCCTCATTTTTTTGGAGTACATCCATCATAAAGTTATTTTTACTGGATCTGTAGGCATAAAATATTTATATTAGTACATCTATAAAATTTTATTTTAACCAATGCTGCAGTGCAGCTAGGAACTAGATATTAAACAAAATAGGCAAAGCAAGGCGTGAAACGTCATTCACTAGCCTTATGGCATTTCATAATGCAGTAAACACTCTTTCAACTAGCAAGACAATAGATATGAAATGTTTCTCATCATTTCATTTCAGTAAATATCATAAATTAAGAACTCTACAGTGTAATCATGTTTTCAAGTTTGAGGGTGTCGTATTTACAATGCTTTCTACAAAGGAATGTCAACAGCGAGGATAATGGCCTCCCTCTTTTTTTTTTACCTGTGCCTCTGGAAAGGCACACACTAATGGCTTTTTCTCAAGGCATCTGACACAGCTGGCTGCTCAAGATGCATTACGTCAAGGTCACTTGGCTTTCTTACTGAAATATTTACAACACCAGTTTGCACTACTGTGACAGTCTCATATAAGAATTTCACAGTTCGAGAATTTGCGTCGCAAATCTGCAGAAACAAAATCCTATAAATATAACAGTGTCCAAAAAATATTCGTCGGCATTGTGATACATTCATGCATTTAGACACATTTCATAACTCTTAAAGTACGATTCTTGGTTTCCAACATACTGTTTCACAAGTCAGAGTCCCTAACCACTACTCATTATTCCTTACCTTATTACACATATACCTATTCGTCGACACTTCTTCAATATTTCATCATAATAAATATGTAGCATAATCAAATTCCTTATATAGCATCAGCTTATTGATCATAAACATACCGCAACAGCGTAATACACATTGTCACCATAACATCATAAAACCTCAGCCAAATCTCAAAATCGTCGTAGCTTTCTTCAATAATTTCAAAACCTAAAAAAATTCTCTGCTCATGTTAAAAGTGTCATCTACCTCAAACGTACTTTAAAAATCATGCTCCCTTACCAAATACATCATTCAAAGCTCTCATAGTATCACAATGGTTCCAAAAAAATATGAACAGTTCACAAAGTACAGACAAAATACAATTTCATAAGTGTGAAGTTACCCAACTGTGTAATTGCGTAAACATGTGTCACTGATGTAGTAAAAAAAATGTTTGTCTTTCAGTTAAATGATCAGATAGCTGTGTAATTTGTGTGTTAGAGAAATATGGTACAGATGTGTAAAGTTGCATAAGCAAATACCATATTAGCTAGGGCTCCTTGTGCTTGGCAAACACATGGTACACAAAGTAAGCGTGTACCCCCCTGAGGATAGAGCGCTACATAACGTTGCCAATAAGAAAACATAAACAGCCTACTTACAACACCACACTTGCTAGGTGGTAGCCTTTAAATCGGCCGCGGTCCGTTAGTATACGTCGGACCCGCGTGTCGCCACTATCAGTGATTGCAGACCGAGTGCCGCCACACGGCAGGTCTAGAGAGACTTCCTAGCACTCACCCCAGTTGTACAGCCGACTTTGCTAGCGATGGTTCACTGACAAAATACGCTCTCATTTGCCGAGACGATAGCATAGCCTTCAGCTACGTCATTTGCTACGACCTAGCAAGGCGCCATGTTCAGTTACTGTTGATATTGTGAATAATGTACAGTGAAGAGCGACGTTCACCATTAACGGATTAAAGTTAAGTATTCCACCAGCTACGTCCGCTTTTCTAAATTCTAATTTCCTTGTCCTGTTAAAGACCTCACGCCAGCCTGCGTGAGCTAAAACGCGTGCCTTTCGGCTTCCTCTAATAACACGGTGTTGGCTCTCCTGACAACCCACAACACTATCAATTTAATAGACTCCCCTATCGCCTGAATATTTCGTCTGCAGCATTTATAAGAGGATTAGGAACAATTTTGGGTGAGGGGTTAAGGAAGAGAATAACATGTTACGTTGATGATATCCTCATTGCGGAAAAGACATGGGGATCTCACAACAATCTTCTAGATGAAGTGATCTCCAAATTAAGAAAACATGGGGTGATGGTAGATATAAAAAAGTCCTGTTTTGAAGGAAGACATGTACATTTTTTGGGTCATGTCATCTCAGGGGAAGGAATTATGCCAGACCCAGAGCAGATGAGGGCAATCGCAGAATTTGCAACGCCTACCACAAGGAAACAGCTGAGAGGCTTTATCGGTGTCGTGAACTTTTACAAAAAATTCATATATATAGAGGCATTGGCGACACCACGACTGTGTCAATTAGCCGGAAAGAATGTGGCGTGGGTATGGGACAATGATGCAGAAAGCGAATTCAGTATGCTAAAAATCAGCTCTGGTAAAGGCTCCGATTCTGTCACATCCTGATCTGGCGCATGACTTCTGTATGGCCACGGATAGCGCTAAAACCGGGCTAGGCGTAATGGTCTTCCAAGAATATGAAGAAGATGGAGTAAAGATACACAAAACGATCGCGTTCGGGAGTCGGCTGCTGATTAAAAGCGAAAGAAACTACTCAGTAACCGAACTGGAGGCCCTCGCGATAGTGTGGAGGTTCCAGAAGTTCAAGTACTTTTTATTCGGACGTAAGACACATGTCTATACCGATCATAGAGCTCTGGTGTTCTTACTTACGGCCAAATTAACCTATGGGAGTCTTTCGAGATGGATTGCTGTCCTCCAGGAATTCAGTTTCACAATAGTCTACGTGCCGGGACCCACAAATGTAATAGTGGATGCACTATCCCGTTCCCCTCTGGGGATAAGCGATTATCAGGCTGAAGAACTGGAACAATAACATTTCTCCTTGTTCTATCTACGAAAAGTGGCATTTGAAAATTATATCACAGTGACAATGCGTGATATTTGGCGAGAACAAGACAAAGATCCTGTGCTGAGAGGAATAAAAGGAAAGTGGAAAGATAGAACGCAAGCCAGGCTTAGGCAGCATTATCTGTTAAGAAATAGGGTCCTGTTTTACAGAAGAAATCCGGGTGAGACGTTGTGGGTTGTGTGTGTGCCAGAGGAAGTAATAAACAAGCTCCTCTGGTATACACATCTCAGTTATGCTCACTTCGGACCCAGGAAGTGCTTTTTGAAACTAAAAAGCGTCTGTCACTTCAGAAACATGGAGAGACGAATACGCAAGGTTTTCGCGGTATGTAAGAAGTGTCAGAAGGCGAAAACAAGTACTATAGCCATGCAGCCGCCGCTGTACCCCGTTATTTGTTTGTGTATATACTGATCTTAGTGGTAGATGTCTCGTTTATATGTGCCGATATTTTGCGTTTTTTATTATTAATAATGATATCTCGCCTCTCGATGTTGTGAAAGTGAAGTGCACTAGAGTATTTTGTGAAAACACATGATTAAAGAATGGAAAACAAATATTTCTAGGCGTACCCCTAGAAAAAAATAGATTAGGAACTCTGTAAATTACAGAAAAGTTCCCCGTAATTGTATCTCCGTCATTGGAGAACATATTTAAGGTGGCCAGTCCCGTAGGTCGTTACGAGGATGCACCGACGCATCTCGTATGCCCCTGAATACGTAAGAGGTGGATAGCTATGCGCAGTTGCGTGAATTAGCGCACCCAGTGCATGTTAAGAAGAACCGGATGTAATCATCTACAGAGCAATCAGCAGCATTAATACGCCAGAAATACTTGTTGATTCCAAGATAGTGTAACAACTGCGAGTGTGAGAAGTGGGCTATATTTGTGTTGTGCCATTATGAAATTGCTAATCCGAAACATGTCCACAGGCCTTATAAAACCATTCGTGACAAAAGGAGAAAACGGGAAGAAAATAGAGGAGAGAAGAAGTGTCGCAATAGAACACGATAAAGGACGCTATCCAAACTTCCAACAAAAGCCTTTGTAAGACTGACATATGTCTAAGTTTGTTGTGTTTTATACACGTTTATACAGGCACAATAAGAGGGACGTCTGCCACATAGGGAATTCAGAAGAAAAAACAAGATTAGAGATAAAAAGTAGTAAATAGTAGATATGTAGTCGGGTTGGCCAACACCGTGTTAGTCGTAGGAATTTGTAGTTAGAAATGGTGATGGGATCCTGTCCAGATAATACTGATTCCATATCCCCTGGATGGGTAGATCACATAACTAATGAGGAGGTATTGAACAGAATTGGGGAGAAGAAGAGTTTGTGGCACATGTTGACAAGAAGAAGGGACCGGTTGGTAGGACATGTTCTGAGGCATCAAGGGACCACAAATTTAGCATTGGAGAGTAGCGTGGAGGGTAAAAATCGTAGAGGGAGACCAAGAGATGAATACACTAAGCAGATTCAGAAGGATGTAGGTTGCAGTAAGTACTGGGAGATGAAGAAGCTTGCACAGGATAGAGTAGCATGGAGAGCTGCATCAAACCAGTCTCAGGACTGAAGACAACGACAACAACAACATCCCTTGATTGTGTGTGTGCGTGTGTGAACGACTGTGAAGGAAGTTGTCTTGTACATTTTTATGTTTATGTATAAAAAAGTTCTGTTACATTTCTATTTTAATTGATCCTGAAGTTGATTTACAAACAAGTAAAATTATTCCTTTTGTAATGAAACCAGTTCATTGTCTTAAAAAAAGTATGATACTGATGGTTAAACATGAGCACTTTCCATGTACTAAAATTGGTTGTCTTAGTGTGTTAAGGTGGCTTAACTGAGCAAGAGGGAATTGAAGCTACGACACCTGGCACACCACACACGAGCTGACAAGGAACGAGGACGACAGCAATGAGGGGAGCACACAGCTGACGATGATGATGTCATGCAGACCACGCCCTGAATCGACGGGGCCGGTGGTCAACTCAGCAACCAAGGAGAGGTGAGATCCAGCACCTCTGTGTACAACAAAGAGGTCGGTCCTGGTCTCTGTACACAGTGCGGATCGGGGGCAGCAATGAAGAGCTCCAAGAAGGTTTCTATATTTGTTGCTCGCCACGTCAGGTGGAGCGACAGCCCAGCTGACCTTTTGTGCCTAATGACACCAACTTTGAGGGCCTGAGCAAAAAATAAGCTCACGTCTGATCACGGTCCCTCCCTTGCGCTAAAGCTTCTATAGAAGGAGCAGTGACTTGTGGAGGAGCTGCGAGAGGTCACCGTTCATAGATACAAAAGATGTCAACAACGAGCTCTTAGGTGAGAGCCATCCTGCCTCGAGAAGATGCGGGTGCCTGTGGCGCCATCTCGGTAATCGACGTTGCTCTCTTCTCAGCCGTTAGCCATCCCTCAACTTGCTAGTCAGAACTAATGTCACTTCCGTTCCTGCAAGAAACTTGTGCCGCGTGTGTGAATGTGTCAGTGTGCATTCATATGAATAACATGCACCTCAAAAAACGTAAAATACTCATTTGTTCTGTTTACGAATTATGTTATAAGAAGGTTATGATGTTATAAATGTGCCATTTGTTAAAACGTCATACATTTGTCATGCCATGTCTCTTTGTGTTAGAATAAGATTTCATACTTATACCTTGTTACAAATACACAACAGTAGTTGCTCAATACGTGATGATTCTTGTTATTTTGGTTGTGTTTTGTAGATATATATATAAAAAAAGGGTACATGTGTGTACACAATCCCAGACACTGGACTGGGTCAGACCTCTTGAATTGTGTAAAGATGACACACCACGCACAATATAAACATCCAGAGACAGTGAGACAAAAAAAACCTTTATTTATAAAATATCAAACGGGCGTTCACATATAATTGAATGAGAGCAACCACTATCAACTTCACAAAACGTTACACGAATATTATTCATGTATTTTTTAGTAATTTCAGTCGAGTAGGGATGGATAACAGAGAGTGAATGGACCTTAAGTTATAATTGCGGGTCTTGCCATTCAAATGACAAGCACAGAGGCGCTTAAACATGTGTATTTGCCCTTTGCGACGTGTATCCTTGTGATATAATTGCAGTTTTCTCTTGAGTACTCTGACCAATAATTGTCTCAGGAATCGGCAGAGATTAAAGTAAAATTAGACTAAATAATGACCATGTCTTTAACAGTAAATCCAATCATTGAAGGCAGGTACCTTAGGAAAGAGCGGGATTGTGCATCAGAGAGGAGGCAATGGTAATCAATTGTCCGTAACTACTCATGCGAACGGATTAAAAATACCAGTTATGGAGATATTAATTGTGTACCACAGGTGGTAACACCATAGCAGTCATCACCTGTACTACAAAATTGATTTGAAGAGAGGGGCTATGTAAGATGGCAAGAACTATACCCCTTACATGAAGTCATTAAAGATCACCTAACTCACGTTGAGCGAACAGTAGGGCTGAACAAAAAATGACTGACGAGGCACAATGCATTCTGTAGAGGGACGTATTGAAATAATTAATGTCGGGTGATGGTTTTAAAGTAATTCACACGACAGGAAAACTTTGTGGAAACGCGTCGATTTACTGGAGGCTAGTTTATCCCAGGGAAGTACCCAGAAATGACTGCGGCGCGTGGCTGGGGAGCGGCGAAGGGAAGCGACAATAGGCAGCTTATGGCGGCTCAAGATCTGAGAAAGCGGTAACGGGGCGTGGCCTCCAGCCACCTTAAGATGAGTGACAACATGGGTGGTTGACCCCGACCCCATGCTGGTGTATTGGGAAGCAGATGGAGAACTTGTACACCTGTTGATAAATGTCCGTTGTCCCGTTTTCAGAGAGACATGCGAGAAAGCCGCGCAAAGCTATGGTGGAGCAGTCAGTCGATAGGAATTACTTTTGAGTTATCGCACTTTACTCCACGCAAACGTAATTTATTACCACTGCCTGATAGTAGAGTCTTGTAATGTGATGATTGAAGGTCGGGAGTTAAGATAAATTTGTGCTAATCGACTGCATCTGTTTCCAGTCAGTTGAATTCCAAGTCACTTTCTTAATTAATTTTACGTTCAACATTTGCATCTCGTGTTCAATAGCTGAATATAACATCAATGTGCACCACTTTTTAATTAAAAGTGATCAATTCTGAATAAATTAACGTCAACACTGTCACCGCAGTTCAATCAGGAGTCACAGGGCCATATTACTTTTTTGCGTTATCCGATATTGCGGCAGTTTTACACTCTCTGTTGATCTGTTAGTCAATTAGTTGGGGTGAACACACGCCAAAACCAGCTAAGTGACGGGCGGGGTGTTACAAAATATGGTACGGGTGCAATCGATGTTGATGTAACATTCTCAACACCGACGTTTTTGAGATTCCTGTTTCTCGCTCAATTTGTCTGCTACTGATGTGCGGATTAGCCGCGACAGCAGCTAAAATACCTACTTGGGCATCATCGTTTGTTGCAGGTCGTGGTTGACGTTTCACATGTGGCTGAACACTTCCCGTTTCCTTAAATAACGTAACTATCCGGCGAACGGTCCGGACACTTGGATGATGTCGTCCAGGATACCGAGCAGCATACATACCACACGCCCGTTGGGCATTTTGATCGCAATAGCCATACATCAACCCGATATCGACCTTTTCCGCAATTGGTAAACGATCCATTTTAACATGGGTAATGTATCACGAAGCAAACACCGTCCGCACTGGCGGAATGTTACGTGATACCACGTACGTATACGTTTGTGACTATTACAGCGCCATCTATCAGAAAGCGAAAAAAGTGGTCCAACTAAAACATTCATATTTCCTTACGTACTACACGAATATGTAATAAAAAATGGGGATTCCTATTTTAAAAAGCGCAGTTTATATACGTTTGACCTATGGCAGCGCCATCTAGCGGGCCAACCATAGCGCTATCTGGTTTCCCCCTTCAAGCTAGACGAGTTTTGTTCTTTGTAGTTTGGCCGGCAGGCGTGACCGAGCGGTTCTATGCGCTTCAGTTTGGAACTGCGCGACCGATACGGTCACAGGTTCGAATCCTGCCTCGGGCATGGATGTGTGTGATGTCCTTAAGTTAGTTCTAAGTTCTAGGGGACTTATGACCACAGAAGTTAAGTTCCATAGTGCTCTGAGACATTTTTTTCCTAAGGGACCAAAGTGCTGAGGTCATCAGTCCCTACACTTACACACTACTTTAACTAACTAATGCTACGAACAATACACACACCCATGCCCAAGGGAGGACTCGAACCTCCGGCGGGAGGGGCTACGCAATCCGTGACATGAAGCCTCCAACCGCGCGCCCACTCCGCGCGGCTACGAATCGTCCCTGTATTGACAGACGAAGTGCACTGTATATGCACCTTTATGGTTACGATAACTTGAGTGTGGATGCATACTGTGTCCGGACTCTTGCGGAAATCAGGTAAAGCTGCGAGCAATGAGGATTACGGATGGTTGGAGCTATATGTATAGTGTGTGACAGGTTGAGAAGTAGGGCTGAAATGGAAGCATGTCCAGATGGTCAAAGCGATTAAAGTGACCGTTCGCGTAAAGCAGGAAATCCGGGTTCGAGTGTCAGTCCACCACAAATTTACACTTGTCGCCACTGAATTTCATTTAATGTCCAATTGCAGCTGATATCTATATTTCTCTTGAATAATAGGAACAAATAGTCTAGTCAAACTTAAAAGTACTGCAATGACGAAATTCTTATCAGCACTGTGTTTAATCGTCTACCTGTTACGTTATTATTGTACTACACACCAATAAACGCTAGGTGAAATCAAATTAAGCAGAAGTATTATCAAAAACTAGTTACAAATGAAATGCAGTTTGAAACAGAAGCTGTTGGAAACTAAAACCGATTTCAATTTTCAAGACAGATAAAATTATGAAGACGTTAAAGAATCTCACCTCAGTTGCAATTGTCACATGTTCCTTGGTAAAAGACCTTCTCCCATTTCAACACACGACATAGTACACGAACGACGAATTATAGTTTATCAGTTCACAAGCTACGTAAATAGTATTAAAAGTGTGTGGCTTTTTACTCACCGTAAAATTCTGTACCTGAAGAATTGATAAAATCTTACAAACAGCTTTAACATATCACACAGCAATTAAAAGTGTAGAACACGAAAAATTTATAAATGCTGCGGAAAATACATCCTCAGGTCTAACAACGACAAAAACTGTGGGAGAATGGCGGAAACTGCTTATGGTGGTCTATAGAGCGCATTCCTTCATGTGATTCTCATACCAGTCATTATACTAAAGTACCGACCAAAAACTTTGTGTGTTCCACGGTATGCTGTTCTCTAAGTACAACACTCTCCCATATATTGAAGGATTTATAGTTATCGACACAACCTTCTTTTTAAGATACAGTGCTCTGATACCTAAAAGGTAGACATACTTCAGTAGCAAAAGCAAAATATTTTGATCTATATTTAATCTTGTTGATCTGCCAATCCTCAGTTGCTAGTAATAATATTATTAATAACTGTCGTTATTGGTGACACAATATTTACGTTTCTTCAACTATGCTTCATCTGTGGATTCAAATACAGCATTCTAAAAGAGAAAATTGTATTTCCTGCGCTGGAGGAGGGGAAAATGCATGTTGCGATACGATGCATCTCGTAGAGATCACAGAGCCACCAACGCCTTGAGAGAACATCTTTTCGACATTCACACTTTGCTTTCTTCCCTTCTACAGAGGAATTTCCTGGGAATTGACGACGGATTCCCGGTAATGTGATGGAGCGATACCTTTCTGCACGTCTCAAAGGGCTGTAGGAAGAGGCACCAGAAAAAGGAGTTGGGATCCTGTTTCAGCTCTGGTCTGTTGAGATTTGCGTCGGCTTTGGCAGCAGGACAGACCCAAAGTTGCCACCGCACCAAAGGAACGGTATAATTTCCCGTAAACAGCAAGGCTAATTTACGTATGATTCACTGAAGCCACAGTACTCATCGTCGGGGTCGGCAGTGCTAAATCAGCAGCCTAGTACGATCACATACTGCAATTTCTTCAAACATCTGACAGGTTTGCAGTATACAAGAAGTCTTCACCCCATGAAGGACTCCAACTTGCGAAAGTACCTATGTCTACATCTGCCCCCAGAGAATTTGGGAAACCCACAGTTCTGATGATTTACAACACTAAGAAACATGCCCACATACAGTTTCAGGAAGGGGACTGAGTATGCATCTCATCAGAGGTAGACATAATGTCCAGTCACATTAACGAGACCACCAGTAAAAACCCTGAATAACGAACTTTTGCAGTGCGGACCACTTCGTGAAGTGTAAGATGAGATTCAGTGAGGTGCTGAAAGGTTCCGACAGCTCCAGTGCCGTGACCAGCTGCACTATGTTTCTCGGTAGGGGACACACAGTGCGAACAGCCTGATCAAACTGGTTTTAATCCAGGGGGCTTGGCAGTCAGTTCAGAGCGGTGATCTCATCCCGGTGCTCTTCAAAGCACACACGTAAGTAGGTGAACAAAGCCGACATCACCTTACTCCGCATTGTTGCCAAATTTATTCAAGATGGCGGGTCCAAAATGGCGTACACAGATGTGGCAACGTCATGGCGGGTAATTCAAATTTTTTGCGGGAAAATAGGTCGGTTGGGCTACCACCACTAACCTAACTCCACCCAAAGTCCCCCCTCCCTCTGGAAATGGAGGGAAATTTTGAAAAATGGCAGGAAATTCACATATATTGCTGAGAATATAAAATTTTTTGTGCTCACCTTGAGGTCCTGAGACCACCTGACCTGGTTCACAACACCACCACCAGAGGGCACTGTTGGTCCTCCGCCGTCTCCCCATCTGGAAATTGGTGGGAAATTCACTCAGTCTGTGTCGAGCTCCTAGACTGGGGGTCCTTCATGATAGTAGGCTAATATAGTGTCACACAGCAATGTTCAAGCAATTTGTTTAAGAATATTGTTTATTTATTTTTGAAATCGCAATACACCTCAAAACTGACACTGGTGTTTAAACAATTAAGACGATTTTAAACAATTGCATACTTTTTTATTCCAGTAGCAAAAGAAACTACATAATTATTCTGTTACAGATCACGCTAAACGTATCTGGCGATCACGTCTCGCCATCCACCAGACTCGTGCCCACTGGAAGGAGCCATATACTGTGCTCGCAGTGCCAGCTAGCTGGCTAGTATCCGACATGTAGCAAAATGGTTCAAATGGCTCTGAGCACTATGGGACTTAACATCTGAGGCCATGAATCCCCTAGAACTTAGAACTACTTAAACCTAACTAACCTAAGGACATCACACACATCCAACCCCGAGGCAGGATTCGAACCTGCGACCATAGTGGTGGCGCAGTTCCAGACTGAAGCACCTAGAACCGCTCGGCCACAACGGCCGGCTTCACACACAGCAGCTAAGCAGTCCCTGTTGTGTGGGAAATACGTCAGCCTTCCTCCTCCTCCCTGGCATACTTTCTTTGTGACACACAAGTGCCCTTGTCGCTGAGCACGAACTGCTTCACGAGCTAATAAATCTGATGTTCAAGCAATGTGCGGAATATTGTCACATACATATCTTGAAGATGTCACGAAACTCTGCAAATTCTGCTGCTTCAGATGATGTGCTACAGTAAATATTAATTAAACATTTCGGTTCACGAAGTGAACATATCGCAAACCTATTACTCGAAACACACTTGCAGAAAACGCACTCTGAGAGCTGCAAATGCAGCTGCGACGATTTCCAGGCTCTGGAATTACATGAATATAAACCTTCCAAGCTATAGCAGTGAGAAATGATTCGTCAATCGCGAATTTGTCAACTGATACTGAAACTTACATCTGATTTTACACGCCAAGACGACGATATTTGGAAGTCGACATAAAATTCTCTATAAATAGGACGCGCCCCACTTGCCGACTTTTAACTGCTTGTTTGAAGGCACTGCCACAGAGAGAGAAATTTCTCACCCCACAGCAGCTGTGATGTTCATCACTTTTTGAAACCCTGAGTGGGCTTAGTTTATATTTGCTCCTGGAGTCAGGGATGATAAAGATCTTATTATGCATTTACCTCACTTTTTGAAGCATACTGGTGTCTAAGCACAGATGGGAAAATGAGAACAACTACATGCCTAAAAGTTCATGATATATTTCGAAATCCACAACAGATCAGGGAAAAAAAGAAAAAGAAAAACAAACCGAATTCGAAGCACTGTTCTGCAGACGAGAAAAAGGCTGAAATTTTCGGCGAATTTTCGATGTCCTTCAACTGCTGGTCTGGAGATACTCTAAAGCCACAATGGCGGGTGGGGGACAGCACCCCACCCGTCTGAACCAGACGAGGTTGGTCTGCTTGGATTTGTTTCTGAACACCCGAACAAAGAAGGCATCATGTGACTCTCAGATGTCATAGGACTTTCCATTATATATATTTACCCTGTCTTGTTCGAACTAGTCCGTAGAGGCTCCTACGCCCCGCAAAAAGGATGCCTTGTGAGTCTCTGGTGGAACTATCTGTGAATGGAGCCTTCTGATTGGTTCTCACTGAATATACGCACCAAATTGCTACTGCCGGCGTGGGAACACTTTCCACTACTTTCCGCAGACTGCCAGATTACGAGAATTTCAGCAGCAAACTATTTTCTACAGATCGAAAACATATAGCACTCATATCGCACTGGCAGTTAAACCCTGCAAAAGTGCTCTGCAGATCATTAAATACGGAAACTATAGCCAAATACACTTCCTCAATTACACTTCTCTCCAACTGTTGATTTTTTCGGCGTGAGACCGATCTCCAACTAGGCTATATCACCACGAATGATTGTACCACCATACCATATCGATGTAGTACATCTACATGATTACTCTGCAATTCATATTTAAGTGCTTGGCAGAGGGTTCATCGAACCACAATCATACTATCTCCCTATCATTCCACTCCCGAACAGCGCGCGGGAGAAACAAACACCTAAACATTTTTGTTCCAGCTCTGATTTCTCTTATTTTATTTTGATGATCATTCCTACCTATGTAGGTTGGGCTCAACAAAATATTTTCGCATTCGGAAGAGAAAGTTGGTGACTGAAATTTCGTAAATAGATCTCGCCGCGACGAAAAACGTCTTTGCTTTAATGACTTCCATCCCAACTCGCGCATCATATCTGCCACATTCTCTCCCCTATTACGTGATAATATAAAACGAGCTGCCCTTTTTTCACCCTTTCGATGACCTCCGTCAATCCCACCTGGTAAGGATCACACACCGCGCAGCAATATTCTAACAGAGGGCGAACGAGTGTAGTGTAAGCTGTCTCTTTAGTGGACTTGTTGCATCTTCCAAGTGTCCTGCCAATGAAACGCAACCTTTGGCTCGCCTTCCTCACAATATTATCTATGTGGTCTTTCCAACTGAAGTTGTTCGTAATTTTTACACCCAGGTACTTAGTTGAATTGACAGCCTTGAGAATTGTACTATTTATCGAGTAATCGAATTCCAACGGATTCCTTTTGGAACTCATGTGAATCACCTCACACTTTTCGTTATTTAGCGTCAACTGCCACCTGCCACACCATACAACAATCTTTCTAAATCGCTTTGCAACTGATACTGGTCTTTGGATGACCTTACTAGCCGGTAAATTACAGCATCATCTGCGAACAGCCTAAGAGAACTGCTCAGATTGTCACCCAGGTCATTTATATAGATCAGGAACATCAGAGGTCCCAGGACGCTTCCCTGGGGAACACCTGTTATCACTTCAGTTTTACTCGATGATTTGCCGTCTATTACTACGAACTGCGATCTTCCTGACAGGAAATCACGAATCCAGTCGCACAACTGAGACGATACCCCATAGGCCCCCAGCTTGATTAGAAGTCTCTTGTGAGGAACGGTGTCAAAAGCATTCCTGAAATCTAGAAATACGGAATCAACTTGAGATCCCCTGTCGATAGCGGCCATTACTTCGTGCGAATAAAGAGCTAGCTGCGTTGCACAAGGACGATGTCTTCTGAAACCATGCTGATTACGTATCAATAGATCGTTTCCTTCGAGGTGATTCATGATGTTTGAATACAGTATATGCTCCAAAACCCTACTGCAAACCGACGTCAATTATATAGGTCTGTAGTTCGATGGATTACTCCTACTACCCTTCTTAAACACTGGTGCGACCTGCGCAATTTTCCAATCTGTAGGTACAGATCTATCGGTGAGCGAGCGGTTGTATATGATTGCTAAGTAGGGAGCTATTGTATCAGCGTAATCTGAAAGGAACCTAATCGGTATACAATCTGTACCTGAAGACTTGCCCGTGTCAAGCGATTTGAGTTGCTTCGCAACCCCTAAGGTAAACACAGTTCGTGTCCTGCGCCACACAGAATCATCACTTCTGCATCCTGCTTATAGCTATCGACCACCATACACTTGTACATATACCGTGAAGACAGACAGATTCCAAAAAACACAAGCACATGCACCATGTATAGTCGCAGCCCTAAATATTTCTAGCGAGGTCGGTCGGTCATCCACCGCGGCCAACAGTCACAAGGCAATTTCCCCCTGCACACGCTGGCTGGCCCGATGTGCGATCAGAGCGCCCTCTGTGGACAGTGGTCCTTCTCCGAACTGGTCTACAAAGGTTGGGCTGGTTCCATCAGCACAAAAGCTTCCGCTAATGGTACCGTTTCCGATCTGGCCTACTGTCTGGCTTGGTTTCTACAACGAGATGCGATCGTTTCCTGACTCTGGGGTTAGGAGAACATTTACTTTCTGAGCACTGTCGATGAGAAATGCTTTGTGAATCGCGAATTAATTTACCGATCTCGAAAATGATATCAGCTGCAATATCCGGCGTAAAATGGACGTACTTATGACACTTTTATGCTGAAATGATAGAGTAGTAAATGAAAACTCCCGGAATTTTTCACATGGTTTGCCGGAGTATCATACCATGCAAGTGATAGTTCTCGATATTAACCACATAGAAGTATGCTACCAATCGCTTGCACAGTATAATTCTCAAGATAAAGAGCGGAAATTATGTCTCTAGATAGTCGAAACATTAGCGAGGTCGTTATGAGGGACGTGTAATGCAAACAACTGAGTAACTATAAACTCATCTCGTCTACGAAAGCATTTCCGTGAAAACTCGAAAATAAATGAGACAGATAGTTCCACTCGTATTTCTTAACGACTACCGATTTCAATGATATAACAGATTCCAGATCATCTTTACAAAGTCAACAAAGGGTGTAATACTTACAGTTGTAAGTGTTTTCATGTTTAGAGAAACCGGCAAACGTCTCTTCCGCCTGTTTTTCACCGTCTAGATGCACACAACACACATCACAATCGATGTTCTCTCAACCAAATAAAGACGGGAAAGGTGAAGAATGGCAGTACGAGCAGTCAACTGGTCAGTTTACATTGGAGAGAATAATTTTCCAGCGCAACACTCACCGACATTGAATCTTCTAAAATTTCCATGGAGAATACGCGCAACATGCGATTACGAAGGCTGCCCAACACATACTGAGTATTAGTTCGCTGTACATCCGCCTTGTGGGCGTCATGGTTAAGCCGTCGGCACACGGACCGTGCTGTCGAACGTCAACGTTGAGCATGCCGAGTTCAACGTGCTCCTGAACGCTCAGGAACGGTGCGACTTGTGTATGCGGTACGTGGGCCCCAACGTGGTATACACGATCGCGACGCACTCCAGCGGCAGTTGTGGGATGTTTCTGTTCGTAAATAATACCGTTTACTCAATGGGCGCGCATAAAATTCCCACGTTGCCTCTATTAAAACGCACGTTTCCTCCATTGTCAATATCCTAGTCAAGTTGTTCTATATGTAATATACACAAAATCTTTAGTATCGATGTCCATGTTTTAAGACAAAAAGGAAAGTACCATGTCCAATCAATAAAGGATACAGGCTTGTAAAAGTTCCATTACAAACAGTACAACACAAATTTTCAACAGTTCTCTACATAAGATAAACATTATTTTATCTTTCCCACATTTTGGTAAAACTATAAGGTCATTCTTACTTGATCACTGTTCCTACCCAGTAGCAGAATCTTTAAAAGACGTGGATTACGAAACTCAAAAGAAAAACGAACAAAATATCTTTATGCAAGTAGCGCAAGCTGTCCTGTAGATTAAGCCAATCGAACAAACTCACTCCTCAAAAACATGAGAACTTATACTTACATTAAACTAAAAATAAAGCGTCAGAACCTGTTAAATACGCGAATGTTAGGAAAAAAAATATTTTAGTTTCGCAAGACACGCACCATCGTTCTTTCAACTGAGTCATGGATCATTGACGCTGCTCACTACGCTAAAGTTTCACCAATCCAGTAGCGACCATGCTAAATACTTTGATCGTAGCTATGTTACTACCTGAAGTTTAATTATAACAAATAGTACCAAGAACAATCGATTTTTGGCGGATCCTCAGTGTGTCGCTACCTTCAAATGACATATGAGTACTCTCATAATACACAAGTTATAATAAGTTTTTTGCCACGAATATGACGTTTCTCATTATTTTATTGCAACGAATCACACAGTAAATCAAGGGGTTTTCGAGTGATTCTCAATTTGCTGTTGCTCAGAAACGGCACACTACGTATAGGCTTGAACTGAATGCCAATATGGCGCCTCACAGCTCTGTGCTGAAGGGAGATGGCGTGCGTGTGACGTAGGCGGCGTTGTGCCATCTGATTGGTCAACGCTCAAACGCATGCTGAGAATATCTGACATGTTAGATACTGCTCTGCACGTTCGGAAAGCCTCTCGAACGTGCTGTCCCACGCTATGACGTCAGAAACTCGGCACGCTCAACGCTCAGAGTTTGGATGCACGGTCCGTGTGCCGACGGCTTTAGGTCAGCTACACGTTTGCACCCGAGTCTGTCCAGTTCAGGAGGCTCCAGTGACAGCTCAGGCCTTAGCTGGAAATGTCAATCCGTTCTGGCTACCGGCTATCTTTGCTACGAACCCGCACCCCAGGCAGAGTTGGCATAGGATACCAGCCACGTATTTACCAGTGTAATTACAATTAAACTTTAAGATTGTAACGTCAATAAGACGACATTTGACAATGAGCGAAGTGTCAGAAAATACCTCCTGCTGACGATGTGGCTCCGAAATATCAATGTCAATACCATTCTTGAGACTGTACATAATTTTCCACGTAAAATTTTTCATCCCCTTATGGCCATCGATGCGCTGAAATCACAGTTTTCCACGTCCAATCCATATCTTCCTTCTTGTTGTGGTGGTCTTCAGTCCAGAGACTGGTTTGATGCCGCTGTGCATGCTACTCTACCCTGTGCAAGATTCTTCATCTCCCAGTACCTACTGCAACAACATCCTTCTGAATTTCTTTCGTGTATTCATCTCTTGGTCTCCCTCTACGATTTTTACCTTCCACGATGCCCTCCAATACTAAATTGATGATCCCTTGATGCCTCAGAATATGCCTTACCAAGAGATCCCTTCCTCTGGGAAAGTTGTGCCACAAATTTCTCTTCTCTCCAATTCTTTTCAATACCTCCTCATTAGTTATGTGATCTACCAATCTAATCTTCAGCATTCTTCTGTAGCACCACATTTCGAAAGCTTCTATTCTCTTCTTGTCTAAACTATTTATCGTCCATGTTTCACTTCCATACATGGCTACACTCCATACAAATACTTTTAGAAACGACTTCCTGACACTTAAATCTATACTTGATTTTAACAAATTTCTCTTCTTCAGAAACGCTTTCCTTGCCGTTGCCAGTCTACATTTTATATCCTCTCTACTTCGACCATCATCAGTTATTTTGCTCCCCAGATAGCAAAACTCATCTACTTCTTTAAGCGTCTCATTTCCTAATCTACTTCCCTCAGCACCACCCGATTTAATTTGACTACTTTCCGTTATCCTCGTTTTGCTTTTGTTGATGTTCATCTTATATCCTCCTTTCAAGACACTGTCCATTCCGTTCAGCTGCTCTTCCTTAGGACCAGACAAAACGATTTCCTTTGCGCATGTCGGATCACTGACCACTGTAACCTTACACATCAACATATACTTTATAAGACTGCTAATCACAGCGTATCTATCACACGTCCCCTACTAAATATAATACTTCGCCAATAACTGAAGGCTGGTGACACCAAAAAGTATCGTGCAAAATTCGCGATGAATGAACATGTCTCATTTGTGTTTCTTGCGAGTGGTTTCCTAGGAGGAGAGATGTAATCGTTTTGCTATTAAAAATACTATCCCAAAACTATGCTTCTGCCACCCTGCATGAAAAGCTGTCTTGGGGCTACAGACGTACACAAGTATCGCTGATGATATCCTTGATGAAAACTATACAAGCTTTATAAATCGACGTTTGGTATTGCTTCGGAATGAAGTGATCATCCACACAACTACCGCGACATTGAATGTAGACAGTGACTGCTGGGCCGTCTATAAACAGACCAAAATCGCTACTGCACGTCACCGGAGCCATAATCTCGTAATAGAGTCACCCTTCTCACCGAATTTAGAAAGTGATTCGGGAAAGGAACATGGGATTAAGCCGATATTTGCAACTCCCTCACGCTGCCGATAGATATTTCTCACGCTAACGAACGGTATTTGCAACTCTAGACTGAAGTTATAAGGAATGCATAAATTTCTATGACCAGTACACTGGCTCTTCAGAATTATACGTCTTACGCTTTCTGATAGAAATGCTGTCTGCGATTTGGAATCAAGTCTCTCCACTGTAAGAGGTGCGCGCTGTCTGCGATATGAGAATCGCTGACCAGAGAGCAGTGTTGACTGCAGTACGAACTGTGTAACTGTAGCAGTTAGTTGTGGCTAGTCGCTTGTCTGAGGTTGTCTGCGTTTGTCTGCAGTCTGCTCTGGTCGGGAATCTGGAGATGGAGTATTATTGTATAAGGTAAAGAAGCAGCGTCGCGCATATCTAGTAATGTGTCTGAACTGTCATCCAAATGTTTTAAAAAAATGTCCTAATAATAATTTTGGTAATATAAAGTAATTTTTTTTAAAAAAAAAGTATTCATTTCAAAAAAATCAGTTGCTTCCTTTCACAAATCACAAATGTATAGGCCAGCACTGCACGGAGCTGAGCCAAAAAAATTTTTAGGTAAGAGCAGATATATTCGCAGTTTTTATTGAGGCAAGAATTTTTGCTTTTTTATTCAGAATGATCTTGCAGGGCCATGACGCAGCGCTGCTGTCATCCTAAAATTTACCAGGTTACTGAATTTTTTTTTTTTTTATTATGAGGTTTAAGAATTTTTCTGTTTCGTGCTTACATTAAATGAGAAAAGAATTTTGTGGGTACATTAAACGCGAACCAGTTTTGTTCTGAGGTTACACTAAGTTAGAATAACATTCATTATTCATATTAATAAATTAACAATTGTTCTGTGTGGAGGTTACACTTGGTGACCCTGCCAGGATCGTATTTCTTTGTGAATCTCTGAGAAGTAGTCATATATCTGCTCTTATTTAGTTAAATGTAGTTTGCATCTGGCGCAATGCATTTACTAATTTGTCACTCTTTCTTTCACAGATCATCGGCAATTTATTGCTCTTTGTTGTAATTGTGTTTGTTCCATTTTTTTTTTTGCTTTGTCTTTGTTTCATTTTGTGCTTAATTTTGATTTGTGAAAAATGCCACAAGAATCTGTTAACAGTACATCGCGATGTGCAATGAGTGAGATAGCCGACTCGAATAATTTGACCGATAATACTTGCAACACTCAGTGTAATAATGATAATCCTCCATTTAAGGACAATCAGTGTGTACCGATCACTAACATTGATTTTGATCCTAATGATGAGCAAACAAATACAATTATGTCCAGAGTAAATGTAACAATTGATGACGCGGTACGTTCCGATACAATGAACGCTGCTCAGTTTGACACACCCGGTTTGCAAAATTTGCATAGTGAACAGATAAATTTTTCTCACGAAGATGAACAATGTAGTCAAAATACGACAGATTTATTTGATTCCGAGGTAGCGACCAACAGCGCACATCCAATTGGCGAAAGTAATGTTAGCAGGTCGCTTTTCTTGTTGTTACACATCAGACCGTGCACATTTTTCCAGATAAACTTACGTATTTTATGACTACTTATGCAATTATATTTATATGAACACTTACTGATGATTATCGTATTTTTTCTTGGCAAGTGCCCGGCAAGGTAAGGTTAGCAGGTCGCATTTCTTGTCGTTACACATCAGACCGTGCACATTTTCCATTCTTCATGTATGTATGATTGTTTTCCTGTTTTGTTTGTACGCACTATGAAATGTTTAAGATGTAACAAACACCAGTTGACTTTGACATTTTGCCTTATGATATCTCAACATCGTGACTATTTTACATTTTTTTTGCTACTACATTATGATATTCTGTGTACATTTTTTGCACCTGCACACTGTCTATGTTTTTGACATATTACGTTTTCTGTCATGCTATGCTGTATGCTCAATTATCTCAATAGAAACCAGTTTTTACTTAATGGATATATGATTTAAATGCAAGACATTAATCATTGTTCATCATTTTCAGAAAGCAATAACGTGTAAAAGAAATAAATTAAACAAACCACAGTGGATTACTATGAAATGGGAATTTCACCTTCGGAATGAACGAAAGAAGATGCAATACCTCGTCACGAAGAGTAAATGGATCAGAATTAACAAGCATTAACAAGAATATACTATACACATCGTATCATAGCAGTCTTAACTAATTTTTTTCTTTCAGAATACGAGGCGACTGATGCAGGCTGTCAGACAGAACTACACATCTTAGTTTTAGTGATGAAATATGCTAGAAATAAGAAACTCTATGCTATGAATAGTTGTATGAAGTAAATGGTAATATGAATAATGAATAATAAAGTGTGTTTTTGCAGATGATAATGAATGGTGATGAATAGTGATGAAGAATATGGTAATATGAATAATGAAGTTTTTCTTTACAGGTGATGATAATAATGAAGTTATGGTGATATGAATAATGAAGTTTTTGTTTACAGGTGTTGATAGTGATAAACTTTATATGGCCACTAAACGTACCACTTTTAAGTTTTTCTTTGCAGATGAGGATAATGATGAAGTTTATATATTTACTGTTAGTTAAGAAATGCTATGTAGTTATTTACGTATTTGCTGCAGTTCGTTTTGACAGTATGTCTTATGTCGCATGGTATAATGACTGAAGGTTTTGGAAAGGACAGCTAGAAAACATATATATTTAATACACATTTCATTACCTGTTAATTCGAATTTCACTACTTTTCAGCACAATATGCGTTTCTTCTTTCAGCTTAATAATCCATTTTGTATTTTTTCCAGGAGAAGCTATTCATGAAATTAATGTGTTATAAGCAGCCGGCTGGAGTGGCCGTGCGGTTCTGGGTGCTACAGTCTGGAGCCGAGCGACCGCTACGGTGGCAGGTTCGAATCCTGCCTCGAGCATGGATGTGCGTGATGTCCTTAGGTTAGTTAGGTTTAATTAGTTCTAAGTTCTAGGTGACTGATGACCTCAGAAGTTAAGTCGCGTAGTGCTCAGAGCCATTTGAACCAATGTGCTATAAACAGTTGGTCATTAAACCTGTTCCAGTACTTGCACTTTTTTTACCCATTTGTGTGTGTTATTCATGAATGTGATCACATATACTCTACTTGTTTCATAACGTTGCTACAGCTGACTCATGACGAATGACGTTACCTATCCTCATTTGGAGCAATAAGTCAAGAGTAAATATTGTTATGCCCCAGCAATTAATTATCGATCCCAACGCAAGGCATTGCTAGCACAAAAAAAAATGTATTACCAGTCCCAAATAATGCTACCAGTTTAAGAGAGTTTTGAGTAATACTGAATGATGTTTTCTAATCACAGACCTTGAGTAATAGTTACAGTGTGTTACATTTTAAATATGTCATATGTCACTTGAATGATGAAAAATGTTTTGTAATATTCAATACTTGCTATATGTTTAGTAACTGGCTAATGAATGCCACTGTTTCTTATATTTTAAATTTGTATTATGTCACCTACATGTTATTATATATGAATACCAGTAGCTTGATGCTACACTCATTAGCACCTGTTTTGAAGGATGACTTCTGATGATTTGTAACTGGCCAATGAGTGCCAATAATTATTTAAATATGTCGTATGTCACTTGAATGATGAAAAATGTTTTGTAATATGCAATACTTGTTATATGTATAGTAACTGGCCAATGAATGCCACTGTTTCTTATATTTGTATTATGTCACTTACATGCTATATGTGATGAATACTAGTAGCTTGATGCTACACTCATTAGCTCCTGTTTTGAAGGATGACTTCTGATGTTTTGTAGCTGGCCAATGAGTGCCAATGATTACTATAACTAGCTGAATTATGTAAATAGTATGCCATTAATTAACTCTTGTTCAATGATCACTTTTGAATAATGCATAAAATGGTTTGTAACTGGGTAATGAGTGCCAATGTTCACCATAATCAGATGACTTATGAACATTACTCTGTAATACTTCATACATAGTACAGAAATGTTCAGTAACTAGGCGATGAGTGCCACCAATTACTTAAATCAGTTGATATACTAGTGTAATTCTCAATGATGACTGGCATAAGACTTAGTGTCCTTCACCTTCTGACCTAATTACCAGGAATTACTGCAATATCCGTTTGTCCTGTCTGTCCTCATGATCATGGAGCACTATATTTGATTTTTGCACTAATTCTACGTTGGAGTACCTTACAAGAACGTGGTGTTGACACGACATGCTGTCCACCACCTTGAGCGATGGAGATGTTATTATGGTCCCACTGTTTGGTGTACCTAATGTACTACCAAATTGATAACATTGAATATTAATACGACATTTCAGTGTCTTAGCTACACTGATTAATACTTCAGGGAAGAGAACTTCAGATTGTCTCACTTGGTGTTGTGCTTCTGTAAAATGATATGGATTTTCAGTGCAGCTACGTGCAACCTACTGTGCTACAACCATGATGCAATCCTTCCCTTTCCTATCCTAGTTCTTGTAAAATGGTAAAAAAAAAAGTACTACAGTGCGTATGCACTTTATGTCATTTGTTAATATGTTTTGTACTCATTGCCTGTACATTTTGTCATTGCTTGATATGTTCTGTACTCAGTGCATGTGCACTATATTTTATTTCATGTTCTGCACTTATATATATGTATATATTCTGTGACTGTAAACTTAGTTAATTAAGAAAAATTTGTTGCTCATGGCAAGTCCAATTGACTCACCATCGCTGCCAAATTTTGCCCCCCCAGTGGAGGGTTATGTAAGAGGTATGCGCTGTCTGCTATATGAGAATCGCTGACCAGAGAGCAGTGTTGACTGCAGTACGAACTGTGTAACTGTAGCAATTAGTTGTGGCTAGTCGCTTGTCTGAGGTTGTCTGCGTTTGTCTGCAGTCTGCTCTGGTCGGGAATCTGGAGATGGAGTATTATTGTATAAGGTAAAGAAGCAGCGTCGCGCATATCTAGTAATGTATCTGAACTGTCATCCAAATGTTTTAAAAAAATGTCCTAATAATAATTTTGGTAATATAAAGAAATTTTTAAAAAAAAAAGTATTCATTTCAAAAAAATCAGTTGCTTCCTTTCACAAATCACAAATGTATAGGCCAGCATTGCACGGAGCTGTGCCAAAAAAATTTTTAGGTAAGAGCAGATATATTCGCAGTTTTTATTGAGGTAAGAATTTTTGCTTTTTTATTCAGAATGATCTTGCAGGGCCATGACGCAGCACTGCTGTCGTCCTAAAATTTACCAGGTTACAGAATTTTTTTTTTTTATTATGAGGTTTAAGAATTTTTCTGTTTCGTGCTTACATTAAATGAGAAAAGAATTTTGTGGGTACATTAAATGCGAACCAGTTTTGTTCTGAAGTTACACTAAGTTAGAATAACATTCATTATTCATATTAATAAATTAACAATTGTTCTGTGGGGAGGTTACACCATTCAACCACATACTAGCGTTGTGGAGATTAATGATTGCAGCCACTGGTGAATCATATTTGTGGCACTCTCATATCTTGAAGCGAGTTGCCTTTTTCGTACCTATCTGCTAAGGACTCCGTTCAACAAAATCCAGCATGGTTTGATGCCGTCTATTTGCAACTTGTTTCTGTTACTGAGTCTCTGCCCAACCTCCCGGCACCTTTGCCAATGTGATAGTTCCAATTTAAGTTGGAACTGAGCAGAAGTTGGAGACGCTATATCTACCACCTTCTGATCCCGTGCAGAAACGCGATGGGCTGAGTTAATACGATAGGACCATGTTTTGACCACTCGATGGAAAGGAGAACATGTCGTAGCCTAGCTAACCGTGTACGATGGGTAAAGCCAGTGCCTAATGAAGTTTCCTCCTGCAACATAAGGTAGTAGAGAAGACAGTTATGGTGGTGTTCCTTACCGGGAAAATTAGAAAACTCCACATAATATGGGGACTGGAAGAAGGACGTCGAATTTGCTACTGCACCACGGCGCATTTCCATTCTAGATACAAATACTGCAGTCTGAAGGAGATGTGCGTCCCTCAGCGTGCATTCGTATCTGTCACTCAAACATTTTCTCTATCCTCATTATTTTGTAACACCCAACAGACTAAAACTACGAACTATAAAAACTTCGCTAATCTCACCTGGTAGGGAACTCAATAAGATCTTACCACATTTATGTCTTCCGACATATAGGGGAAAAAATACCATCTGCGTCTTGACATTGACCATATGTTGTGATCCTATGAAATATAAACGTTTTGTTCCACTGGAGCGGGTGACGAGTGGTCGAAGTCGCTACCACGGACCTTTGTAAAATTTTTGTCACCTGTACTGCAAGAAGACCATATCAACCATCAGGCACAATGAGAGAGTTCTTGTGCTGTTGTTCGAAGCAGTGTATGATTACAGCTGTTTACACAGCCACATATTTTGTTTCTCTACCAGAACTTCGAGGTCTATGTAAGGTGCTAAACTGACATTAACAAGTTTCGGTCCGTTGGCTCTCACTGAAAGTTGGTCATTGCACGGTGTAAACTATGCTACTGCTGCTCTCACAATGCACAAGATGGTTGAAGTAAAAGACAGAGACGGTGTTTCTTACTGACAAAAATGTGGAAGACATCTCAATATATGGAAACTGGAAGAATTTGTGTCATTGTGAAGCATTTCCAAACAGTTATCCGCCAGTGATCACCTCCACTGCGATGAGCTAGCATCTACATCTACATCAACATCCACACTCCGCAAGTGTGTGGCGGAGGGTACCTTGAATACCTCTATCGGTTCTCCCTTCTATTCCAGTCTCGTATTGTTCGTGGAAAGAAAGATTGTCGGTATGCCTCTGTGTCGGCTCTAATCTCTCTGATTTTATCCTCATGGTCTCTTCGCGGGATATACGTAGGAGAGAGCAATATACTGCTTGACTCCTCGGTGAAGGTATGTTCTCGAAACTTCAACAAAAGCCCGTACCGAGCTACTGAGCGTCTCTCTTGCAGAGTCTTCCACTGGAGTTTATCTATCATCTCCGTAACGCTTTTGCGATTACTAAATGATCCTGTAACAAAGCGCGGTGCTCTCTATTGAATCTTCTCTATCTCTTCTATCAGCCCTATCTGGCACGGATCTCACACCGGTGAGCAGTATTCAAGCAGTGGGCGAATAAGTGTACTGTAACCTACTTCCTTTGTTTTCAGACTGAACTTCCTTAGGATTCTTCCAATGAATCTCAGTCTGGTATCTGCTTTACCGACGATTAATTTTATATGGTCATTCCATTTTAAATCACTCCTAATGCCTACTCCCAGATAATTTATGGAATTAACTTCTTCCAGTTGCTGACCTGCTGTATTGTAGCTAAATGATAAAGGGTCTTTCTTTCTATGTATTCGCAGCACATTACACTTGTCTACATTGAGATTCAGTTGCCATTCCCTGCACCATGCGTCAGTTCGTTGGAGATCCTCCTGCATTTCAGTACAACTTTCCTTTGTTACAACCTCTCGATATACTACAGCATCATCCACAAAAAGCCTCTGTGAACTTCCTATGTTATCCACAAGGTCATTTATGTATATTGTGAATAGCTACGGTCCTACGACACTCCCCTGCGGCACACCTGAAATCACTCTTACTTCGGGAGACTTCTCTCCATTGAGAATGACATGCCGCGTTCTGTTATCTAGAAACTCTTCAATCCAATCACACAATTGGTCTGATAATCCACAGGCTATTACTTTGTTCATTAATCGACTGTGGGGAACTGCGTCAAACGCCTTGCGGAGGTCAAGAAACACGGCATCTACCTGGGAACCCGTGTCTATGGTCCTCTGAGTCTCGTGGACGAATAGCGCGAGCTGGGTTTTACACGATCGTCTTTTTCGAAACCCATGCTGATTCCTACAGAGTAGATTTCTAGTCTCCAGAAAAGTCATTATACTCGAACATAATACGTGTTCCAAAATTCTACAACTGATCGACGTTAGAGATATAGGTCTATAGTTCTGCACATCTGTTCGACGTTCCTTCTTGTAAACGGGGATGACCTGTGCCCTTTGTGTCTTTTGAAACGCTACACTCTTCTAGAGACCTACGGTACACCGCTGCAAGAAGGGGGGCAAGTGCCTTTGCGTACTCTGTGTAAAATCGAACAGGTATCCCATCAGGTCCAGCGGCCTTTCCTCTTTTGAGAGATTTTAATTGTTTTTCTATCCCTCTGTCATCTATTTCGATGTCTACCATTTTGTCATCTGTGCGACAATCTAGAGAAGGAACTACAGTGCAGTCTTCCTCTGTGAAACAGCTTTGGAAAAATACACTTAATATTTCGGCCTTTAGTCTGTCATCCTCTGTTTCAGTACCATTTTGGTAACAGAGTGTCTGGACATTTTGTTTCGATCCACCTACCGCTTTGACTTAAGACTAAAATTTCTTAGGATTTTCTGCCAAGTCAGTACATAGAACTTTACTTTCGAATTCGTTGAACGCCTCTCCCATAGCCCTCCTCACACTACATTTCACTTCGTGCAATTTTTGTTTGTCTGAAAGCATTTGGCTATGTTTATGTTTGCTGTGAAGTTCCCTTAGCTTCCGTAGCAGTTTTCTAACTCGGTTGTTATACCACGGTGGCTCTTTTCCATCTCTTACGATCTTGCTTGGCACATACTCATCTAATGCATATTGTACGACGGTTTTGAACTTTGTCCACTGATCCTCAACACTATCTGCACTACTGGGTGTTGTGTGATGTCCTTAGGTTAGTTAGGTTTAAGTAGTTCTAAGTTCTAGGGGACTGATGACCATAGATGTTAAGTCCCATAGTCCTCAGAGCCATTTGAACCACTATCTGCACTTGAAATAAAACTTTTGTGTTGAGCCGTCAAGTACTCTGAAATCTGTTTTTGTCACTAAACAGAAAAATCTTCCTACCTTTTTTAATATTTCTATTTACGGCTGAAATCATCGATGCAGTAACCGCTTTATGATCACTGAGTCTCAGTGTTCCTTTTCGATTGATCGTCACATCGCAGTCATGTACGCTATCACTGTTTCACTGCTGGCCATACCCAGGAGATGTTGGTCCCACCAAGACTCTCTCCAACTTAAACAAGTGATGTCAGTTAATCATTGTGTGGTTATCAACATTGTACCAGTGGACGGATTGGATGGAAAAGACACTGTCGATGCGCGATAGTGTACTGTAATATGCACCACAGTTGATACTGCTATCAATTTTAGCGATTTTACTAGTTTTTCCGTAATTTCAACCCCGACTAATGACATAGCAGCACGCTTCCCTGTTTCTATATCATCGCTAAACCACCCCTCCACTACTTTGCGAGTACCACGTACTAGATTGCGCTGTACTTCTATTCGTGGTTATTTCTGGGGAATATACACCAAAGTATACCAGACAGCGTCCTATGCCGATATAGTTAGGTTATCCACATATTCCTATCACTTTGAACATAGTGCTGAATTTACGATTACGACTGGCCATCTTTGCCTATGTGCATGGGAGTCACAGTCGCAGTCGTAGGATAAAGTTGGATATTGAAAGATTTTGCCGCATTGTCTTCGACCAACCCTCTCTGCAACACGTTCCGATATTTAATTTGCAACTGATCAGAAGTAGGAGGGCACTAGATCCGCTACGTTTCAGATCTCGTGAAGTAACGGAGCGGGATGAGTCCGTAACTGCCGTTGAGAGAAGATTGTTCCTCACCAATCTTACTCACGGCACCCATCCAAGTGCACAATATCTCTGCAGGTGTGTACCTCTTGAGGTACCACTTATTGGTGTATAGTAGGCGTGGGGGTGTTGCGGTGATATAACAGACGATTATGAAGAAACGTGTGATTATGCATGGTGGAGCTCCAGAAATACAGAGTTTGAAGCATTTTACGTAAACCAACTGTGCTATCAATTCTGAAGTACTGTTCTAGTGACTTGGGTCAGTACCAAGAAGGTATTGGCAAGGCATAGCTGCCAAGTTTGTCGTGCAAAACTACATGCCATGCAGCACTATCTCCGTGAATGGAACACACAGTCTCTTCCACACACAACAGCTGTCATGCAAATGTGTACACAGGGTTTTCAGTACCTCACACTTCCCTGTCGCTGATTTAGTTATGAAACAGAAGAGCCGGCCGCGGTGGCCGTGCGGTTCTAGGCGCTACAGTCTGGAACCGCGAGACCGCTACGGTCACAGGTTAGAATCCTGCCTCGGCTGCTGTCTGCAAGGCCGCTCTCTCCCACTGAAATTCCTACAAAACTAATCTGGCCTTTGCTGAACTTTCCAGCAGGAACTTTCCCAATGTTTCTCGTTATGCGAGAAACATGTACTCAGCCCTAGTCTTATTATGTGGCGATACACACGCGCATGGTTGGAGCAGCGTGCATATTATAGTGCCTCCTCAGTTCTCGCAAGAACAATTAACTAATTTGAGACCTGAGTTTCTCCTGGCGTATACAACTTTCAAATGACTTCCGGGAATTCAGCCAGGTAACACTTTCAGCGACCGCCGATATTTCGGCGGGAGAACACCCCGCCATTTTCAAGGCAAACTGCAACGGACAGGCGGCGTACATGCAAATTTAATACCTCGGTTCTCGGACCCAAGCAGGAAAGATAACACACACACACACTGAACACTAGTGCCACCAAAGATGGCCAAAGTCAGAGCTATCGATAGTGAGACTATGAATTCGCAGGTGAGGTAGCATTGAGTCTGTCCCTCTGTTTCTTGACAAGGGAGAGAGCCGGATTCCAAACAGAGTTTAAACAGAAACCTCCATCCCTATTAACAAGGTTGCTCGCTAATTTAATCTCAACTGCCTCCCGAATCACACTGTCCCAATAGCTGGACGTGCATGCCAATATCTCGGTGTTATTATATAACATGGAGTGACCAGTATCCAAGCAATGTTCGGCAATAGCAGATCTATTTGGCAGCTGTAATCGTGTGTGCCGTTTATGCTCAGTACATCTGTCCTCCACGGTCCTGATAGTTTGACCAATATATGCCATGCCGCAGCTACAAGGGACACGATATACACCCGCCTTACGCAGTCCAAGATCATCCTTAACGGAAATCAAAAGTGCTCTAATTTTAGATGGAGGTCGGAAAACACATTTCACATCGTATTTCCGTAAAATACGACCGATCTTATTGGACGTGTTTCCTACGTAAGGCAAGAAGGCAGTAGACTTAGGTGTTGACTCAGAATTATCATCAATCACCTGATGTACAGTTGGTCGATAGCGCAGCGCACGTTCAATCTGTCTATCACTGTAACCATTTTGACGAAATGTAACTTCAAGACGGGACAGCTCAGCTGGCAAAGTCTCAGCGTCAGAAACGATATGTGCCCTGTGTACCAAGGTACGAAGTACCCCTTCACGCTGAGCCGAATGGTGACAACTATTAGCTTGTAAGTACAAGTCGGTGTGAGTACGTTTCCTGTAGACTGCATGTCCCAATGATCCATCATCCTTCCTCCTAACCAACACGTCGAGAAAGGGAAGGCAACCATCCTTTTCCACCTCCATCGTAAAACGAATGTTCGGGTGGATCGAGTTCAGATGTTCTAGAAAGACATTCAAATTCTCCCTACCGTGAGGCCAAACAACGAAGGTATCGTCAACGTATCTATAGAAACAGGCGGGTTTTAAAGGCGCCGACTCCAATGCACGTTCCTCGAAGTCATCCATAAACAAATATGCGATCACAGGAGACAACGGACTACCCATCGCAACTCCATCTGTCTGCTCGTAATACTGGTCATTAAATAAAAAGTAAGTGGATGTCAACACATGCCTAAAGAGATTAGTTAAATCAGCACCAAACCTGGCTTCAATTAACCGCAACGAATCAGACAGAGGAACACGAGTGAAGAGAGAGACCACATCGAAACTCACTAAAATATCAGAGTCATTCAGCCTCAGTCTCTCCAAACGACGTAAAAAATCAGCTGAGTTCCTGATATGATGTTCACACCGTCCTACTTGTGGACTCAACAGAGAAGCAAGATGCTTGGATACACAATATGTCGGGGCGCCGATGTTACTCACTATAGGACGGAAAGGAACCCCTTCCTTATGAACCTTTGGAAGGCCATATAACCTAGGGGGAACCGCACTATAGGTGTTAAGCCTCTTGATTGTATCCTGCGACAAACCACTTTTCTTCAGGAGGCTGTTGGTCTTTCTCTCAACACTTTTCGTGGGGTCAGCATCGATTCTGCGATACGTTGAATCAGACTCTGATATTTTAGTGAGTTTCGATGTGGTCTCTCTCTTCACTCGTGTTCCTCTGTCTGATTCGTTGCGGTTAATTGAAGCCAGGTTTGGTGCTGATTTAACTAATCTCTTTAGGCATGTGTTGACATCCACTTACTTTTTATTTAATGACCAGTATTACGAGCAGACAGATGGAGTTGCGATGGGTAGTCCGTTGTCTCCTGTGATCGCAAATTTGTTTATGGAAGACTTCGAGGAACGTGCATTGGAGTCGGCGCCTTTAAAACCCGCCTGTTTCTATAGATACGTTGACGATACCTTCGTTGTTTGGCCTCACGGTAGGGAGAATTTGAATGTCTTTCTAGAACATCTGAACTCGATCCACCCGAACATTCGTTTTACGATGGAGGTGGAAAAGGATGGTTGCCTTCCCTTTCTCGACGTGTTGGTTAGGAGGAAGGATGATGGATCATTGGGACATGCAGTCTACAGGAAACGTACTCACACCGACTTGTACTTACAAGCTAATAGTTGTCACCATTCGGCTCAGCGTGAAGGGGTACTTCGTACCTTGGTACACAGGGCACATATCGTTTCTGACGCTGAGACTTTGCCAGCTGAGCTGTCCCATCTTGAAGTTACATTTCGTCAAAATGGTTACAGTGATAGACAGATTGAACGTGCGCTGCGCTATCGACCAACTGTACATCAGGTGATTGATGATAATTCTGAGTCAACACCTAAGTCTACTGCCTTCTTGCCTTACGTAGGAAACACGTCCAATAAGATCGGTCGCATTTTACGGAAATACGATGTGAAATGTGTTTTCCGACCTCCATCTAAAATTAGAGCGCTTTTGAGTTCCGTTAAGGATGATCTTGGACTGCGTAAGGCGGGTGTATATCGTGTCCCTTGTAGCTGCGGCATGGCATATATTGGTCAAACTATCAGGACCGTGGAGGACAGATGTACTGAGCATAAACGGCACACACGATTACAGCTGCCAAATAGATCTGCTATTGCCGAACATTGCTTGGATACTGGTCACTCCATGTTATATAATAACACCGAGATATTGGCATGCACGTCCAGCTATTGGGACAGTGTGATTCGGGAGGCAGTTGAGATTAAATTAGCGAGCAACCTTGTTAATAGGGATGGAGGTTTCTGTTTAAACTCTGTTTGGAATCCGGCTCTCTCCCTTGTCAAGAAACAGAGGGACAGACTCAATGCTACCTCACCTGCGAATTCATAGTCTCACTATCGATAGCTCTGACTTTGGCCATCTTTGGTGGCACTAGTGTTCAGTGTGTGTGTGTGTTATCTTTCCTGCTTGGGTCCGAGAACCGAGGTATTAAATTTGCATGTACGCCGCCTGTCCGTTGCAGTTTGCCTTGAAAATGGCGGGGTGTTCTCCCGCCGAAATATCGGCGGTCGCTGAAAGTGTTACCTGGCTGAATTCCCGGAAGTTATTTGAAAATTAACTAATTTGGCTGGTTCATTTCTCCACAGTTGGAGCTAAACGTTGCTACAGCTAAATTTAGCTGGAGTGCAGCCACTGTGAACACAGTGTCCACACCAATTTCTTGTCTGCATCGTACGGAGCGTTAAGCGCTCCGTTCTGGACTTTACGCCAGTTCAGAGAAGAGTCCTCCCACAAAATTTCTCTCTCGTCCTACTCATGGCAGAACTACCTCCCTCCACTTCGGTTCCTTTTTCACGTCACGGCTTTTTTTCGACCAATAGGAGCGTTCCTATTATTTTGTAGAAACACCTTTTACCAACCACAACGTCCCTTCGGTCAAACTGCGTCGAAAATTCAGTAGTTTTCTCCTTCTTAGTAAGTTTCCGCCAATCTGACGTTTTGTGCCCGTTCTAGACGCCTAAAGTACATTGACCTTCCCGTGTGTCGCACTCGCTGGACAAAAATGCGTCACTTGCTTTTGCTCGTATCGCGTTGGAATTTCGAAACGCAGTTTTCTAAAGCTTCTTCTCTGCTCTTGTACCGATGCCCTCGCTACAGGCGGCCCTCCATCTTGAATCACCTGGCCCGGAGTCGCCGTCCACCTTCCTGCCACCCATTTAAGTGGTTGCCAGCGTAACTCCCTCAGCGCGGCTTCGCTACGCCATTGTGCAGCTGGCTTTTCAAAACAAAAAGTGACTCGACTCACGTTCCCTGTTCTACCTTCCGCTCAAAGACATGCATTGTGCAGGAATGGTGTGTTAATTACCGTCGACTGACTGTCGTCCCGTTTAGCATTAGATATTGATAGCCAAATGTTCTCATAACTGTCGATTTACGTTAGGTGTCGTCTCCACCTTCTCATTGCGATTTTTAAAGGTCTCATGTAAGGTGCGAATCTGACCATTTATTCCGCCACCTTACAAACTGTATGCAGGCTGTTTATAAGCGTTTCTCACTCGGGTGATGATTTGATAGCTTGCACAGATATCATTCCTTGAAACCGCCCCCATCTGGAAAGGGTAGTTGCGAGTCCTTATCAACAGACATAGAAAATTTTTAGGCAGGTGTCGCAGGAGGTGACCTGATTCACACTATGAAAATCTCACTTATACATCAACTAGAACTTTCTAAGTCATAAATTTCAGCTCGGTATATTACAAAAGCTCTTACAGCGGGAGGAGATGGAATCCGAAAGACAAAGTCTCCCAGCCAGTCGGATGCACAGTAACAAGTAATCAGAATGCTCCATTCACGGGAAGTTCCATGACGTCAGAGAGTTAAAGAGGTTCAAATGGCTCTGAGCACTATGGGACTTAACAGCTGAGGTCATCAGTCCCCTAAAACTTAGAACTACTTAAACCTAACTAACCTAACGACATCACTCACATCCATGCCCTAGGCAGGATTCGAACCTGCGACCGTAGCGGTCGCGCGGTTCCAGACTGTAGAGCCTAGAACCGCTCGGCCACACTGGCCGGCTGTCAGAGAGTAACAAGACATCTTTTGTGCGGGGCATGGGAGCCTCTGCGGACTGCTACGAACAAGAAATTCAACCGACAGGAAGAAGGTGCTGTGATATGCAAATGATTAGCTTTTCAGAGCATTCACACAAGGTTGGTGCCGGTGGCGACACCTACAACGTGATGACATGAGGAAAGTTTCCAACCAATTTTTCATACACAAACAGCAGTTGACCGGCGTTGCCTGGTGAAACGTTGTTGTGATGCCTCGTGTAAGGAGGAAAAATGCGTACCATCACGTTTCCGACTTTGATAAAGATCGGATTGTAACCTATCTCGATTGCGGTTTGTCGTATCGCGACATTGCTGCTCGCGTTGGTCGAGATCCAGTGACTGTTAGGAGAATATGGAATCGGTGGGTTCAGGAGGGTAATACGGAACGCCGTACTGGATCCCAAAGCCCTCGTATCACTAGCAGTCGAGATGACAGGCATCTTATCCGCATGGCTGTAACGGATCGTGCAGCCACGTCTCGACCCCTGAGTCAACAGGTGAGGACATTTGCAAGACAACAACCATCTGCACGAACAGTTCGACGATGTCTGCAGCAGCATGGACTCTCAGCT